>NC_090436.1:15765885-16070296 GCF_031143425.1 Pleurodeles waltl | reverse complement strand
CAGTGGAATGAGGTCACTTCCTACACCACACCACCTGTAGGGCTGGGGGCTGCCATTTTGCATCCACCACGCCTTCATAGTCTGGACGGGGTCCTAGTCCATGGCTCTATTCCATCTCCCCTTCGTCGAGTACTGTTATGAGTACTGGTCCTCCTTATGGATTCATGTCGGGAAGCGTGCCTACACTGTGATGCAATAAAACATAGACACCCACACATTACCCTGACAGGATTACCTAGTTCTTTGTGTCTGGGTGAGGGACAATTGTGTCTCATATACAAAATAAACAGTGGAACCTTGTTAGGGAAGTGTATGTCCCAACTCAATGTGTCTCTTCCTTCCCCAGAGGTACAGACCCATGTGGCAAGGGAGGGCCCCATTTGTTTACAGACCCCTGCTAGATCTGGCCACCATGGAGGAACGTCTCATCATCATCACTTACCACCTCAATCGAGCCACAATCGAGGAACTCTGTGCACAAATGGAGCCTGTTCTGAAGCCTGGCAATCAGAAACCCCATGCCATACCTACATCTGTGCAGGTTCTATCTGTGCTACCTTTTCTGGCCACAGGCTCATTCCAAGTGACAGTGGGCATGGCAGCCGGTGTATCTCAGCCAATGTTCAGCCACATCCTGTCCAATTTTTTTAATTCATTTGTCCAACACCTGCAGAGTTATGTCCAGTTTCCCCAAAGGGCTGATCTCACTTCCATCAAATCAGGATTCAATGCTTTTGCAAATATCCCCCATGTGATAGGTGCCATTGATGGTACCCACATAGCCCTCATAGCCCCAAGAGCCAATGAACAGGTGTTCAGAAATCTTAAAAACTTTCACTCCATGAACGTCCAATTGGTGTGTACTCCTGATCAGTACATATCACACGTCAATGCAAGGTTCCCAGGCTCAGTCCATGATTCCTTTGTCCTGAGAAACAGCAGTGTGCCACACATGATGGGACAACTACAGGGGGACAGAGTTTGGCACATAGGTGAGTGTGTATGACACTGTACTAGTGACATACCTGACAGGCAGGCTGCATGCAAGTAGTAAGTGTGTTTATTAACCCTCTTACACTCACTTTTCCAGGGGTTTCTGGCTATCCAAACATGCAATGGCTCCTGACACCTGTGAGAAATCCCAGGACAGATGCTGAACTCCACTATAATAAGGCACATGGTCACACTAGGAGGGTGATAGAGAGGACCATAGGACTCCTGAAGGCAAGATTCCATTGCCTGCATCTCTCTGGAGGATCCCTGTGCTATGTCCCTGACAAGGTGTGTCAGATAGTGGTGGCCTGCTGCATGCTGCACAACTTCTTCCTGAGGAGAGCTATACCGCTTCTGGAAGAGGATGATGCTGCCCACCCACCCCTGCCACCTCCGAGGATGGATGAGAGTGATGGAGAAGAAGAGGGAGAAGACATCACCTCCAGGACCCAGCTGATCCGGCTATACTTCCAGTGAGTCTCAGGTACATTTCCTATTCTGCAAATGGGTTTCCTGCATTGTTTCAGGTTGACTGATGTACTAAGTGCTGTGGTGTCCCTCACCCGTGATGTTCCTACTTTATGAATGAAGAAACACATGTGTGTTACAGAAATTGAATGTAGAGTGTGACATACTTCAAACACTACAGTCTTTCAGACCCCCTCCTGCAATAAAAGTGGCATTATGATGGAAACTGGCTCATACATACACATTAGCTTTTGATTGCTCATATTAAATGAGGACAGACTTTTGTGTGTACAAGTGTATATATGTGAAGATAAAGCACCCATGAGAGTTGGGACAGTGGAATGGGTGGGCACATGGTGAACAATGTACTCAGGTACATTTCCAGAGCTGTTGGTATCACAGGGGTATAGTCCATGGGGCCATTGGAAGATGGTGAGATGGCTGTGGCATGTCAACAAGGTAGCCCAGTGGCAACCAAAGGAGACAGTTCTGGGCAGAGTCACTTCCTGGAGGTGGGCTTGGTCTTGGCTGGTGTTTCACTCGGATGTCTGGGTCTGAGGGCACATTTCCAAATGTGCAGCTGGGCTGCAGGGGTAGGGTTGCTGGTGTCCTGTGAGTCCTCTGGCAGTGCCACCAGTCCAGTAGCTGCTGCGGATGTAGATGGTAGGGCAGTGTCCTGGCTAATGTGAGGGGCCTGCAGGTGGGTGTAGGACTCAGGTTGGATGTTGGTCTGGCACTGCAGCACCCCTGCAATGGAGGCCATGGTAGCATTGAGCTGTTTCCATTGCTCCATGGCCTCCTGGTGGTGTGCTACCTGCAGCCTCTGATTCTCCTCCAGCGTGGCCAGGATCTGGCACATCTGTCCTGGGAATGGTAGTATGCTCCCAGGACCTCAGCAACGGGTGTCAGTGGTGTCCTGGCTGAGGCTTCTGGAGGGTGACTGTACAGGGCTGTGGGATGGGCCAGGGATTTCCTCTGTGTCCAGACATCCCTCTGCACTCTCCTGAGTGGGGCCTTCATCTTCAGGTGGAGGACTGGCACTCCTTGACGTCTCCATCCGGGGGGCATTGGTGGTGGTACCTGTGTGTGAGAGAATAGAGATGTGGCTGTCCTGCACTTTCTTGTCCCTTGCAGCACTGCTCAGCAGTGATTGGTGATTATATTCCCATGTAGTGGCATGCAGGGTCCCTTCGTGTTCTTTCTGATGCATTTAATGAGGGGGTGGAGGTGCATTCTGGGGGTTGTAGTGCTCTTGACATTACATGCGTGGGTTGGTGACTGTGCACAGGGGGCTGGATAGTGATTTGTATGGGGGTTGTGGGCATGCAGGAAACATCGCTAGGAGTATCAGGGTGTTGTGGGTTGGGTAGAGGATGGGGGCATGGTGGTAGTGGGAGAGATGGGGTAAAACATGCATTACAGGTGTGGTGACTGTCAGGGTATTGTCATGGTCTCACCCGAGTCCAGTCCTCCAGGTGCAGGATATCCAAGACCTTCTCCTCCCAGTTGGCGTATTCGGGGGGAGGAGGACCACTGCCATTCTTCTGTACCGCGATATTGTGTCGTGATGCCATGGAGCGCACCTTCACCCGCAGATCGTTCTATTTCTTCCTGATGTCATCCCATGTGTGTGGATGGGTTCCCGCTGCGGTGACCTTGTTGACGATCCTCTTCTATACCCCCATCTTCCTGGCCAAAGGCGTCTGCTGCACCCATCCCCCGAATAGCTGTGGCTCAACCCTGAGTATCTCGTCCACCAAGGTCTTTAGCTCCCTATCGGTAAAGCGGGAGTGCTTAGGAGATGCCATGGTGTGTGTAGTGGGTGGTGTGTTGTAGGTGAGTTGGTGACGGTGCTGTTGTGTGGTTGGAAGTGTGGTTTGTGATGGGGAGTGTGCAGGGTTTGTGCTTTAATGGTGATTTTGTGTGTGTGACTTGTGTGATGGTTTGTTCAGTGTATGCGTGTTGGGGTGTTAATATGTGTCATGCTATTGACGTAGAAGAGGATCGTGGGGTGTGTATGTGTGTGTTTTATAGTGGTGTGGATGTGTGTCAGGTGTGTGCTTTTCAAATTGGCCAATGTGTGCATTTGTGGTTGGCGGGCCCCATTGCTGGCCGTGGCGGTCAGTACCACCAATGGTCATTCCACTTTAACTGTCCACCCAGCTGATTTGTGCATCATTATTTGGTGGGCGGTGGGGTTTGTATGCATGGCGGTGGCGGGGTGAGGTGTCCTGCGTTTCCGCGGTTGTTGGCCCTGACGGTGGGTGGAGGTTAATAGTTTTTGGGCGATTTTCATTTTTGGCATCTTTATACGGCAGTATGCCATCCACCGCAACTGGCAGTCTTTTGTTGGCTGTCAGCACGGCGGTCGGCTGTGTTTTCCGCCAATTTCATAATGAGGGCCATAGCCTCTGAGATAAGCCTGACTGCTTGTCCCAAGCTACCAATGAGGTGAGCAGTGGTTATCTAGGTATGTGACTCCTTTACCCTGACTAAAGTGAGGGTCTCTACTTGGACAGGACATAAACTGACTGCCAACTAGAGACTTCATTTCTGACACTCACACACCCAATCACAGACCCACTGAAACCCTCTCACACCCACTCACAAACCCACACAGACAATGACTCACCCACTCACCTACCCACTAAGACACTAATGCACCCACTCTCACACCCAGACACTCTCAGAGCCACTTTCACACCCAGATACACCCTCTCACACCTATTCTCACAACCAGAGAGACAGGCCCGGTCCAACTCCCGCTGTGCACGGCCAAAGGCTGTGCGCAGCATGGGGTTGGGTGGTTGGATGCAGGGTCTGGCCATTACCTTCGGCTGTGCGTGGCAGTGGTTGGATTAACGTACAGCAATGAAAATTACTTTACATTAAGAAAACATAGAAATTGACTGAAAAAAACAAAGGTTACAAGGAAGTTATAGTTAGGAAATAGAATTAAAAAAGCATAGAAATTCAATGAAAAAAACAAAGGTTACGGGGACGGTATAGTTTGGCTCACATTTCACATATCCAAAACCAGTGAAATTCAGCAGTTATACTTACCTCAGCTAACTATAACTTGCGCCCTCGTAATGCACTGCTTATGACCTCACACATTACATCACTCATGACATAGTCAGTGACATTACTGATGATATCTCAAATGACATCACTGATAACAACATCCGCAAAAAAAAAGCTCAGACTATCACCTCCCCCGGGGCTTCTATTTAAATATATTCGGGGGGCCCGCTGCCCCGTGCATCAAAGACCACCACCTCCCCGTGGCTATGTCCTCCTTGGAGGTGGGCCGCGCGGCACACCTCTTGGAGCCACTGATGGCATCTGGGGACCACCACTCCTCAGGACTGGCTCCTGCTATGTCCTGGAGTGCCACCCCAAGGACATATCTGTTTGCTGTGACTTAGCTGCAGCCTTGAAGCTGCAGCCAAGCCACACCAAGCACTCCACTTTTTGACAGCAGAACCTCTAAAGCAGTTCCCACTGTCGAACACTGGAGCTTTCATCTCTGTCTTTTGCATGCATGCACAGGACAGAGATGAAATGCTTCAACAAGCAGGGAGCTGGTAACGTAACTATAACTTGCCCCTTCGCCATGCACAGCTAATTACTCCACATATTACATTATTGATGACATATTACTTGCCATCTTTCATATTGTCACTGCAACATTTGCAATAAAATTGTTGATGAGACAACTGTGCATAGCGAAGGCGCGAGTGAGAGTTACCTTAGGAAGCGAGTTTTAGTTGCTTGAAAGAACTCTAACTATAACTGCTTGTTAGAAATGGGGTCTTTGGTTGGCAGCCAGGTTACCCCCTGTTCAAGCAAGGACCCTCACTCCATTCAGGGTAAAAGAGAATCAGCCTCAGCTAACCCCTGCTCACCCCCTTGGTAGCTTGGAACAAGCAGTAGGCTTAACTTCAGAGTGCTAGGTGTAAAGTATTTGTACCAACACACACAGGGGGTTATTCCAACTTTGGAGGAGTGTTAATCTGTCCCAAAAGTGACGGTAAAGTGACGGATATACCACCAGCCGTATTACGAGTTCCATAGGATATAATGGACTTGTGATACGGCTGGTGGTAAATCCGTCACTTTTCCGTCACTTTTGGGACGGATTAACACCTCCTCCAAAGTTGGAATAACCCCCACAGTAACTTATGGAAAACACTACAAAATGACACAACACAGGTTTAGAAAAATAGAGAATATATTTATCTAAACAAAACAAGGCCAAAATGACAAAAATCCACAATACACAAGTCAAGTTATCAATTAAAAAGCAAAAAGAGTTTTCATGTAGTTTTAAACACACACTAACACTGTTAGCGTTAAAATGTACCTTGGCAAAAATAATCCTGCACGGGCGAGTGTGCATCAAAAAGGGCTTGCGATGCGTCGATTTCACTCATGAGCAAGACCTTGCGTCGTTTCTCCTTTCGTCTGGTTGAGCGCTTCGTTTCTTCTCTCCGGAAGAGAGTGATGCGTCGATCCGGTTAGCACTCTCGGATCCAGGCAGGCCTTGTGGTTTTTTTTTACACACCGGAAATCCAGCCGCACGATGATCCGAAAACCACGCAGCGCGGGTTGCGATCTCCCAGCCTCCGTCAGCCATGCTGCGCGTCGTTTCTCCACCTCTGTGTGTCGATTAGTCGGTCGCGTTGCAGGCGAGCATCGATTTTCAGCCGCAAAGCCGGCGGCACATCGATTTTTCAGCCGCAGACTGGAGTTGCGTCGATCTTTTCCCCGCACTGCGTTTTATGCGTGGATTTTTTCCTCTTAGACCACCAGCTTCTCCTTTCAGGGTCCCAGGAACTGGATGGGCACCACAGGGCAGAGTAGGAGTCTCTCCAGAGACTCCAGGTGCTGGCAGATAGAAGTCTTTGCTGTCCCTGAGACTTCAAACAACAGGAGGCAAGCTCTAAATCAAGCCCTTGGAGATCTTCACAATCTGGAAGGCACACAAAGTCCAGTCTTTGCCCTCTTACTCTGGCAGAAGCAGCAACTGCAGGATAGCTCCACAAAGCACAGTCACAGGCAGCTCTTCTCCAGGCAGAGGTTCCTCTTGGTTTCCAGAAGTGTTCTAAAGTCTGTGGTTTTGGGTGCCATTCTTATACACAATTTCTCCTTTGAAGTAGGCCTACTTCAAAGCAAAGTCTCTCTTGATTGTGAAATCCTGCCTTGCCCAGGCCAGGCCCCAGACACTCACCAGGGGGTTGGAGACTGCATTGTGTGAGGGCAGCCACAGCCCTTTCAAGTGTGAGTGACCACTCCACCCCTCTCTCCTAGCACAGATGGCTCATCAGGATATGCAGGCTACAACTCAGCTCCCTTTGTGTCACTGTCTAGTGTGAGGTGCAACCAGCCCAACTGTCAAACTGACCCAGACAGGGAATCCACAAACAGGCGGAGTCACAGAATGGTATAAGCAAGAAAATGCTCACTTTCTAAAAGTGGCATTTTCAAACACACAATCTCAAAATCAACTTTACTAAAAGATGTATTTTTAAATTGTGAGCTCAGAGACCCCAAACTCCACATGTCCATCTGCTCCCAAAGGGAATCTACATGTTAATCATATTTAAAGGTAGCTCCCATATTAACCTATGAGAGGGACAGGCCTTCCAACAGTGAAAAAACGAATTTAGCAATATTTCACTGTCAGGACATATAAAACATATTCCTATATGTCCTACCTTAACCATACACTGCACCCTGCCCTTGGGGCTACTTAGGGCCTAACTTAGGGGTGTCTGAAATGTAAGAAAATGGAAGGTTTAGGCCTGGCAAGTGGGTACACTTGCCAAGTCGAATTTACAGTTAAAACTGCACACATGGACACTGCAATGGCAGGTCTGAGACATGTTTACAGAGCTACCTATGTGGGTGGCACAACCAGTGCTGCAGGCCCACTAGTAGCATTTGATTTACAGGCCCTGTTGTCCTCTAGTGCACTTTACTAGGGACTTACCAGTAAATCAAATATGCCAATCATGGATAAAGCCAAATACATACACATTTTGTAAAAGAGCACTTGCACTTTAGCACTGGTTAGCAGTGGTAAAGCGCCTAGAGTAACAAAAACAGCAAAATCAGAGTCCAGCACACATCATCAACCTGGGGAACAGGGGCAAAAAGTTAGGGGCGACCACGGCAAGGATGCCAAGTCTAACACTGCTGAATTTGTGTGGTTTTGTAAATTCAGAACCTAACTATAAGGTCTCTGTAACCTTTGGTTTTTCAATGAAAATGTATATACAGAGACAGAGCGAGAGAGAAAGAGTGGGACAGCAGGAGGGAGGCAGAGGCAAGGAGAGAGTGTTTAAGAGAGAGACAGAGAGAGAGCGAGACAAAGAGGGACAGAAGAAGGGAGGCAGAGACAAGGAGAGGGTGTGTGCGTGTGTAAGAGAGAGAGAGAGAGGGACAGAGAGGGACAGAAGGAGGGAGGCAGAGACAATGTGTGAGAGAGAGAGAGAGAGAGATTGGGAGAGAGAGGGACAGAAGGAGGGAGGCAGAGACAAGGAGAGGGTGTGTGCGTGTGTAAGAGAGAGAGAGAGAGGGACAGAGGGACAGAAGGAGGGAGGCAGAGACAATGTGTGAGAGAGAGAGAGAGAGAGATTGGGAGAGAGAGGGACAGAAGGAGGGAGGCAGAGGCAAGGAGAGGGTGTGTGCGTGTGTAAGAGAGAGAGGGACAGAAGGAGGGAGGCAGAGACAATGTGTGAGAGAGAGAGAGAGATTGGGAGAGAGAGGGACAGAAGGAGGGAGGCAGAGGCAAGGAGAGGGTGTGTGCGTGTGTAAGAGAGAGAGGGACAGAAGGAGGGAGGCAGAGACAATGTGTGAGAGAGAGAGAGATTGGGAGAGAGAGGGACAGAAGGAGGGAGGCAGAGGCAAGGAGAGGGTGTGTGCGTGTGTAAGAGCGAGAGAGTGCGAGAGGGACAGAGAGGGACAGAGGGTCACTCCCTCCGTGGGAGAGACTCGTTTTGTTATCTCTTCAGTGAACTGTTCATCCAGGATGGTCCAGGCACAGTTTGCAGCATCAGCTCTGCCTACACCCCCCCCCCTAGAAGCAGCTTTACAAGGAGCCCCCCCCATCCCAGAGCCCCCCACCCAGGGCAGCACTTGATGCATTCAGCCGTCTATTGATGCCATAATGACGATAAGAGCGCTTTATGGCTCTCATGGCCCCTGCTTTGAATTATCTGGAGCCCTGCTTCCCTGGCAGTGACGTGATCCAATAAAGGGCCATTAATGCGGCTCCAGCCAGGCTGGGCTCTAATCCTGTTTCAAGGGCGGGCAGGCCTGCTGCTCCGGCGGGGGGGCTTCTGGGGGCGTGCCTGCCCGCTCTCTCTCCATCCTGCTCCCCCTGGAGGTTTATGGGCCGCAGGGCATGCTGGGAGGCCCTGGGGTGGGTGCCCTGGCACAGAGCCCCTGAGTCATAGGCTGCCACCCTCTCATGTCCGAGGCAACATCTGGCAGGGCAAAGGGGGGGGGGGGAATTCACATTTTATTGGGCTTGGAGTGATGTGTCCTTTAGTGGACGGTGGATGATCAGACTCATACCCTCCCCCCCCCCCCCCCCCCCGGCTGCATGTGTAGACTCCACATGCCCCCCACACGAGCTCCGGCCGTACCCCTCCGTAAGGTGGGGCCCACTGCCTCCCTTTTTGTGTTCACAATTTACGAGAAAAGGTTGGCACTGGCAGCTGCCGTGTCATGCCTCAGACATTAACCCATTCATACATGGAGTGCCATCATCTCCAAAGATGTCTCTTCTGAGAAACTGACATCTTAGTGTGGGATCTGTGCACGGAGCATGTCGTCAAGATGACGTCTTACACACTGTGACATCATCATGAGAGGTACACTCCATCATGTCATCAGGATAAGGTTATACTCAATGACATCATCGGCTTGACATCGTACACTTGACAACGTCATCACTATAAGTTTACAGTCAATGACATCATCATGACAGGTCATCAGGTTAAGGTTATACCCAATAACATCATCACGATGCCAGATTACACTTGATGACGTCATCACTGTAAGGTTATACCGTGACATCATCGTGTTCACATCTCAAACGAGATTATGTCATCATTATAATACTCTATGACATCATTGTAATGACGTTACATTCCATGACAGTATCATCTCCAAAAGGTACTCAATCATGTCTTTATGATCAGTTTATGTTCCATGTCATTAAGTCTGACTGAGATCTTGAGGGAGGGGAATACTCCTGATGGATATCCAGTCTGCCCTATTACGATCCCATTACGTCGTGTGGAAATTGTAATACTGTGCATGGGCTATCCGCCACTTTTATGATCGAGTAACCCGTCCGCAAACTCTGTCAGGTCCATATTCACGATGACATCTTACACATTACGTCATCAATATACTTTATACGGAATTACGTCATCGAGATAGTATCTCACACTCTATCAGGTCATGAGAATGCTATCTGAAACCCAAATACATCGCGTTGGTGATGTAATACACTTGATACCATCATACGACTATACCCTTATATTCAATTATATAAATATTATGATATCGTACACTGAATAACGTCATTATGAAAATGTTACACTCAGTGACATCATTGATGTGTTCTTATGTTCAGAATAAATTGTTTCACTCAGTGTCACCCAGAAGACATATCATACTCAGTGAAGTCATTGAGCAGTTACCTGACAGTCGATGACGTCGCTGAATTGATAATTTACGCCCGCTGACGTCATCACCATGTTATCGTGCGCTCTGTAACATCATGATGATATATTACAATCGATGACATCGTCACGATGATATCTCACACTCACTAAGTTCACCAGGATATCTTGCGCTCAAGAAACTCATCATGATAACATATCACACTCTATGACATCATCACAGTAATATCTTACACATGATGTGAACCTATAGCCAATGACTTGGCCGTCGGGTCCACTTTGAGGCTCTATAAACACCTGCTCTGAAGCTGAAAGTTCAAACCTCCCCTCTTCCCCACATGTTGCTGCTGCTGTCATTCACAGCTGGGGGCACACGTGACGTCACACAGTCTTCCACTTCTGCCTAAAGGATGATGTCCAGCCATGGCAGGTGGGGCACACGTGTGACGTCACGGAGCATTCTACGTCCGCCTACAGGAACGCATGTGACGTCACAGAGTCTTCCACTTCCGCCTCAGGGATCAAAGTCCGTTCCTGACAGGTGGGAACACACGTGTGACGTCACGGAGCATTCTACGTCCGCCTACAGGAACGCATGTGACGTCACAGAGCCTTCCACTTCCGCCCACAGGATCACTGTCCGGCCCAGCCAAGCACAGAAGAGGGCTCTTCACAACACACAGTAGTTTGAAGTTTGGAGAGGGATGCAAACAGGCAGGCCAGCAGTCTACCGCCCATGAGGTGGCTGTTGAAGGAATGACGTGCTTGTCGCTAAGACTTCCAAGCACTTTACTGGGCTCTGAGAGTTATTGCCCTCTGTGGAGGGTGTTAATGGCTTTAAAGTCCCACCTAACTGATGTGGCCTCTGACCAAAGGTCATTACGGAGAGTAAGTGGTAATTAAATGCTGTTAATGCCCATCCACATGTGGCCAACAGGCTCATTAGTGCCTGCCCTCCCACCCTCGCCCCCACTCAGTGACACACTCCGTGTCCTCGGCACTGACGTCACGCTCCGCACTTCCACACACCCAGTAATGCTTGGAATGGCTTACACTGGCAGCCCTGCCAAGTGCCACGCATCTTTAGTTAGAATAACGCATTTTCGGTCATTTTCTCGCATTACTGCAATGCCTGGGATTGTCACGCAAAAGAACCATGTCCTGAAGTGCGGAAACACCGTGTAATTCCAGTTTCTCACTTTTCTACCTGTAATGTTTATACAGGAACTGATATCCCAGCCAAGCGAACCCTAGAGATTTGACGATCTAAAGACTCCCCTAATTAGCGAACAAAAGCCCCCGTGCTGAAACCATGGTATCAAAGGCCGCATCGCTTGCAGCGGACAGGAGTAAATGCCATGCTCCTCCCGCCATGCGGGCCGCAGGTGGGAAGATGCAGACCGGGGTGCGCCTGCCAGCCCCGCGCACGGCACAGGCCCTTGTGTCCCAGGGCACGAGGGCACCAGGAACAGGGTTACTTCTTGCACGGACCCTCCTCAGCATCGCAGTTCCGTGGTTCCATGGTACAAGCGCTGGTGCTCGGGTAGATCTGGGCACCCAAGGGAGATCTGGTGCTCGGGGAGGGGCGACCAACGTATGCCGCCTCCCCATAGATCAATAATCAAATAATGATGTGCCGACCCCCGAAGTCTTTCCCTGCCTGGAGGAATGAAGAGAAAGTGCAGGCGAGGGCAATGCACCTCAGGTTACAGGGGCAAAAGGTCAGTGCCCTTTGTTAGAAATGGGGTTTCTGGTTGGCTAGGGTAAGTTCCTCAGCCAGGCAGAACCCACCACTCTAGTCAGGGGGAGGGAGTTACACACTCTAGATAACCTCTACTCACCCCCTTGGTAGCTTGGCATGAGCTGTCAGTTTATCTCAGAGGCAATGTGTAAAGTGTTTGCCCAACACACACCAGTGACACAATAAATACACCACAAAAGAGACCCCACAAAAAGATATATAAAAATAAACTGTATGGCATAAAAACATAGACCATCAGTGCATCTTTGCTAAACAGGCAATTATCAGGCTATGATGATCAAGTGCATCCAGAATGAAACATTTCCAAATTTTCCACATCACAAACCCAAAAACACAGAAATTACCAACATGAACCATTATTACAGAATTATAGTCATCACTCTGCCACTGTCATGGCCAAAGAACTAGCATGCACTATGCACTAAGCAGGCTTAGTAGTGGAAAGATCATACATGACATGTGATCACCTGATAGGTTATTCCTTTCCCAACAGTGCAAGACATCGACATTATAATGCAGTGAATAGTGAGGATCTATAATGCACTATAATGCAAGCTTGGGCTCAATCACCGGGGCCTGGGTCGTAGCCATTAGGCTAGAAGCGATACATATTTACCCCCAAAGCGGACCTGCAGTAAATCAGCCACACTATAACACTGGGAGCCCATCAGGGACAAGTGATCCGCATAGGCTCTGAATTCCTTGTACCTCTACCAGCAGGGTTATGGTAGTTTCCAAGCCCTGAATACTACAAACAAACTCTCCAGGAATGCCGGCATCAGGAACTCCTGCGCTCCTAGTACACCTGATGTGTTAGGTACCAAGACAAATGGTCCCCTCATCTTCATCGCATGATTTTTCTTGCAAGAAAGTATCACTCATAGTCATTGAAATGTCACTCATAATAACACTAACATTATGAAAATGTCACACACTGCAATCTGAAGCCTTAAAAGCTCTGCACGGAACCGAAAATAATATTAAGAATCTTTGGCAGGGTGAACCACAAAAGTCAGTGAATGTGCCTGTGTTTAACCCTCCATGCTTGTCATAAAAACAGTCAGGCTTAACTTAGAGGCAAAGTATTTATGAGGCACTTGTAGGAGGCTGATGTGCACTGTGTAGAGAATCCAAGCAACCCCACCTTGGTTCCCAGAGGTAAAAAGCAGATCACCTGATGCTCTGTTTTTGTGGTAGTGTGGGCGAGCAGTTAGGCTTATCTTGGAGACGTGATGAACATTTGTTGTACTCACAGTATCAATAAATGTGGACACACTCATAAGAATAACTCAAGACCAATTTACAAAAATACTTCAGATTTTTATAAAATGTTTAAGACAAGATGATCAAAATCAGGTAAGTACTTTTTTAGTTGTGACATTCCAAAGCTTAGAAAATGTTCTGTTTCTGTACGTAATTACTCACCATAGGAAATATTGATAGATTAAAAAAAAAATGTATATAAAATCAGGCAATGTTCTTGCAAGTGTCACCTTCTGTGTTTTTGTCAAGGTCATCAACATGTCCTGTTGTCCATCCGAATAAGTTCAGGCGGTTCCTAGCTTTGGCGGGTGCTGTGGCTGAAAGTCTTGGAGATGGTACAGACCGGTGAATGGGACCACTTGGGAAGACGCTCCACGGATGGACTTAAAGATGAATCTGGTGGGTAACCTTAGAGTGTAGAAGTTGTAAGGGATTAGGGACCCCCGGAGCACAGCTGGTTTTCCAATGCAGGGGCCAGGGAGGCCGGGTACAGTGCAAATAGGTCAGCCAAGGGTTGTGCATCTATGATTCTTTGGACCCAGGTGCAGGTTATTTTGAGGGTGAATTGCAGTTCAGCAGGGCCACTCTGGAGGGTGGTTCTTGGGTGTCCTGAAGTCTCTCAACTGGTGCTTGCTTCTGGTCCTCGGGGAGTCCGGAGCTGACTTTTCTTCTGGATGTCCGACGTTGGGGGTCCAGTTCCCTAGTCTATGGCATTTCTCGGCCACTGGAGGTCACAATGCCACTAAACTTGGCACACTGGCAGGGTTTGTCCTCTGGGTCCATCAGGTGGAATTTGGTCAGGAAGCTGAGCCAAGTTCATTGGTCAGCGGCCTGTCAGTGAACTGGACTTCACTGGTTTCTTGCATGCAGGGAGTGATGACTTCACTCAGAGGTTCTTGGTGATTTTTAGAAGGTTGTAGGTGCTATGGGGTTTCTTAGATTCCATCTAATGTCCATTTGACCCCTCAGCAGTGATTGTTGAGTGCTGGGTGCAGCAGGCAGGGGTTGGTGCCATTTTTTTCTTGCAGCAGGACATCTGTTCCCAGGCCTTGGGTCTTCTTTTTCACTGGTCTTGTTGTGGGGTGGGGCAACCATGTCAAAAGAGGCCCTTCCTCACAGCACTCCAACAGAAAGAAAGTGAGAACACAATACTACAATTTAGAAAAATAAAGTACATTTCAATACATGGAATGACACCAAAATGACAAAAATCCAATCAGTACAACGTGAGTTATGCATTTTCAAAGGTTTAAGTAAACAAATAGTGCCAAGAAACACAACGTGCCAATACTAGTCAATGTTTGTGGTAGAACAGGACCTAGATGCAATTTGATGCTGACTGCAAGGAAGCACAGATCAAATACACCAACCAGGTTTGTTCTGGTCAAAGATGTTACCTTCTGACTTTAGACCTTTAAAGTACCAATCCACCACAGGAGTGCACTTCTACCCGGGATATTAATGGCAGCACTTAGAGACTCTGACGGTGGCAGTCAGAGGTCACAGCAGAGCCCAGTCCTGATGAGGAGGTGCATGAAAATTCCTCTTGTACCCTGTTATGTCCCTGTAACTTTAACAGGAGGTCAGTGTTATGACCCTTGGAGTCCACTTCTTTGTCTAGGGTACAAGAGGGAGAGCAGGTCCAGTCCTCAAGGCTCTTCTAAGGCCACAGGCAGCAGGTCCTCACCTCTTATGCATAGGTCCAGAAGTGATCTAATTTCAGGTTTTGGGGATGTCACTTTTATGCCCAGTGTCAGCCTATTGTTGGGAGAGCAATAGTACGTCTATCTCTTAAACTGGTCCTGGTCAGTTCCCCCTCTTCTCTAGGTTTGGCTCTGGATTGGCTAGTGAAACACAGGCAGGAACAGGACTAGTGTCCGGGTCTTCTGTGTGTGCCAGAGCAGGGGCATAGCTCCTCCCCAGCCATCCTGTCAGGAAGACCCACACTTCCCCAAACCCAGACCTTTTGTTCAGTGTTTGGGAGCAATATACATCTCACTTGAGAGGACAAGTGATACATGGACACTGACAATAAGACAATTTTTAGTATAGTCAGGAAAAGAACAACTTTCTATAGGTGTGTTTTGCAAAATTATAATTTGCCCATTCAATCGGATTTAAAAATACTATTAGTTTGAGTACTTGAATTATTGTTCTAGCTGTTCCCAAACTAGGGAATGCATTCCAAGGCAGTGGTTCCCAACCTGTGGTCTGGGGACCTGTGGGGGTCAGCGAAGCCTCCTCAGCGGGTCCGCGACTGCTTAGGTGGGGGTCCCCAGATTCCAGTAATGATACAGTGGGGGTCCACAGAAGTCAAAAGGTTAGGAACCACTGTTCTAAGGTGTTATGATGTAACCCATTGCTTTTTCTATTTCAGAGCCAAACTTACCACTGTGAAAAACAACTTTGCTGATTTTTCACTGCCAGCAAACGTGGAAAACGTAAGTATACATATCCTACTCTTTGAATACCATGCTCCCGGCCCTCTGGGTATTTAGGGCATCCCTAAGTGGTGACTTATAAGTATTTAACAGCAAAATGTAGGCCTGGCAAAATGTTTATTTTTCCCAGTCACAATGGCAGTTACAAACTGCACTCACAGACTCCACAGGTGCCTGGGGATTTGTTTACAGTTCTACTTGACTGGATGGCACAGTGAGTTCAGTGGCAGACCTGCAGCGTTTCATTTACAAACCCTACGTGCACGTGGCACTATATACTAGGGCAGGGTTCTGCAAAGTCCATCCTGGAGAGCCGGGTCCATGCCAGATTTTTAGCATATCCATATTTAGAAAAATGTAGATTTCTGAAACATCTTGTTTCTAAATGTGGATATGCTAAAAATCTGGCATGGACCCGGCTCTCCAGGACCAACTTTGCAGAACCCTGTACCAGGGACTTTTAAGTCCATCAAATATCTGACAGTTAGGTTTATGCCAATGTATCTGTGCTTAGGGAGTGCAGAAGCACTTTA
Source organism: Pleurodeles waltl (assembly GCF_031143425.1). NCBI lineage: Eukaryota > Metazoa > Chordata > Amphibia > Caudata > Salamandridae > Pleurodeles > Pleurodeles waltl. Next base: position 16,054,134 of record NC_090436.1, on the reverse strand, counting down.
CCTCTGGTTCGTTGGGGTAAAGTGCACAGAGTCCTGGGACCAGCAAAAACAGGTTCAGCAAAAGGAAGAAAAAAAAACCTGGGGTGACCCATGCAGACAGAGCAAACCCCCAACACTGATTCAAAGCCACCCGCGTCCAAAAATGTGTCCTCTCTAGGGTTAGTGGATGGGCACCATTTCGTAAAGACAGCACATTTTCCGTCATGGCAGGTTATTCCTATCATGTCAGCAGCATAGCCCAAATTGTGAAGCTCTAGATTTCAATAGGTCTGCTTATCCCAGCGACTCCCCATCTATGCCCATGTTGGCCTGAAATTGGTTCGCATTCCAAAACGCCCCATAACAACCTCTATGACCGTGCAGAAATGGGTAATGACCACACATTCTACCATCACGTGTGGAAAATAACCCAACTCAGAATTAAAGTGCCAACACAAATAGGAATCATGCTTCCCAGTCATGTCTGTTTTTTTAGATGTCCATTGTAGAATTAAAGTAATGTCTTCGCATAACTGTAATAGCTACAACCATTTTAATGCTGAGTGCTAAACCAGTGCTACCAAGCTGTGCCCGTCTCTGACATGTAAACTCTTACCTTCATACCTGGCATCGTTGGAAAAAGAGTTCTTGAACAGCCTGCTCAGCTCTTAAAGTTTACATGTTTGTATCAGCTGTAAGGTCCATTGTGTACTGTCCCAAATCACAGTTCATACACTGCACAGCTCTTTGTTTTGATTTTGTCACATGATCTCCATTAGAGGCCTGTGCATGAAAACATAAATCTGTGTGCTGTATGTAGGAGGCTGGACTGGCTTGTAGTGAGTACCAAGGGGTACTTACACCTTGCACCAGGCCCAGGTATCCCTTATTAGTGTAGAGGGGTGTCTAGCAGCTTAGGCTGATAGAAAAGGTAGCTTAGCAGAGCAGCTTAGGCTGAACTAGGAGACGAGTGAAGCTCCTACAGTACCACTTAGTGTCATATGCACAATATCATAAGAAAACACAATACACAGATATACTAAAAATAAAGGTACTTTATTTTTATGACAATATGCCAAAAGTATCTCAGTGAGTACCCTCAGTATGAGGATAGCAAATATACACAAGATATATGTACACAATACCAAAATATGCAGTAATAGCAATAGAAAACAGTGCAAACAATGTATAGTCACAATAGAATGCAATGGGGGCACATAGGGATAGGGGCAACACAAACCATATACTCTAGAAGTGGAATGCGAACCACGAATGGACCCCAAACCTATGTGAGCTCGTAGAGGGTCGCTGGGACTGTAAGAAAACAGTGAGGGTTCGAAAAATAGCCCACCCCAAGAGCCTGAAAAGTGGGTGCAAAGTGCACCTAAGTTCCCCAAAGAGCACAGAAGTCGTGATAGGGGAATTCTGCCAGAAACAACAACACCAGCAATGCAACAACAATGGATTTCCTGACGAGAGTACCTGTGGAACAAGGGGACCAAGTCCAAAAGTCACGATCAAGTCGGAGTGGGCAGATGCCCAGGAAATGCCAGCTGTGGGTGCAAAGAAGCCGCCACACGGTTGGTAGAAGCTGTGGATTCTGCAAGAACGACAAGGGCTAGAAACTTCCCCTTTGGAGGATGGATGTCCCACGTCGTGAAGAGTCGTGCAGAAGTGTTTCCGTGCAGCAAGACCGCCAACAAGCCTTGCTAGCTGCAAAGGTCGCGGTTAGGGTTTTTGGATGCTGCTGTGGCCCAGGAGGGACCAGGATGTCGCCAATTACGTGAGGAGACAGAGGGGCGCCCATCAAGAGGAGAAGCCCACTCAGAAGCAAGCAGCACCCGCAGAAGTGCCGGGACAGGAACTACGAAGTGGAGTGAACCGGAGCTCACCCGAAGTTGCACAAGAGGGTCCCACGAAGCCGGAGGACAACTCAGGAGGTCGTGCAATGCAGGTTAGAGTGCCGGGGACCCAGGCTTGGCTGTGCACAAAGGAAATCCTCAAAGAGTGCACAGGAGCCGGAGTAGCTGCAAAATACGCCGTTCCCAGCAATGCAGTCTAGCGTGGGGAGGCAAGGATTTACCTCCACCAAACTTGGACTGAAGAGTCACTGGACTGTGGGAGTCATTTGGACAGAGTTTCTGAGTTCAAGGGACCTCGCTCGTTGTGCTGAGAGGAGACCCAGAGGACCGGTGAAGCAGTTCTTTGGTGCCTGCGGTTGCAGGGGGAAGATTCCGTCGACCCACAGGAGATTTCTTCTGAGCTTCTAGTGCAGAGAGGAGGCAGACTACCCCCACAGCATGCACCACCAGGAAAACAGTCGAGAAGGCATCAGGATCAGCGTTACAAGGTCGCAGTAGTCGTCTTTGCTACTTTGTTGCAGTTTTGCAGGCTTCCAGCGCGGTTAGCAGTCGATTCCTTGGCAGAAGGTGAAGAGAGAGATGCAGAGGAACTCTGATGAGCTCTTGCATTCGTTATCTAAGGAATTCCCCAAAGCAGAGACCCTAAATAGCCAGAAAAGGAGGTTTGGCTACCTAGGAGAGAGGATAGGCTAGCAACACCTGAAGGAGCCTATCAGAAGGAGTCTCTGACGTCACCTGCTGGCCCTGGCCACTCAGAGCAGTCCAGTGTGCCAGCAGCACCTCTGTTTCCAAGATGGCAGAGGTCTGGAGCACACTGTAGGAGCTCTGGGCACCTCCCAGGGGAGGTGCAGGTCAGGGGAGTGGTCACTCCCCTTTCCTTTGTCCAGTTTCGCGCCAGAGCAGGGCTGGGGGATCCCTGAACCGGTGTAGACTGGCTTATGCAGAAATGGGCACCATCTGGGCCCATGAAAGCATTTCCAGAGGCTGGGGGAGGCTACTCCTCCCATGCCTTAACACCTTTTTCCAAAGGGAGAGGGTGTAACACCCTCTCTCTGAGGAAGTCCTTTGTTCTGCCTTCCTGGGCCAAGCCTGGCTGGACCCCAGGAGGGCAGAAACCTGTCTGAAGGGTTGCAGCAGCAGCAGCTGCAGTGAAACCCCCGGAAAGGCAGTTTGGCAGTAACCGGGTCTGTGCTAGAGACCCGGGGAATCATGGGATTGTCTCACCAATACCAGGATGGCATTGGGGTGGCAATTCCATGATCTTAGACATGTTACATGGCCATGTTCGGAGTTACCATTGTGAAGCTACACATAGGTAGTGACCTATGTGTAGTGCACGCGTGTAATGGTGTCCCCGCACTCACAAAGTCTGGGGAATTTGCCCTGAACAATGTGGGGGCACCTTGGCTAGTGCCAGGGTGCCCACACACTAAGTAACTTAGCACCCAACCTTTACCAGGTAAAGGTTAGACATATAGGTGACTTATAAGTTACTTAAGTGCAGTGGTAAATGGCTGTGAAATAACGTGGACGTTATTTCACTCAGGCTGCAGTGGCAGGCCTGTGTAAGAATTGTCAGATCTCCCTATGGGTGGCACAAGAAATGCTGCAGCCCATAGGGATCTCCTGGAACCCCAATACCCTGGGTACCTCAGTACCGTATACTAGGGGATTATAAGGGTGTTCCAGTATGCCAATGTAAATTGGTGAAATTGGTCACTAGCCTGTTAGTGACAATTTGTAAAGAGAGAGCATAACCACTGAGGTTCTGGTTAGCAGAGCCTCAGTGAGACAGTTAGGCACCACACAGGGAACACATACCTATAGGTCACAAACTCATGAGCACTGGGGTCCTGGCTAGCAGGGTCCCAGTGACACATAACAAACATACTGAAAACATAGGGTTTTCACTATGAGCACTGGGCCCTGGCTGGCAGGATCCCAGTGAGACAGTGAAAACACCCTGACATACACTCACAAACAGGCCAAAAGTGGGGGTAACAAGGCTAGAAAGAGGCTACTTTCTCACACTGTACTTGTGTGATTTCGCTTTATGTCTTTGGCAGTGTGTAATAGAGGTTGAGTGTAGTGTCTAGCCTGTGGCCAGGCTCTGCACCCTTCCTGGCGCAGGCAGTGCACAGAGGAGGTTGGATGCATGTAGGAGGCTGGACTGGCTTGTAGTGAGTACCAAGGGGTACTTGCACCTTGCACCAGGCCCAGTTATCCCTTATTAGTGTATAGGGTGTCTAGCAGCTTAGGCTGATAGATAATGGTAGCTTAGCAAAGCAGCTCAGGCTGAACTAGGAGACGTGTGAAGCTACTACAGTACCACTTAGTGTCATATGCACAATATCATAAGAAAACACAATACACAGTTATACTAAAAATAAAGGTACTTTATTTTTATGACAATATGCCAAAGTATCTTAGAGTGTACCCTCAGTGAGAGGATAGGAAATATACACAAGATATATATACACAATAGCAAAAATATGCAGTATAGTCTTAGAAAACAGTGCAAACAATGTATAGTTACAATAGGATGCAATGGGGAAACATAGGGATAGGGGCAACACAAACCATATACTCTAGAAGTGGAATGCGAACCACGAATGGACCCCAAACCTATGTGACCTTGTAGAGGGTCGCTGGGACTATTAGAAAATAGTGAGAGTTAGAAAAATAACCCTCCCCAAGACCCTGAAAAGTGAGTGCAAAGTGCACCAAAGTTCCCCTAAGGACAAAATAGTCGTGTTAGAGGGAAAATGCAAGGAAAACACAAATCAGCAATGCAACAACGATGGATTCCTGACTGAGGGTACCTGTGGAACAAGGGGACCAAGTCCAAAAGTCACAAGCAGCTCGGAGATGGGCAGATGCCCAAGAAATGCCAGCGGTTGGTGCAAAGAAGCTCTTACTAGGCTGAAGAACTGTGAATACTGCAGGAACGACAAGGGCTAGAGACTTCCCCTTTGGAGGATGGATCCGTCACGCCTTGGAGAGTCGTGCAGAAGTGTTTTCCCGCCGGATGGACACCAACAAGCCTTGCTACACGCAAATCGTGCGTTTGGCGTTTTTGGACGCTGCTGGGGCCCAGGAGGGACCAGGAGGTCGCAAATTGGACCTGCAGAGAGAGGGGACGTCGAGCAAGACAAAGAGCCCTCACTGAAGCAGGTAGCACCCGGAGAAGTGCCAGAAACAGGCACTACGAGGATGCGTGAAACGGTGCTCGCCGAGGTTGCACAAAGGAGTGCCACGTCGCCGGAGACCAACTTAGAAAGTCGTGCAATGCAGGTTAGAGTGCCGTGGACCCAGGCTTGGCTGTGCACACAGGATTTCCGCCGGAAGTGCACAGGGGCCGGAGAAGCTTGCAAAGTCGCGGTTCCCAGCAATGCAGCCCAGCGAGGTGAGGCAAGGACTTACCTCCACCAAACTTGGGCTGAAGAGTCACTGGACTGTGGGAGTCACTTGGACGGTGTCGCTGGATTCGAGGGACCTCGCTCGTCGTGCTGAGAGGAGACCCAAGGGACCGGTAATGCAGCTTTTTGGTGCCTGCGGTTGCAGGGGGAAGATTCCGTCGACCCACGGGAGATTTCTTCGGAGCTTCTGGTGCAGAGAGGAGGCAGACTACCCCCACAGCATGCACAAGCAGGAAAACAGTCGAGAAGGCGGCAGGATCAGCGTTACAGAGTTGCAGTAGTCGTCTTTGCTACTATGTTGCAGGTTTGCAGGCTTCCAGCGCGGTCAGCGGTCGATTCCTTATCAGAAGGTGAAGAGGGAGATGCAGAGGAACTCGGCTGAGCTCATGCATTCGTTATCTGAAGTTTCCCCAGAGACAGAGACCCTAAATAGCCAGAAAAGAGGGTTTGGCTACCTAGGAGAGAGGAAAGGCTACTAACACCTGAAGGAGCCTATCAGCAGGAGTCTCTGACGTCACCTGGTGGCACTGGCCACTCAGAGCAGTCCAGTGTGCCAGCAGCACCTCTGTTGCCAAGATGGCAGAGGTCTGCAGCACACTGGAGGAGCTCTGGACACCTCCCAGGGGAGGTGCAGGTCAGGGGAGTGGTCACTCCCCTTTCCTTTGTCCAGTTTCGCGCCAGAGCAGGGGCTAAGGGGTCCCTGAACCGGTGTAGACTGGCTTATGCAGAATTGGGCACATCTGTGCCCAACAAAGCATTTCCAGAGGCTGGGGGAGGCTACTCCTCCCCTGCCTTCACACCATTTTCCAAAGGGAGAGGGTGTCACACCTTCTCTCAGAGGAAGTTCTTTGTTCTGCCATCCTGGGCCAGGCCTGGCTGGACCCCAGGAGGGCAGCTGCCTGTCTGAGGGGTTGGCAGCAGCAGCAGCTGCAGTGAAACCCCAGGAAGGGCAGTCTGGCAGTACCAGGGTCTGTGCTACAGACCACTGGGATCATGGAATTGTACCAACAATGCCAGGATGGCATAGAGGGGGCAATTCCATGATCATAGACATGTTACATGGCCATATTCGGAGTTACCATGGTGAAGCTACATATAGGTAGTGACCTATATGTAGTGCACGCGTGTAATGGTGTCCCCGCACTCACAAAGTTCAGTGAATTGGCTCTGAACAATGTGGGGGCACCTTGGCTAGTGCCAGGGTGCCCTCACACTAAGTAACTTTGCACCTAACCTTTACCAGGTAAAGGTTAGACATATAGGTGACTTATAAGTTACTTAAGTGCAGTGTAAAATGGCTGTGAAATAACGTGGACGTTATTTCACTCAGGCTGCAGTGGCAGGCCTGTGTAAGAATTGTCAGAGCTCCCTATGGGTGGCAAAAGAAATGCTGCAGCCCATAGGGATCTCCTGGAACCCCAATACCCTGGGTACCTCAGTACCATATACTAGGGAATTATAAGGGTGTTCCAGTAAGCCAATGTAAATTGGTAAAAATGGTCACTAGCCTGTCAGTGACAATTTGGAAGTAATGAGAGAGCATAACCACTGAGGTTCTGGTTAGCAGAGCCTCAGTGAGACAGTTAGGCACCACACAGGGAACACATACATGCACACCTATGAGCACTGGGGTCCTGTGTGACAGGGTCCCAGTGACACATACATATAGGCCACAAACCTATGAGCACTGGGGTCCTGACCAGCAGGATCCCAGTGACACATAACAACCATACTGAAAACATGGTGTTTTCACTATGAGCACTGAGGCCTGGCTATCAGGTTCCCAGTGAGACAGTGAAAACAGTGACAAACACCCTGACATACACTCACAAACAGGCCAAAAGTGGGGGTAACAAGGCTAGAAAGAAGCTACCTTCTCACACAACCCCCCCCCAAACGAAGGACAATAAGGCTAACCTTGGCCAGTTGAGACTTTATTGTCTAAGTGGTGATAAGTAGAGAGTAGCTCTGCAATAGACTGGTTACTCCCTTTATCATCCACTATATGGTTACTTCCCTGTGGGGATGTAACCCACCCTGTTTGAAGTTTTTTAGCTAAGCAACAATGTGAAGATGTATTTTCAGAGTTTCTATCAGTAAGTTTTAGTTTAGAGCAGTGGGAATTGTCCATTGAACCTATTTGTAGTGATGGAAATGCCAGACAGGGATGCTGTCTCAGTAAAGCCATAGCTGGACAAAAACTTTGTCCATTTGGCTGGAAGAGAGAACAGGGATGCTGTTTCTCTTGAGTTGGAGCAGGGCAGGGATGCTGTCCTATCGGCTCCACACTAGGGCAGGGATGCTGTCCTAAGTGTTGTGAGGCAGTGCAGAGTTTCTGCACTAAAGTTTCTCTGGGAGGGATGGAGGGATGCTCCATGTTAACTAAAATGGTGCTCTTTTTCTCACCAATGTTAGTTATCCCACAGAGAGGTACTTCCACCTCAGGGAGTACAGTTTTGCCAACTGATGATTCCCTTGGAACAGGTGCCACCCCAGGAGAGGTTTCTCCCACCACAGGAATGGTATCCTGAATGGTAGGGTGGTAAGGGGATACTGTGATACCCTTTTTACCTGTTGATGGAGAGGGATCCTGAGTTTTCAGGCCTTCTCTCCTTTGCTTTTTCATTTCACTTGAAATGAGAGGGAACAATTCCTCAGGGATGCCCAGCATGGCTGCATGGGCATAAAACTCTACATCAGCCCAACCTGAGGCCTCTAGGTCATTACCTAAGAGACAGTCTACAGGTAAGCTAGGTGATACCACCACCTGCTTAGGGCCAGTAACTCCACCCCAACTAAACTGAATTATAGCTAAGGGAAGAAACTTAGTGGAGTTATGGACATCAATAATTGTATACTGTTGTCCAATGATGTGTTGATCAGGGTGCACTAGGTTGTCAGTCACCAAAGTGAAACTGGCACCTGTGTCCCTGTAGGCCAAGGCCTCAACACCATTTATTGAAACTGTCTGCCTGTACTTATCCATTGTAAGGGGACAAGCAGCCAGTGTGGCAAGGCCAATGCCACTAGGTGTGACAGAAACTGTCTTGGGACTGATGACATCAGTTTCCACTATGGACCCATAAGTGAACCCAACTACACCCTTTGCTTGACTGTTGCCAGCAGTCCCACCACTAGTACCACTACTGCTAGGGGCACTAGAGCTTGATGTATTAGTGGTGGTAGGCTCAGGGGGTTTACCTGGACAGGACTTATCCCCTGGCCTATGGCCTCTGTTTTTACACACAAAGCACCAAGGCTTTTTAATGTGTGCAGGTTGGGAAGAAGAGGAAGAATTTGTTTTATCCCCACCCTCTGAAGAGTGGTTAAGATTTGAAGTGGGATCTTTGGTTTTACCCTTATCCCCATGCTTATCTTGAGATTTTTCACCATCTTTCTTCTTATTGCCATCTTTGTCACCCCCTGTATGAACTTTTCTGTTCACCCTTGTTCTGACCCATTTGTCTGCCTTCTTTCCCAATTCTTGGGGAGAGGTCAGATCAGAGTCTACCAGGTACTGGTGCAACAAATCCGACACACAATTATTAAGTATATGCTCTCTCACGATTGTGTTATACAGGCTTTCATAATCAGTAACTTTACTGCCATGTAACCACCCCTCCAAGGCCTTCACTGAATGGTCAATGAAATCAACCCAGTCTTGTGAAGACTCCTTTTTGGTCTCTCTGAACTTTATCCTGTACTGTTCAGTGGTTAAGCCATAACCATCCAGGAGTGCATTCTTAAGAACTGTAAAATTATTGGCATCACTTTCTTTCACAGTAAGGAGTCTATCCCTACCCTTTCCACTAAATGATAGCCATAGGATAGCAGCCCACTGCCTTTGAGGGACATCCTGTACAACACAGGCCCTCTCAAGTGCAGCAAACCACTTGTTAATGTCATCCCCTTCCTTATAAGGGGGAACTATCTTGTGCAGATTCCTGGAATCATGCTCTTTTGCAGGATGACTATGGGGAATACTGCTGCTGCCACCATGGGTTTCTAAACCCAACTTCTGTCTTTCCCTCTCTATTTCTAAAGACTGTCTATCCAAATCCAGCTGTTGCTTCTTGAGCTTCAGTCTGGTTTGTTCCACTCTCAATCTATTGAGCTCCCTTTCTAACAATCTGTCATCAGGGTGGGTGGGAGGGACATTTCTAGATACAGAGGTATGATGGGAATGAACAGAAGGAGACCTGTCCCTTACAGAGGGCACCCTAACAGCTTGGCTACCAGTATAATGTGAGAGCACATCATCAGTATGATGTGATTCAACCTCTGTACCAACTATGCTAGACTGTCTAGTAATGGGCAGGCTGAGAAGTTTCTTTCCTGAACCTTTTCCTGGGGGAGTCCCTGGATCAGATTGAGAACCATTAGCTACTTTTTCTACAGATTGGGCACTTATGGCCTTATCCTGTACTCTAAGCATATTAATTAACAGTTCTAAGGAAGGATTCTTCCCTACACTCAAACCTCTCTCTATGCAGAGACTCCTTGCTCCTTTCCAGCTAAGGTGATCATATGCAAGTTTGGACAGTTCAACTTTTTGGCCTGTGCCAGACATTTTTTAGAGAGAGTTAAAGTGATAGACAAAGAGAAAAAAGTTTTCAGAACTTTTTGGAAAGACAGAAAAAACTTTTTAAACTTTTAAGAACTTTTTGAAAGTTTAGAAGTACTTTTCAGCACTTAGAAAAGAGTGAAAAGAGGAAATGCAAAACTTTTTGGCTATGTGTATATACACTGACCTTGTTTTGTATATTTTTCTCTTATGAAAAGTACAATGACAAGAGTGGTAAGTAGTCTCAAAGCACTTATCCCACCGCTGCACAACCAATGTAGGAGGCTGGACTGGCTTGTAGTGAGTACCAAGGGGTACTTGCACCTTGCACCAGGCCCAGTTATCCCTTATTAGTGTATAGGGTGTCTAGCAGCTTAGGCTGATAGATAATGGTAGCTTAGCAAAGCAGCTCAGGCTGAACTAGGAGACGTGTGAAGCTACTACAGTACCACTTAGTGTCATATGCACAATATCATAAGAAAACACAATACACAGTTATACTAAAAATAAAGGTACTTTATTTTTATGACAATATGCCAAAGTATCTTAGAGTGTACCCTCAGTGAGAGGATAGGAAATATACACAAGATATATATACACAATAGCAAAAATATGCAGTATAGTCTTAGAAAACAGTGCAAACAATGTATAGTTACAATAGGATGCAATGGGGAAACATAGGGATAGGGGCAACACAAACCATATACTCTAGAAGTGGAATGCGAACCACGAATGGACCCCAAACCTATGTGACCTTGTAGAGGGTCGCTGGGACTATTAGAAAATAGTGAGAGTTAGAAAAATAACCCTCCCCAAGACCCTGAAAAGTGAGTGCAAAGTGCACCAAAGTTCCCCTAAGGACAAAATAGTCGTGTTAGAGGGAAAATGCAAGGAAAACACAAATCAGCAATGCAACAACGATGGATTCCTGACTGAGGGTACCTGTGGAACAAGGGGACCAAGTCCAAAAGTCACAAGCAGCTCGGAGATGGGCAGATGCCCAAGAAATGCCAGCGGTTGGTGCAAAGAAGCTCTTACTAGGCTGAAGAACTGTGAATACTGCAGGAACGACAAGGGCTAGAGACTTCCCCTTTGGAGGATGGATCCGCCACGCCTTGGAGAGTCGTGCAGAAGTGTTTTCCCGCCGGATGGACACCAACAAGCCTTGCTACACGCAAATCGTGCGTTTGGCGTTTTTGGACGCTGCTGGGGCCCAGGAGGGACCAGGAGGTCGCAAATTGGACCTGCAGAGAGAGGGGACGTCGAGCAAGACAAAGAGCCCTCACTAAAGCAGGTAGCACCCGGAGAAGTGCCAGAAACAGGCACTACGAGGATGCGTGAAACGGTGCTCGCCGAGGTTGCACAAAGGAGTCCCACGTCGCCGGAGACCAACTTAGAAAGTCGTGCAATGCAGGTTAGAGTGCCGTGGACCCAGGCTTGGCTGTGCACACAGGATTTCCGCCGGAAGTGCACAGGGGCCGGAGAAGCTTGCAAAGTCGCGGTTCCCAGCAATGCAGCCCAGCGAGGTGAGGCAAGGACTTACCTCCACCAAACTTGGGCTGAAGAGTCACTGGACTGTGGGAGTCACTTGGACGGTGTCGCTGGATTCAAGGGACCTCGCTCGTCGTGCTGAGAGGAGACCCAAGGGACCGGTAATGCAGCTTTTTGGTGCCTGCGGTTGCAGGGGGAAGATTCCGTCGACCCACGGGAGATTTCTTCGGAGCTTCTGGTGCAGAGAGGAGGCAGACTACCCCCACAGCATGCACAAGCAGGAAAACAGTCGAGAAGGCGGCAGGATCAGCGTTACAGAGTTGCAGTAGTCGTCTTTGCTACTATGTTGCAGGTTTGCAGGCTTCCAGCGCGGTCAGCGGTCGATTCCTTATCAGAAGGTGAAGAGGGAGATGCAGAGGAACTCGGCTGAGCTCATGCATTCGTTATCTGAAGTTTCCCCAGAGACAGAGACCCTAAATAGCCAGAAAAGAGGGTTTGGCTACCTAGGAGAGAGGAAAGGCTACTAACACCTGAAGGAGCCTATCAGCAGGAGTCTCTGACGTCACCTGGTGGCACTGGCCACTCAGAGCAGTCCAGTGTGCCAGCAGCACCTCTGTTGCCAAGATGGCAGAGGTCTGGAGCACACTGGAGGAGCTCTGGACACCTCCCAGGGGAGGTGCAGGTCAGGGGAGTGGTCACTCCCCTTTCCTTTGTCCAGTTTCGCGCCAGAGCAGGGGCTAAGGGGTCCCTGAACCGGTGTAGACTGGCTTATGCTGAATTGGGCACATCTGTGCCCAACAAAGCATTTCCAGAGGCTGGGGGAGGCTACTCCTCCCCTGCCTTCACACCATTTTCCAAAGGGAGAGGGTGTCACACCTTCTCTCAGAGGAAGTTCTTTGTTCTGCCATCCTGGGCCAGGCCTGGCTGGACCCCAGGAGGGCAGCTGCCTGTCTGAGGGGTTGGCAGCAGCAGCAGCTGCAGTGAAACCCCAGGAAGGGCAGTCTGGCAGTACCAGGGTCTGTGCTACAGACCACTGGGATCATGGAATTGTACCAACAATGCCAGGATGGCATAGAGGGGGCAATTCCATGATCATAGACATGTTACATGGCCATATTCGGAGTTACCATGGTGAAGCTACATATAGGTAGTGACCTATATGTAGTGCACGCGTGTAATGGTGTCCCCGCACTCACAAAGTTCAGTGAATTGGCTCTGAACAATGTGGGGGCACCTTGGCTAGTGCCAGGGTGCCCTCACACTAAGTAACTTTGCACCTAACCTTTACCAGGTAAAGGTTAGACATATAGGTGACTTATAAGTTACTTAAGTGCAGTGTAAAATGGCTGTGAAATAACGTGGACGTTATTTCACTCAGGCTGCAGTGGCAGGCCTGTGTAAGAATTGTCAGAGCTCCCTATGGGTGGCAAAAGAAATGCTGCAGCCCATAGGGATCTCCTGGAACCCCAATACCCTGGGTACCTCAGTACCATATACTAGGGAATTATAAGGGTGTTCCAGTAAGCCAATGTAAATTGGTAAAAATGGTCACTAGCCTGTCAGTGACAATTTGGAAGTAATGAGAGAGCATAACCACTGAGGTTCTGGTTAGCAGAGCCTCAGTGAGACAGTTAGGCACCACACAGGGAACACATACATGCACACCTATGAGCACTGGGGTCCTGTGTGACAGGGTCCCAGTGACACATACATATAGGCCACAAACCTATGAGCACTGGGGTCCTGACCAGCAGGATCCCAGTGACACATAACAACCATACTGAAAACATGGTGTTTTCACTATGAGCACTGAGGCCTGGCTATCAGGTTCCCAGTGAGACAGTGAAAACAGTGACAAACACCCTGACATACACTCACAAACAGGCCAAAAGTGGGGATAACAAGGCTAGAAAGAAGCTACCTTCTCACAATGCACAGCCTAACCTGTGGCCAGGCCCTGCCCCAACCTGCAGCAGGCACTGCACCGAGGAGGTTGAATGCAGTGTCTAGCCTGTGGCCAGGCCCTGCCCTCAACCTGCAGCAGGCGCTGCACCGAGGAGGTTGAGTGCAGGGCCTGGGGGGCGGGGGTCATACTTCCTACCATGCAAGGAAACCCAGATGCTCATTATGGTGTTTGACTTTGCTTTTGTTTTGTTTTTTCTACTTCCTAAAACTGGTGAGTCAGAAGCTGCTTGTGAGACAGGCTTAATATGTCAAATCCAGTATCTGAAAAATGTGTGAGCTCGCGATCTGTCTGTGCCTTGCAAGCCACGTATCGGTTGATACTTTTCACTCTTGTGTGCCAGGTGTCTGAGTACTCCTGGGTACTTCCCTGGAGTCAGTCATCTTTGCCACCCCCCCATGGGTGCAGAAAATATTTTTCCACAATGTGAAACACACAAGTCGCAGTCGACTCTGAGTCATGGCTTGCAAACTCCGACAGCGGAGATATACAAACGTGTTGACCTTCAGAAACCTGCTCGTTCTTTAAGTCCAGCTTTGCACCATTTTTAAACACTGAAATCTCAAAAACTACTGAACAGATTTACATAAAAACGACAAAAGTAGGCTTTGAGTAAAGTTCTACTTTCATGCCAAGTTTGGTGTAAATCCGTTCGGCCATACTGGCTGTCGGCGCGAGCAAAGGGACCCATTTATCTATCGGCGGACGGGATACTCCGTCACAACAGTGGCGCATACCCCGTCTGCCGACATCGAAATCCTGTTATAGCCAATGGGATTTAGATTTCAGCGGACGGGATATCCGACACCGTTGTGATGGAGCAACCCATCCGCCAATATCTAAATCAGCCCCAAAGTCTCCTACTGGAGCTAAAATGGGAAAACACGACTTTTTTCACTCCCCTTAACTTCTTTTTTCTCTGCATGGATCTTCATGAAACTTCCCATGCCAAGTTAGTCGACTGCCAAATTACCTGCAAATCTGTCCTCTGGATCAGAAGTTATAGGCAAACCAAAAAACGCCTTTCCAATGGAAACTGTCGGAACCAGAAGCCACAGTGCGGCTGATTCTGTTAAGAAAATGTAGTTCCCAGAGAATAAAACGTGGACGGGGTGAGAAGCCATTGCTAGGTAATGCACAAAGTAGGAGTTTATCAGCGGTGGCTGCCGCTGAATGCGGATGGGGGATATTAAAACAAATATATATATATATTTTTTAAATAACCCACTTATCTGGTCAGATCGGGAGACACGTTCATCTCCTCCATCCTCCTCTTCGTCCGGAAGCACACAGGCTCCCAGACTCCCCTCAGCCAATCACAACACTGCTGTCACCATCATGACAGCAGCGCCATGATTGGTGTGAGCGGCCTGGTTTGGCGCTCACAGAGGGAGTGGCACCCTGTGCACTTTCCCCTACCGGGAGTGAAATACAGCTGGGTGGAAAAATACAAAGTGCGCATGTCTGTTTGGCTGGCACAACACAGCTGGCCAAACAAACATGCGCACTTAAGGTGCACATACCACCACTCCTCCCTCCCGCCCCCTTCAGCCCCGCCCTGCCCCGCCCTATCCTGCCTCAGAAAAAATAAAATGATAATAACGATCCATTATTATCATTTTATTTGTCTTCTGCTCAAAGCAGCAGGCGACGCCCCTCCAACTTAGCGGAGGAGCACCCCTGAGGTTTATATACATTTCCTGTGCTAAGATAATTCTACCAGAAAAATTTGACATCTCTGCTCTTTGCTCCCTAAAAGGAGGATGTACTGAATGTCAGTGGAGGGTCTGATACCAGTGGTCATTCAAGCTGTCACTCACCATTCCTAACCAATGATACTCTTTATGCTGCACAGCTGTAGGAAGCAGGGCTATTGTTGTATTACTCAAAGAGGAGTTTATCTTCTCCCACAGACCTCTTTTAGTCCCATTTATAGCCTCAAAAAGAAGGCAGGTGCCCCTCTTCTATAAAAGTCCACTCACCTAGTCCACTTCCTGTTTTGTTTGTCCATCTTCTGCAGACCCTTCTGAAGTTCAGAGGACTTCAGTTTCGTCTCTGTTTTATCCGGGTAAATTTCCATTTGGACACTTGGATGTTAATTTCCCTCATACCTCTCTCTGTCTCTGTGGTTGGAGAGGCAGGAGGAATCCTGAAGTTACCACAGCATGGCAGGGCTCTGTGGAATTGCTGGAAAGCTGTACGCAGTATGGGCCAGATTTAAGAAAAGTGGTGCTGCACCGAGTGCAGGGCCACTTTTCTTGTGCCCTCTAGTACCCCCTAACGCTACCATGTGTGCGATGTATCTAAGATACGGCGCACCATGGAGGCAGTTAGAGAACTAACATCAATTTCTTTTACGCTAGTTCAAAGCTTTGCAGGATTAGCGTAAAAAATGTTGACGCTAATCCTGCAAAGCCCATTGAGGCCCATTGAAAACAATGGTGCGCCTCTTTTAACGCCTGCTCTGAGCAGGCGTTAAAAGTGCCAAAACAATGACTCAAAGAAATCTCTTAGATTTCTTTGCACCATTTTTTCACCCCCCCCCCCTAAAGGGGGAACACCCCCTTTACATACATCATATCTGGCACAGGCATAATGTAGCAGAAAGGGTTCCAAAGTGGTGCTTTGCATGCAGTGCGCCACTTTGTAAATATGGTGCGGCGATTTTGGCCTCATTGGGCCACACTAGCGTAAAAAACATTACGCTAATGGGGCGCAAGGAGGCGCTAGAAGCTGTTAAATCTGCCCTATGTGTTTTAGATTTCCATCAGTTTCTGCACACTTGCAAGCAGCATTAAAGGCCAAACCAGAATGAGCTGTTTGATAATATCTTCAGGAAGTTTGCAGTGCTTGGGTTCAAGTCCTGCCAAGGAAGTCAGTCTTACCACAACATCTTGCCAGCACAGGCAGAAGGACACTCACTCACAGGTCTTAGCGGAGAGTTGAGAGCTGATCTTCCTCTGGAAAGAGCAGCATTTATTATCCCTCAAGGATGTTAACATCAAGGTGAAACAGAATGTGGTAGCTGCCAGGCTCAATTGAGGGCCCGATTTAGATATTGGCAGACAGAATACTCCGTCACAATGGTGACGGATGTCCCATCCGCCGAAATCTAAATCCTATCATATCCTATGGGCTTTCGGTTTCTGTGGATCGGATATCTCTTATTGTTGTGACAGAGTAACCCACGTGTCAATTTCGTAAACAGGCGCTCAGTCTTTACTTCATCTCAGCTGCCTCATTCCTTTCCAGCCCTTCCGAATCCCTTTTTGGTTCAAGAGAATTTGCAGGAGGTGATGTTTCCCAAACGTGGACATGTTTGAAACCAGGAAGAAGTCTTTATGCCAAAGGTTCATTTCCAACCACAAGGAGGAAGGAGATTGGATAATTGAGGTCATTTCGTGCAAGCGGCCTACTCCATGCTTATCCTCCGTTCCCTCTGACCTGGAGCGTTTTAAGAATATCATGAGGGAAAAGTCTCGGGTGATAATGGTTGCTTCCTTCTGAAGTCGCTCCTCTTGGTTTCCTCTTATTCACCAGAAGGAGAGGGGTCAGGAGTGGGTCCTTCCAGTTTTTCCCTATCTTCTGAATCGTCTGCCAGGCAGTCGACTATGAGCAAACTATGATTGACAGGTTAGAAGTTGAAAAGATAGGTCTGCAGAGAAAGGTTCTTTCTAGGAGACAAGGCCCTGTGGTCCAATGTTTTGGAAATGGTTCTCTCTTCCCTCCTGTTCTCATCAGTGTGAGTAATGTAGGAAACGGTGTGGGTCCAGAAATGTAGACACTGTTGCTTGTGAGAATATAAATGTTCTGATTTTTCTTGAGGATTTGTTTTGGAGAAGGTTTTGAGTCTTCCAACGGAAGGATCAGTGGGCCAGTGTAAAGGATTTTAGAGAGCTTTGGGTTGGTGCAAGTCGGTGAGGTATGTTTTTGCATGTCTGAGGAGTTTTTCTCTTTCTAGACCTCCAGTAAGAAAGTTAGTTCCAGACTGGGACCTTCAGTTGGTTTGCCTCCTTTTGAGCCTCTGGAGTCTATTTCTCTACAGTTTTTCACAGGGAAAGTCTTTCTTTTTTTTTGGTTGAAACAACCTCAGCACGTGGGGCGGGGGAGCTGGAGTCTCTTCCCTTTAGACCACCTTTTTTGAGGATCTTTCCAGATAAACTAATCCTCAGACCAGGAGCTTCTTTTAGGCCTAAAGTTCTATCTTCTTTTTTGATTTTACCTCAGTTTCTGATTCTTCGGTGGCAGATCAGGAATCTGTTCATTCCTTAGATGTTAGATGAGCAGTTCTCTTATACATCAGTCAAGTCTCTTCTTTCAGAAGAGTAGAAGCTTTGGTTGTTGAATTCAACATCTTCTGCACGGGTTTGAAACCAACTTCCCAATCTCTGGCCAGGTGGGTAAGACCTACCATTGCTATGGCTTACCAGGAGAAGGGGTTACCTTGTGCTGGGGGAGTTCAAGGGACATCAACCCAAGGAATGTCTGTTTCTTCCCGGGTAGTGCTCCAGGGAGCGTCCATTTTTGAAATATGCAAGGTACCCACTTGGGTGGTACCATCAACGTTTATAAGAAGTTATGGAATCTAATGATGGGACATGGGTTATGGTGATTTTGCATCAACGATGCTGTCAGGATCAATTCAGTATGGAGTAGCAATCACTTGAATCCATTTATCTGAGTCAGAGTTTGTTAAGTGTCACTATTTTTTGTGTGGTGTGTGGGTCCAGGTGACCTGTACTTAAGGATGCTCTCTCGCTTACATGATACAGGCATTAGAGGTACTGCACGGAAGTGGATTAAGGGGGTCATTCCGACCCTGGCGGTAAAAACCGCCAGGGTCGGGGTCCGCGGGAGCACCGCCAACAGGCTGGCGGTGCTCCTTTGGGCATTCTGACCGCGGCGGTACAGCCGCGGCCAGAAACGGAAAGTCGGCGGTGTACCGCCGACTTTCCGCTGCCCATGGGAATCCTCCATGGCGGCGCAGCTTGCTGCGCCGCCATGGGGATTCCGACCCCCATACCGCCATCCTGTTCCTGGCGGTTTCGGCCGCCAGAAACAGGATGGCAGTATGGGGTGTTGTGGGGCCCCTGGGGGCCCCTGCAGTGCCCATGCCAATGGCATGGGCACTGCAGGGGCCCCCGTAAGAGGGCCCCACTTTGAATTTCAGTGTCTGCTTAGCAGACACTGAAATTCGCGACGGGTGCTACTGCACCCGTCGCACACCTTCCACTCCGCCGGCTCCATTCGGAGCCGGCTTCATCGTGGAAGGGTGTTTCCCACTGGGCTGGCGGGCGGCCTTTTGGCGGTCGCCCGCCAGCCCAGTGGGAAACCCAGAATGACCGCCGCGGTCTTTTGACCGCGGTACGGTCTTCTGGCGGTTCCCACTTGGCGGGCGGCTCCCGCCGCCCGCCAAGGCTGGAATGACCCCCTAAATCTTTTCTGGAAGCTAGGGGATAGGAAGTCTGACTGCCCCCCTATTGTTCGGGCACTAGGGAGGTCTCTGTCGGAGTGTCCCAATGCTTGGCCCTTAGCCCAATGATGTTCAACATCTATGTGACCCCGCTAGCGGCACTGGTCGAGTCTTTTGGGGCCAAGACAATGTCCTAAGCCAGTGACATGCAGCTTGTAATACCCCTGATACCATTCAACCTGTCTTTCTGCAGTATTTCAATGGATGCCCACCAACCAACTCAAGTGCAATGCAAAAAAGACAGAAGTTCTTAGCTTTGGGCACAAATTAAACCGAAACTTGCAAATTCATTGGCCAGACCTGACTTCTCATCCCAACCTGCAAGTCAAAGCTGTGAAAAAATTGGAGTCAAGGTCCTCAATCATCTGACCTTTATAATCAAATAAACTTGGTAGTGGGCACATGATTTGGCCTTTTGCGCCCTGCAAAAAAAGTTCTGCATTTCCTCTCTGTCTCTGCAAGGAAAACAGTAGTCCTGGCTATGGTCATGTCCAGGATGGATTTTGCCAATGCTTGGTATGCAGGTCTCTTACAGTACCTACTGAGGAATTACAAAAAGTGAACTCCCAAGATGGGCTTATGTCACTCCACATGTGAGGGACCTGCATTGGCTTCCTGTGAATACGCGTATACTGTAAAAAATTTGACTCTTAATTCACAGAGCGTCTAATCACACTGGTTCTAGTCTTGTGTCAACCAGAATTACTCGCTACAACCCCAAAAGAAATCAGCGTTCTTCTAGTGGTCATCTAGCCACAATCTGGAGGGTCTGCGTCTAGTGTTTAATTTGTAAATAAAAATGTGCCGGTGCCTAGAGCTCTTCTCTGAAACACGCGGCTGCTTTAAAAAAAAGAAATGTGCGATCACTGAATACAGAGTTAACGAAATCATACAGCCATCTCAGGCCTCTTTAATCCATTTACAGCCACGCCATGCCCCCTCAGCTCACTTTTGCAGCTTTCTGCTTGCTCCCTTTGTGAGTTTTTTTTTGTTTTTCTCTTCCTCCGTCTTTCCCATATGTGTCTTTTCCTCAAAGTGCAGGCATAAAAATAAGTGCAGGCCCTCAAAAATAAGTGCTGGTGCCTCGCTCCAGAAACCACGGCTCAAATTTAGCACTGTCTGCCTCTTTAAATCTGGAGGCTGCTCTTTCAACTTCTTGGGCACACAGTCAAACTGAAGGCGAGGGATCATTCAGATAGAAATCTAAGACATGGGATTTCATTCATTAGTCATCCAGCACTCCGCCTTCCCTCTGTGAGTAGAGTTGGGACACTCTTTTTGAGTAGCTGCGCGCTTTATAAATCCTTTTTTCATTCACTCAATAATTCATTCATTCATTTACAGCTTTACTCACTGTGTAATGACTGTAACAAGCAAGTAAATGAGGCGGTAATGTTTTAATTACTTACCGGTAATTCCATTACTCTGAGTTTTAGTTCTTGCAGTCATTAACTGCCTCCAACCCACCAAGTGAGGAAGATATTCTGAGAGCCAGATCTATCTTAGCTTAGAAAGGTCAGCTGGTGGGATAAGAGGGTGGCCCCTATATAGAAAGGGCTAGTTACCTCCTTTAAAAAAAATAAAAATAGGACTAAGAAGGTGACTGTGGGAGAAGAAGAACCCCTCATTGGGTAATCACTCAAAGTAGTGGAATTACCAGTCAGTAACTGAAAGATGTGGGCATAATTGTAAGATTTTGGCGCCGGTCAGAACAGGAAGCCACCTTCCTACACTGCGTCAAAGGGAAAGGGTGGGAATGTGCCAAATTTAAGGCAATACGGTGCATTCCTGTCCTTCCTACCTGCGCTGGTGCCGTTTTAGTGGCCTAGCGCCAACACAGGCAGCCTTGCACCATGGTGCCACGATGTTTGCGTTGCATCCAGGATTGTTTCTGTGCAGGAACGGGCACCTTCCTGCATAAAAGCAATCCTGGGAGGCTTTTCCCTTGTTTCTGTGTGCGCTGCCTGCAGCATGCAGCACAGAGGGAAAGGGTTCAAAACAAGGAGCAATCAAGATATTCTTTCCTTGGGGGAGGTGTGCAGTTTTGGGGCACAATCAGGTTTACAAGGACTTGTAAATCTGGGGCATCATGAAAATTCGTAGGTGTTGCGTGTGAGCACCCACTGCAACGCCCATGGAAGACCTCCTAAGGCAGAGTAACTGTGTTGCCTTACTCCACATCTATAAGGCCATTCAAAGACCATTAAAGCAGCTTTGTATGGCTCATAAGTATGACTTAGTGGTTTGCACCAGCAAAGGCGGCGCAAGGGCCTCGTAAATATGGCCATGGTCTCTAGGCGCTGGCTGCAGTGTGGCTAGGGCCCTCAGACTCCGTTCTGCTGCTGGTGGGGTTGTGTGTGATGGGACTTGCGGTTTGGTCACAGTGCCAGTGACTCAGTGTGTGTGTGTCACGGATTGGCACAGTTTTGGTGTGCCCTCCTCGCCCTGGTGTTCTCACACACAGCAGTGATTTATGTGAAACGTACAACTCGAAGATATGAGTCTGCGGGGATGACTCAGCTTTTTATCCTTCTGATGTCAATTGCACGAAGTGTCATTGAGTTCATTTACTGCCAGAGGAGTATTCAGTTTGTGGGTGTTTTCTATAAATGTTCATATAAAAGAAGCAAGTGGCTTAAACTGGGTGTTTCATGATCATTTTCACAGACATGATTCATCGAGCGTCTGATTCCAAACAAAGGGATTATAAGGTCACATGTGGGAAACGTGTCAACACTTGTGTTCATCAGAAGCCCAGAGCGCGCTCTGCCGGAAGCCCACTGCCAGGAAGGGGCAGTTGTGGGTCACTCGGAGGCACAGCAGGGTCAGCAGCGAGTCACAGGTCTTTAGGTCTGGCCACAGAGCGCTTTAGTATCGACTGTTCATCCTTCAAATGTGAGAAACTGCATCCTTCCCCCGTGTCACGTGGATCTGTGTAGTAGCTGTGCTGTCATGTATGTTGTCAGTTCGCCAGTGCAACAAGCCACACAATAACAGCAACATGACAACCTGAACCAATCGTCAAACAGGGCGCGCGATTCACAAACTTTCTCCGTGGCTGTGACACAGTCCTGGTTATGAGGGAGTTCTGCACACCCAGGACTGATACACACGACATAATAAAACTGAGTGACAGCAGCACTAGGGACAGCACAATGTGTACAGACAGCGTGACAACAGCACAATGTGTACAGGCAGCGTTACAACAGCACTAGGGACAGCACAATGTGTACAGAGTGACAACAGCACTAGGGACAGCACAATGTGTACAACACAATGTGTACAATGTGACAACAGCACTAGTGACAACAGCACAATGTGTACACTGTGACAACAGCACTAGTGACAGCACAATGTGTACAGTGCGACAACAGCACTAGCGACAACAGCACAGTGTGTACAGTGTGACAACAGCACTAGGGGCAGCACAATGTGAACTGACAGAGTGACAACAGTACTAGTGACAACAGCACAATGTGTACAGTGTGACAACAGCACTAGGGACAGCACAATGTGTACAGTGTGACAACAGCAGTAGTGATAGCACAATGTGTACAGTGTAATAACAGCACTAGGGACAGCACAGTGTGTACAGTGTGACAGCAGCACTAGGGACAACACAATGTGTACAGTATGACAACAGCACTAGTGACAGCACAATGTGTACAGTGTGACAACAGCACTAGGGACAGCACAATGTGAACTGACAGAGTGACAACAGCACTACGTACAGCACAATGTGTACAGTGTGACAACAGCACTAGTGACAACAGCACAATGTGTACAGTGTGACAACAACACTAGTGACAACAGCACAATGTGTACAGTGTGACAACAGCAACAGCACAATGTGTGCAGTGTGACAACAGCACAAGTAACAACAGCACAGTGTGTACGTTGTGACAACAGCACAAGTGACAGCACAATGTGTACAGTGTGACAGCACTAGGGACAGCACAATGTTTACATTGTGACAACAGCACTAGTGACAGCACAATGTGTACAGTGTGACAACAGCACTAGTGACAGCACAGTGTGTACAGTGTGACAACAGCACTAGGGACAGCACAATGTGTACAGAGTGACAACAGCACAAGTGATGGCAGCATAATGTGTACAGTGTGACAACAGCACTAGGGACAGCACAATGTGTACATTGTGTCAACAGCACTAGTAACAGCACAATGTGTACAGAGTGACAACAGCACTAGTGACAACACAATGTGTACATTGTGACACAGCACTAGGGACAGCACAATGTGTACATTGTGACAACAGCACTGGTGAAAACAGCACTAGGGACAACAGCACTGGTGACAACAGCACAATGTGTGCAGTGTGACAACAGCACTAGGGACAGCACAGTGTGAACAGACAGTGTGACAACAGCACTAGTGACAGCATAATGTGTACATTGTGACAACAGCACTGTTGACAACAGCACAATGTGTACAGTGTGACAACAGCACTAGGGACAGCACAATGTGTACAGTGTGACGACAGCACTAGGGACAGCACAATGTGTACAGTGTGACAACAGCACTAGGGACAGCACAATGTGTACAGTGTGACGACAGCACTAGTGACAACAGCACAATGTGTACAGCGTGACAACAGCACTAGTGACTGCACAATGTGTACAGTGTGACGACAGCACTAGTGACTGCACAATGTGTACAGTGTGACGACAGCACTAGTGACAACAGCACAATGTGTACAGTGTGACAACAGCACTAGTGACTGCACAATGTGTACATTGTGACAACAGCACTGTTGACAACAGCACAATGTGTACAGTGTGACAACAGCACTAGTGACTGCACAATGTGTACAGTGTGACAACAGCACTAGTGACTGCACAATGTGTACAGTGTGACGACAGCACTAGTGACAACAGCACAATGTGTACAGTGTGACAACAGCACTAGTGACTGCACAATGTGTACAGTGTGACAACAGCACTAGTGACAACAGCACAATGTGTACAGTGTGACAACAGCACTAGTGACTGCACAATGTGTACAGTGTGACAACAGCACTAGGGACAGCACAGTGTGAACAGACAGTGTGACAACAGCACTGTTGACAACAGCACAATGTGTACAGTGTGACAACAGCACTAGGGACAGCACAATGTGTACAGAGTGACAACAGCACTAGTGACTGCACAATGTGTACAGTGTGACAACAGCACTAGTGACAACAGCACAATGTGTACAGTGTGACGACAGCACTAGTGACAACAGCACAATGTGTACAGTGTGACGACAGCACTAGTGACAACAGCACAATGTGTACAGTGTGACAACAGCACTAGCAAGAGATGAAGGAGCACAGGCACAGTGTGTCAGGATCAGTGCTGCTATTAAGGGAAGGTGGCGCACACCCGTGTGTCAGCTGCAGTGCTCCATGTGCCACGTTTACATTTCAAGTGTGATTCCAGCATTATCACCAGTCACGTGTACTGATGCTGGCTGCACAGGCTTACAAACCACTAATACTTCGATAGTCCTACGAGTTCAGCACTAACTGCACCAACCCAGCAGCAGTATTACCTGCAGCAAATGTACAGACACTGTGACCCAGCAGCAGTATTACCTGCAGGAAAGGGACACACATAGGCCCTCATTACAACCCTGTTGGTAAATCCCGCCGACCGCCTTGCTGACGGCCGCCAATATACCGTGGCCGCGGCGGAAATCCGCTACAGGTATCACGACCCACATCTGGTAATCCGCCACAATACAGACACCCACACAAGTCCGCCACACCAAAGATCAGTGATATACTGGCGATAGCAAAACCCACACCGTTATCCCAACAGAAATACGCCCACACTATCACGACCCACAAATCAACGCAGCGGTCATTCAACCGCAGTAAATCATTGGCAGTACACAGAGCAGCGCTCAAAATATACACACATCTACAAAACACAACCACATTGGACGATTCAAAAGACACACACCTGACACACATACACACACCACACCCACACCCCCCCAACACTATAAAACACAGACCCACATTACCCACAAACCCTTACAACAACATTTTTGGAAGAAGCAGAGATACAGAGGATAGCAAACACAACATCACCATCCACAGGCACACAACACCCTCACTCATACAACATCCACGCACCTCAAACAACACACCCCAACACAACACAGCACAACAAACATCACCTCACACATCACTCACTCCACATTATGGCACCCCAAAGATACCCAAGGTTTTCTGAGGAGGAGCTCAGGATCATGGTGGATGAAATCGTCCGGGTAGAGCCACATCTATTCGGATCACAGGTGCAGCAGACCTCCTTTGCTAGGAAGATGGAGCTATCGCGCAGAATTGTCGACAGGGTCAACGTAGTGGGACAGCATCCAAGAACACAGTATGACATCAGGAAGAGGTGGAACGACCTATGGGGGAAGGTGCGTTCCGTGGTATCCAGCCACCAGATTGCAGTACAGAGGACTGGCGGCGGACTCCCACCTCCTCCCCCACAACTAACAACATGGGAGGAGCAAGTCTTGGCGATCATGCATCTTGAGGGCCTCGCAGGAGTAGCAGGAGGAATGGACTCTGGTAAGGCTAATCTTTACTACTATATCCCCCCCAAACTCACCTGCATGCCATCACATATCCTCACCCCCATCACTCCAACACCTCACATATACCCACTATCACAACCCACCCACCCCAATACCAAGCCCTGCATGCAACACCAAAGCATGGATACCCATTACACACCTGCATGGATGCCCAGCACCACTGCATGTCCAAGGGAGAGACACTCCCAGAGCACACAATCACCAATCACACAAGGACCAAGGCGATAGTGCAAGCACAGTAGTTTAGGAAAACACACCCATTGCACAAGATGGCACACATAGATACAATAACACTGCATTTACACCCCAACAGGACCTCTACCCAACTTCACCGGACAGGAGGTGCCACCTACATCCAGTCCACCCATAGAAGAGGCCCACAGTGACGACAGCAGCTCTGCACGCCTGGATCAAGTTGACCAGCCCGGCCCATTAGGGACCTCTGGACCGTCGGTTCCCCTGCCACAGTCCGAACCCACCACAGACCCTCCCCCCCCAGGTACAACAGG
The DNA here is from genome assembly GCF_031143425.1 of Pleurodeles waltl. Lineage (NCBI taxonomy): Eukaryota > Metazoa > Chordata > Amphibia > Caudata > Salamandridae > Pleurodeles > Pleurodeles waltl. The sequence continues at coordinate 16,028,257 of NC_090436.1, read as the reverse complement.
GAAGCTGGGAGGACTGCTGTGCGGCAGAGGGGGGAAAGACCCAGGGATCCCACTCTCCACGAGGCTCTTGCAGGGATCCTGAGAGCATACCACCATTCCCAGGAGACCATGGCCACGGTACTGGCCAAGTTGCAGGAGACCCAGCGGCTGCAGGAGGGATCAGGGAGGACTTGAAGGACATCAACACCACTCTGGTCTCCATTGCAGGGGTGCTGGCTGACATAGCCACCACCATGAGGGAGGCAGTGGCACAACAAAGGGCCCCTGACACTAGCCAAACCGAGGAACAGCCTTCCACCTCCGCCGGCGCTAGTGGACAGAAGGCACTGCCACAGGAACAACAGGCCACCAGCACCCCACCCCCTGCAGAAGTAGAAGCACCCCGCAAATGTTCCCTGCGATCCAGGCAGAAGCCAGAGAACATTGCCAAGACCCCCACCAGGAAATAGGACCCTCCTGATTGTCCCCCTTCTGTCCCACTATGTCACCCTGTCCACCTAGAACTGCCATTGCCCCCCTTCCTATGCCCCTTTGGACAATGCACCTGTGATAGCAAGAGACTGGACTCTACTATGGACCTTCCTCCACCATCACCCCAGCCCCTTCCACACACCCCTCTACTTATTAGCACTTAAATAAATACCATTGAATCACAAAACAATCTGGAGTCGGTCTGTACTTTCACAAATGTGTTATTACAACTTCATCGACAATAATCTTTGGCAATGTTCATTTGCACATACCAAAGTATGACAGTTGTTGGGCAGCAGTAAACATAGCAGAAGGCAGAATGTGGTACCCAGATCTGTGAAAAGGAAAGCCAAAAGGAACTGTCAGGGTCCATACACAGAGGTAAAAACAGGATTCCTGTGGGATGGCGGATAACTGACATCAGGTGTGGCTCCAACTGGGCACACAGTTCCTGGATTGTGGCACGATCAAGCCTGTAAGTGATAATGATGTGTCTGTCTTCCATTGTCGACAGGTCCACCAGGTGTCGGTACACCTGAAGATGACGCCATCTCATCATCTCCCCCAGCGGATAGGCACTATGGAGGAGAAGGGTGAGCAGAGGGTTATACACCACATAGGTAGCACAAGGGTGTCTTGCACTATTGTCATATAATAGGATTGTGGCGCTGCTTCCTGCCCAAAAATGCTGTGACGCAGTTAGGTGCCCTGCCATGTGCCACCCTGAAATGGCGGCTGCCTGACCTGTAAGTAGGGACAAGGGGAAATGAGGTAACTGCGCTGGCGTTGAGCAGCGTCGCAGTAGGCGGTCAAAGACTGCCGCGCTATTCAGCATTGGTTATCATTGGGCCCTATAGGTTCCAGGAGCCACTGACGATGTACGCCGGCGGTAACGGTACGCACCGCCGCAGACGTGACCGCAATTTTCTACCGGTTCACTCACTTGATACCTGACCTTCAACAGGAGAGGACCTACACTGCAAGTGCTGCTGTGACCTGAGTCTGGAAGCGACAATGGCGACAGTGTCTGGGGAAAGGGCCCCTGCCTTCACTGTGGAGGAGTTGGAGAGACTAGTGGATGGGGTCCTCCCCCAGTACACGCAACTCTACGGTCCTAAAGACAAACAGGTGAGTACACTGTGAGCATGATGCGTGGGACATGAATGTATGGAGTGGTGTGGTTGTAAGAGACATGTTGGGGGGGCAGAGGTCTGCATGTGAGGATGGTGAATGTGTGTGTGTCAGGGTATGGGTGGGAAGTGGGGGGCAATGGGTATGTAGAACCGGACGGGGGTGCAATTTCCTTTCCTCCTGTACCTTTCCTCTAGGTCAGCGCCCACCAGAAGAAGGGTATTTGGCGTGCCATCGGCAAGGAAGTGCGGACCCTGGGGGTCTATCATAGACGGAGCACCCACTGCCGCAAGCGATGGGAGGACCTACGCCTCTAGACCAAGAAGATGGTGGAGGCCCAGCTGGGGCTGGCCTCCCAACGTGGAAGGGGTGCCCGTCGCACCATGACTCCCCTGATGTTCCAGATCCTGGCAGTGGCATATCCGGAGTTGGATGGGTGCTTGAGGGCATCACAGCAGCCACAAGGGGGTGATTACAGTCTAATTCAGCTGACTCTGAGCGCTTTACGAGGTGTCTGGGTGGGGGATGTGGGCTGTGGGTTCCCCTAGGCCAGGGCGAACTTGCCAGGGTAGGTCCCTTGTTAGGCCGGCTCCGTGGCACTCCAACCCCAAATAATAGGGATAGTGGCCATATAAAACTAGTCAGGCTCCTGTGAGTTCCAGGTGTGCAGCAAATCGGGTTAGGCATAGTCCCCCATGGGCAGGTGATTTTCCAATGAACTGTTAGTGCATGGCCTAGTGCATAGGGCTGCTCCCTGTGTGTTGTGTCCGCCAACGGTAGTGGTGTTGCCGGCATTGACCATGTGTCTCCTCTGTCTCCCCCCCCCCTTTATGTTTTGTCACCCTGTCCTTGTGTGCATTAGCATCATCTGGCGGAGGAGCAGTGGCACCGGAGCAGGAGGGAGTTGCAACCCCCATGGCCCAGGAGGGTGAATCAAGGAAGTCTGAAGGCACCAGTGGGATGGTGGGCGAGGGGAGCTCCACGACGGGGACAGGAGGAGACACCAGCGACAGCGATTCCTCCTCTGATGGGAGCTCCCTTGCGGTGGCGGGCACCTCTGTGCCCACCGCAACAACAAGTACAGCCGCCACCCCCCCTACCAGCACCGCCCTCCCAGCAGCCCCTCATCGAGTTTCCCGTGCCCGCTCAGGAGGGTGGGCATCTCCTTCGCCCCAGGCACCTCAGGCCCAGCCCCAGTCAGCCCTGTTGCCCTCAGTGAGGAGGCTATTGACCTCCTGAGATCCCTCACTGTTGGGCAGACAACCATTCTGAATGCCATCCAGGGTGTTGAGAGGCATTTGCAGCAAACAAATGCATGCCTGGAGGGCATTCACTCTGGCGTGGCGGCCCAACAGAGAGGATTTCAGGCTCTGGCCTCAGCACTGATGGCAGCCATTGTCCCTGTGTCAGCCTCCCCCTCCAACTTCCACTACCCAGACCCAATCCCCTCTACCTCAGCCTATCCCCAGCACATCATCAGACCAGCATGCACACACATCAACACACAAAAGTGTCTCACGCAAACATAAGCACCACACATCCCAAAGGCACTCACACAAGCACCATACCCATGCAGACACAACAACATCCACTGCCTCCACTGTGTCTCCCTCCTCCACATCCTCCACCTCCCTCCCAGTCTCGTCTCCACTCACACCTGCATGCACTACATCCTCATCCATTACCTCCATCAAAAGCATGCCCATCACCACACACCGTTCACGTGCAATCACAACCCCCACTACCATGCACACATCCCCTGTGTCCTCTCCCAGTGTGTCTGTGAGCCCTCCTCCCAAAGTACACAAACGCAGGCTCACACCCACTCAACAGCCATCCACCTCACAACAGCCTCCAGCCCATGCACCTTCACCCAAGCTCAGCAGACGTACACCTCCTACAATGACTACCCCTTCCTCCACTCCCAAACCCCCTCCATCTTCCCGTCCCAGTGTGTCTAAAAAACTTTTCCTAGCTAACATTGACCTCTTCCCTACACCTCCCCCCCGTCCTTCCCCTAGGGCCAGGATGTCCAGATCCCAGCCCAGCACCTCAGCCAAAAAAAACACGTCCAGCGTGGTCCCAGCAAGTCCGGGAACAGCGAAGGCGCCACCCATCAGGGCTGCCAGTGTGACACCTAGTGAGGCCAAGGACCACCCTATTCCACCACCTGCACGGTATTATTACCTCCAGCAAATGTACAGACATGGTGACCCAGCAGCACTGTACCCGCCAGCAAATGTACAGACACGGTAACCCTGCAGCAGTATTGCCGCAAGCAAATATACAGACCAGGTGACTCAGCACCAGTATTACCTCCAGTAAATGTACAGACACAGTGACTCAGCACCAGTATTACCTCCAGTAAATGTACAGACACAGGCCCTCATTCCGACCCTTGCGGTCATAGACCGCCAGGGTCGCAAATGACGGAAGCACCGCCAACAGGCTGGCGGTGCTTCATACGTCATTCCGACCGCGGCAGTACAGCCGCGGTCGCCCAGCCGGGTCCGGCGGTTTCCCGCCGGTTTTCCCCCGGCTGGGAGAATCCTCCAGGGCAGCGCTGCCTTGGGGATTCTGACCCCCTTCCCGCCAGCCTATTTCTGGCGGTTTTCACCGCCAGGAAGAGGCTGGCGGGAACAGGTGTCCTGGGGCCCCTGGGGGCCCCTGCACTGCCCATGGGCAGTGCAGGGGTCCCCTTACAGGGCCCCAGCCTGCTTTTCACTGTCTGCCTAGCAGACAGTGTAAAGCGCGACGGGTGCAACTGCACCCGTTGCACACCTGCAACACCGCCGGCTCCATTCGGAGCCGGCTTCAATGTTGCAGGCCCCCTTCCCGCTGGGCCAGCGCCCGCTGGCTCAGCGGGAAGGCCGGAATGCCACCAGCGGTCTTTTGACCGCAGAGCGGTCAAATGGCGGTTCCCGGCAGGTGGGCGGCGACCGCCGCCCGCCGGGGTCAGAATGACCCCCTCAGTGACTCAGCAGCAGTATTACCTCAGTAAATGTACAGACACAGTGACTCAGCAGCAGTATTACCTCCAGCAAATGTACAGACACAGTGACCCAGCAGCAGTGTTACCTGCAGCAAATGTACAGACACGGTGACCCAGCAGCAGCAGTAACTGCAAAACAAATGCAGACACGATAACCCAGCAGCAGTATTACCTCCACCAAATGTAAAGACACCATGACCTAGCCGCAGTTTTACCTCCAGCAAATATACAGACGCTGTAATCCAGCAGCAGTATTACATCCAGCAAATGTACAGACACGGTGACCCAGCAGCAGCAGTACCTGCAACAAAAATGCAGACACGGTGACCCAGTAGCAGTATTACCTTCAGCTAATGTACAGACACGGTGACCCAGCAGCAGTATTACCTGCAGCAAAGAGACACACATGGTGCCATAGCAGCAGGATTACCTGCAGCAAATCTGCAGGCATGGTGACCCGGTGCCAATATTACCTGCAGCAAAGGTACAGACACGGTGAACCAGCTGCAGTATTACCTGCAGTAAAGGTACAGACACGGTGAACCAGCAGCAGTATTACCTGCAGCAAGTCTGCAGACACAGTGACCCAGCAGCAGTATTACCTGTAGCAAATCTGCAGACATGGTGACCCAGCAGCAGTATCACCTGCAGCAAATGTACAGACATGGTGACCCAGCAGAAGTTTTACCCGCAGCAAACATACAGACACTGTGACCCAGCAGAAGAATTACCTGCAGCAAATGTACAGACATGGTGATCCAGCAGTGTAGGAGGCTGGCCTGGTTTGTAGTGGGTACCAATAATACTTACACCTTGTGCCAGGTCCAATTATCCCTTATTAGTGTAGAAGAGGTGTTTCTAGCAGCTTAGGCTGATAGAGGTAGCTATAGCAGAGCAGCCAAGGCTGAACTAGGAGACATGCAAAGTTCATGCAATACCACTTATAGTTACACAGTACTTATGTACAAGTAAAGACAATACTTAGTGTTACCAAAAATAAAAATAGTTTATTTGGATGACACAAGGCCAAAAATATCTAAGAGACAACACTCCTTCTGGAGGGAAATATTATACACAATATATACACTAGACACCAAAATAAGGTAAGTAATTAGACATTGGATAGTGCAAACAATAGAAAAATGCTATAGAATGCAATGGGAGAAAACAGGTCTAGGGGCAACACAAACCATATACTAAGAAAGTGGAATGCGGATCACGAATTCCACCCTAGACAAGTGTAGTGTGTAGAGAATCGCTGGGAGAGCAAGAAAACCACAAAGGTAAGTAAAATACCCCACCCCAGAGCCCAGGAAAGTAGTAGTAAATTACTGCAAGTTTCATTAGGACACACTAAAAGTGGTGCTTAGAGTTATTGCAAGAACGAAACTGCAAGCAACAATCAATGGATTCCTGGACCTGAAGACCTGCAAAGGAAGGGGACCAAGTCCAGAAGTCACTGAAGATTCCAGGAAGGACAGGAGCCCCTGCCAACCTAGAAGATGGTGCAAAAGAGGATTCTCCGTTTGGAAGAAGTCTGCAGAAGAGCACCAAAGAAGATGGCTGTGGGTTCCTGCATGATGCAAAGGATGTCCGGCATCGTGAAGATGTATGCAAGCAGTTTGCATCCCTGGAGTCATCCAACAAGCCTTGGTTCCGGCAAGGTCGCGGTGTGTGTCAAAATGGTGCTGCCTGGACCCAGGAGTGACCTGGGGGCCTCAACTCAGACTGTGAAGGCAGAGGGAGTGCTCAACACTAGAGAGAACCCACAGATGACCAGGCAGCCCACACAGGAGGCCCAGGACATGGGGACAAAGAAGGTGCAAATCACGGTTGGTGCAGCACAGCAAAGGAAGGTTCCACACCTTCAGAGAACAACTCAGCGTTATTACTTGCTGCAAAGGTACACACACAGTGGCTCAGCAGCAGTATTACCTGCAGCAAAGGGACACACATGGTGTCCCAGCAGCAGTATTACTAGCAGCACAGGGACACACAGGGTGCCATAGCAGCAGTATTACTTCCAGCAAATCTCTGGACATGGTTACTGTAGGAAAGTACCATCTTGCCTGGCATGTTACCCCCATATTTCACTGTATATATGTTGTTTTAGTGTATGTGTCACTGGGACCCTGCCAGCCAGGGCCCCAGTGCTCATAAGTGTGCCCTGTATGTGTTCCCTGTGTGATGACTAACTGTCTCACTGAGGCTCTGCTAACCAGAACCTCAGTGGTTATGCTCTCTCTGCTTTCTAAATTGTCACTAACAGGCTAGTGACCAATTTCACCAATTCACATTGGCATACTGGAACACCCTTATAATTCCCTAGTTTATGGTACTGAGGTACCCAGGGTATTGGGGTTCCAGGAGATCACTATGGGCTGCAGCATTTCTTTTGCCACCCATAGGGAGCTCTGACAATTCTTACACAGGCCTGCCACTGCAGCCTGAGTGAAATAACGTCCACGTTATTTCACAGCCATTTACCACTGCACTTAAGTAACTTATAAGTCACCTATATGTCTAACCTTCACCTGGTGAAGGTTGGGTGCAAAGTTACTTAGTGTGTGGGCACCCTGGCACTAGCCAAGGTGCCCCCACATCGTTCAGGGCAAATTTCCCGGACTTTGTGAGTGCGGGGACACCATTTCACGCGTGCACTATACATAGGTCACTATCTATGTATAGCATCACAATGGTAACTCCCAACATGGCCATGTAACATGTCTAAGATCATGGAATTGTCACCCCAAATGCCATTCTGGCATTGGGGAGACAATTCCATGATCCCCTGAGTCTCTAGCACAGACCCGGGTACTGCCAAACTGCCTTTCCCTGGGTTTCACTGCAGCTGCTGCCAACCACTCAGACAGGTTTCTGCCCTCCTGGGGTCCAGCCAGGCCTGGCCCAGGAAGGCAGAACAAAGGACTTCCTCAGAGAGAGGGTGTTACACCCTCTCCCTTTGGAAAAAGGTGTCAGGGCTGGGGAGGAGTAGCCTCCCCCAGCCTCTGGAAATGCTTTAATGGGCACAGATGGTGTTCATCTCTACATAAGCCAGTCTACACCAGTTCAGGGATCCCCCAGCCCTGCTCTAGCGCGAAACTGGACAAAGGAAAGGGGAGTGACCACTCCCCTGACGTGCACCTCCCAGGGGAGGTGCCCAGAGCTCCTCCAGCGTGCCCCAGACCTCTGCCATCTTGGATTCAGAGGTGTGCTGGCACACTGGACTGCTCTGAGTGGCCAGGGCCAGCAGGTGATGTCAGAGACTCCTTCTGATAGGCTCTTACCTGTGTTACTAGCCTATCCTCCTTCCTAGGTAGCCAAACCTCCTTTTCTGGCTATTTAGGGTCTCTGCTTTGGGGAATTCTTCAGATACCGAATGCAAGAGTTTACCAGAGTTCCTCTGCATCTCTCTCTTCACCTTCTGCCAAAGGATCGACCGCTGACTGCTCAGGACGCCTGCAAAACCGCAACAAAGTAGCAAAGACGACTACTGCAACCTTGTATCGTTTCATCCTGCTGGCTTTCTCAACTGTTTCCTGGTGGTGCATGCTGTGGGGGTAGCCTGGCTCCTCTCTGAACCAGCAGCTCTGAAGAAATCTCCAGTGGGTCGATGGAATCTTCCCCCTGCAACCACAGGCAACAAAAGACTGCATCACCAGTCCTCTGGGTCCCCTCTCAGCATGACGAGCGTGGTCCCTGGAACTCGGCAACTCTGTCCAAGTGACTCCCACAGTCCAGTGACTCTTCAGTCCAAGTTTGGTGGAGGTAAGTCCTTGCCTCCCCATGCTAGACTGCATTGCTGGGTACCACGTGATTTGCAGTTGCTCCGGCTCCTGTGCACTGTAGGAAAGTACCATCCTGCCTGGCATGTTACCCCCATTTTTCACTGTATATATGTTGTTTTAGTTGTATGTGTCACTGGGACCCTGGTAACCCAGGGCCCCAGTGCTCATAAGTGTGCCTGAATGTGTTACCTGTGTAGTGACTAACTGTCTCACTGAGGCTCTGCTAATCAGAACCTCAGTGGTTATGCTCTCTCATTTCTTTCCAAATTGTCACTGACAGGCTAGTGACCATTTTTACCAATTTACATTGGCTTACTGGAACACCCTTATTATTCCCTAGTATATGGTACTGAGGTACCCAGGGTATTGGGGTTCCAGGAGATCCCTATGGGCTGCAGCATTTCTTTTGCCACCCATAGGGAGCTCTGACAATTCTTACACAGGCCTGCCACTGCAGCCTGAGTGAAATAACGTCCACGTTATTTCACAGCCATTTTACACTGCACTTAAGTAACTTATAAGTCACCTATATGTCTAACCTTTACCTGGTAAAGGTTAGGTGCAAAGTTACTTAGTGTGAGGGCACCCTGGCACTAGCCAAGGTGCCCCCACATTGTTCAGAGCCAATTCCCTGAACTTTGTGAGTGCGGGGACACCATTACACGCGTGCACTACATATAGGTCACTACCTATATGTAGCTTCACAATGGTAACTCCGAATATGGCCATGTAACATGTCTATGATCATGGAATTGCCCCCTCTATGCCATCCTGGCATAGTTGGCACAATCCCATAATCCCAGTGGTCTGTAGCACATACCCTGGGACTGCCAAACTGCCCTTCCTGGGGTTTCACTGCAGCTGCTGCTGCTGCCAACCCCTCAGACAGGCATCTGCCCTCCTGGGGTCCAGCCAGGCCTGGCCCAGGATGGCAGAACAAAGAACTTCCTCTGAGAGAGGGTGTGACACCCTCTCCCTTTGGAAAATGGTGTGAAGGCAGGGGAGGAGTACCCTCCCCCAGCCTCTGGAAATGCTTTGTTGGGCACAGAGGTGCCCAATTCTGCATAAGCCAGTCTACACTGGTTCAGGGACCCCTTAGCCCCTGCTCTGGCGCGAAACTGGACAAAGGAAAGGGGAGTGACCACTCCCCTGACCTGCACCTCCCCTGGGAGGTGTCCAGAGCTCCTCCAGTGTGCTCCAGACCTCTGCCATCTTGGAAACAGAGGTGCTGCTGGCACACTGGACTGCTCTGAGTGGCCAGTGCCACCAGGTGACGTCAGAGACTCCTGCTGATAGGCTCCTTCAGGTGTTAGTAGCCTATCCTCTCTCCTAGGTAGCCAAACCCTCTTTTCTGGCTATTTAGGGTCTCTGTCTCTGGGGAATCTGCAGATAACGAATGCAAGAGCTCATCCGAGTTCCTCTGCATCTCTCTCTTCACCTTCTGATAAGGAATCGACTGCTGACCGCGCTGGAAGCCTGCAAACCTGCAACATAGTAGCAAAGACGACTACTGCAACTCTGTAACGCTGATCCTGCCGCCTTCTCGACTGTTTTCCTGCTTGTGCATGCTGTGGGGGTAGTCTGCCTCCTCTCTGCACCAGAAGCTCCGAAGAAATCTCCCGTGGGTCGACGGAATCTTTCCCCTGCAACCGCAGGCACCAAAAAGCTGCATTACCGGTCCCTTGGGTCTCCTCTCAGCACGACGAGCGAGGTCCCTCGAATCCAGCGACTCTGTCCAAGTGACCCCCACAGTCCAGTGACTCTTCAGTCCAAGTTTGGTGGAGGCAAGTCCTTGCCTCACCTCGCTGGGCTGCATTGCTGGGAACCGCGACTTTGCAGCTACTCCGGCCCCTGTGCACTTCCGGCGGAAATCCTTTGTGCACATCCAAGCCTGGGTCCACGGCACTCTAACCTGCATTGCACGACTTTCTAAGTTGGTCTCCGGCGACGTGGGACTCCTTTGTGCAACTTCGGCGAGCACCGTTTCACGCATCTTTGTAGTGCCTGTTTCTGGCACTTCTCTGGGTGCAACCAGCTTCAGAGAGGGCTCCTTGTCTTGCTCTACGTCCCCTCTCTCTGCTGGTCCAATTTGCGACCTCCTGGTCCCTCCTGGGCCCCAGCAGCGTCCAAAAACGCCAAACGCACGATTTGCAGCTAGCAAGGCTTGTTGGCGTCCTTCCGGCGGGAAAACACGTCTGTACAACTCTCCACGGCGAGAGGGATCTGTCCACCAAAGGGGAAGTCTCTAGCCCTTTTCGTTCTTGCAGAAACCTCAGCTTCTTCTGTCCAGTAGAAGCTTCTTTGCACCCGCAGCTGGCATTTCCTGGGCATCTGCCCATCTCCGACTTGCTTGTGACTTTTGGACTTGGTCCCCTTGTTCCACAGGTACCCTAGATTGGAAATCCACAGTTGTTGCATTGCTGGTTTGTGTCTTTCCTGCATTATTCCTCTAACACGACTTCTTTGTCCTTAGGGGAACTTTAGTGCACTTTGCACTCACTTTTCAGGGTCTTGGGGAGGGTTATTTTTCTAACTCTCACTATTTTCTAATAGTCCCAGCGACCCTCTACAAGGTCACATAGGTTTGGGGTCCATTCGTGGTTCGCATTCCACTTTTGGAGTATATGGTTTGTGTTGCCCCTATCCCTATGTTTCCCCATTGCATCCTATTGTAACTATACATTGTTTGCACTGTTTTCTAAGACTATACTGCATATTTTTGCTATTGTGTATATATATCTTGTGTATATTTCCTATCCTCTCACTGAGGGTACACTCTAAGATACTTTGGCATATTGTCATAAAAATAAAGTACCTTTATTTTTAGTATAACTGTGTATTGTGTTTTCTTATGATATTGTGCATATGACACTAAGTGGTACTGTAGTAGCTTCACACGTCTCCTAGTTCAGCCTAAGCTGCTCTGCTAAGCTACCATTATCTATCAGCCTAAGCTGCTAGACACCCTATACACTAATAAGGGATAACTGGGCCTGGTGCAAGGTGCAAGTACCCCTTGGTACTCACTACAAGCCAGTCCAGCCTCCTACATTGGTTGTGCAGTGGTGGGATAAGTGCTTGAGACTACTTACCACTCTTGTCATTGTACTTTTCATAAGAGAAAAATATACAAAACAAGGTCAGTGTATATACACATAGCCAAAAAGTTTTGCATTTTCTCTTTTCACTCTTTTCTAAGTGCTGAAAAGTACTTCTAAACTTTCAAAAAGTTCTTAAAAGTTTAAAAAGTTTTTTTTCTGTCTTTCCAAAAAGTTCTGAAAACTTTTTTCTCTTTTTCTATCACTTTAACTCTCTCTAAAAAATGTCTGGCACAGGCCAAAATGTTGATCTGTCCAAACTTGCATATGACAACCTTAGCTGGAAAAGAGCAAGGAGTCTCTGTATAGAGAGAGGTTTGAGTGTAGGGAAGAATCCTTCCTTGGAACTGTTACTTAACATGCTTAGAGAACAGGATAAGGCCATAGGTGCCTCATCTGTTGAAAAAGTACCTAATAGTTCTCAATCTGATTCAGGGACTCCCCCAGGAAAAGATTTAGGAAAGAAACTCCCTAGCCTGCCCATTACTAGACAGTCTAGCATAGATGGTAATGATGATGAGCCACACCATATAAATAGTGTTGTCTCACATCATAGCAAAAGCATTTATTCTCACCATACTGGTAGTAATGTTTCTGTAAACCAAGCTGTTAGGGTGGGTTCTGTAAGGGACAGGTCTCCTTCTGTTCATTCCCATCATAGCTCTGTTTCTAGAAATGTCCCTCCCACCAACCCTGATGACAGAATGTTAGAGAGGGAACTCAATAAGTTGAGGGTGGAACAAACCAGACTGAAGCTTAAAAAGCAACAGCTGGATTTGGATAGACAGTCTTTTGAATTAGAGAAGGAAAGACAGAAGTTGGGTTTAGATACCCATGGTGGCAGCAGCAGTATTCCCCATAGTCATCCTGCAAAAGAGCATGATTCCAGGAATCTGCACAAGATAGTTCCCCCTTATAAGGAGGGGGATGACATTAACAAGTGGTTTGCTGCACTTGAGAGGGCCTGTGTTGTACAGGATGTCCCTCAAAGGCAGTGGGCTGCTATCCTATGGCTATCATTTAGTGGAAAAGGTAGGGATAGGCTCCTTACTGTGAAAGAAAATGATGCTAATAATTTCCAAGTTCTTAAGAATGCACTCCTGGATGGTTATGGCTTAACCACTGAACAGTACAGGATAAAGTTCAGAGAGACCAAAAAGGAGTCTTCACAAGACTGGGTTGATTTCATTGACCATTCAGTGAAGGCCTTGGAGGGGTGGTTACATGGCAGTAAAGTTACTGATTATGACAGCCTGTATAACTTAATCCTGAGAGAGCATATTCTTAATAATTGTGTGTCTGATTTGTTGCACCAGTACTTGGTGGACTCTGATCTGACCTCTCCCCAAGAATTGGGAAAGAAGGCAGACAAATGGGTCAGAACAAGAGTGAACAGAAAAGTTCATACAGGGGGTGACAAAGATGGCAACAAAAAGAAGGATGGTAAGTCTTCAGACAAGGGTGGGGACAAATCTAAAAATGAGTCTTCATCAGGCCCACAAAAACACTCTGGTGGGGGTGGTGGGTCCAAATCCTCCTTTAATCAGAACAAGGAAAAGAAACCATGGTGCTATTTATGTAAAATAAAAGGCCATTGGACAACAGATCCCAGTTGTCCAAAGAAAGGCACCACTGCTCCTACCACTACAACCCCTACTGCTACACCTAGTGTCCCTACTAATAGCAGTGGTGGTGGGAGCAAACCTACTAATAGCCAATCCAAGGGAGTAGCTGGGCTCAATATTGGTAACTTAGTTGGGGTTGGTCTGATTAGGGAGACCACAGAGGCTACTTTAGTCTCTGAAGGGGCTATTGATTTAGCCACTTTGGTTGCTTGCCCCCATAACTTGGAGAAGTACAAGCAACTAACCCTAATAAATGGTGTTGAGGTCCAGGCCTACAGGGACACAGGTGCCAGTGTCACAATGGTGATTGAGAAACTGGTGCACCCTGAACAACACATACTTGGACACCAGTACCAAGTAACCGATGCTCACAACATAACACAAAGCCACCCCATGGCTGTTGTAAATCTCAACTGGGGGGGGGTAACTGGTCCAAAGAAAGTTGTGGTAGCTTCAGATTTACCTGTAGACTGTCTATTAGGGAATGATTTGGAGACATCAGCTTGGTCAGATGTGGAGTTGGAGGCCCATGCAGCAATGCTGGGCATCCCAGGGCATATTTTTGCTTTGACAAGGGCTCAGGCCAAAAAGCAAAAAGGACAGGGAAGCTTGGATCCTGGAACAATGGACCAAGTGCTCCCTAAAGCTAGGGCTAGTAGAAGCAAACCACTTCCTACTATCCCTCCCTCTACAGTGGATTCAACTTCTGAGGAAGAAGAATTCCCTCCCTGTGCAGAACCTACACCAGAGGAGCTGGAAGCAGACACTGCTGAGCTTTTGGGTGAAGGGGGGCCTGCCAGAGAGGAGCTGAGTGTGGCACAGCAAACCTGTCCCACATTAGAGGGTCTCAGACAGCAAGCTGTCAAACAGGCTAATGGGGATGTCAGTGACTCTCACAGAGTTTACTGGGAGGACAACCTCTTGTACACTGAGCATAGGGATCCTAAACCTGGAGCTGCCAGGAGATTAGTGATTCCTCAGGAGTACAGAAAGTTCCTCCTAACACTGGCACATGACATTCCCTTAGCTGGTCACCTAGGACAAATGAAAACTTGGGACAGGCTGGTTCCATTGTTTCATTGGCCTAGGATGTCTGAGGACACAAAGGAATTTTGTAAGTCCTGTGAAACCTGTCAAGCCAGTGGCAAGACAGGTGGCACCCCAAAGGCACCCCTTATCCCACTGCCTGTGGTTGGGGTTCCCTTTGAGAGGGTAGGGGTTGACATAGTTGGCCCCCTTGACCCTCCTACTGCTTCAGGCAATAGGTTTATCTTGGTGGTAGTGGACCATGCCACAAGATATCCTGAGCAATTCCTTTAAGGACCACTACAGCTCCTGCAGTGGCAAAGGCCCTCCTGGGAATATTTTCCAGGGTGGGCTTCCCAAAGGAAGTAGTATCAGACAGAGGAAGCAATTTCATGTCTGCATACTTAAAGGCCATGTGGAAGGAGTGTGGTGTAACGTACAAGTTCACAACACCCTATCATCCACAAACAAATGGACTGGTGGAGAGATTTAATAAAACTCTCAAAGGCATGATTATGGGTCTCCCTGAAAAACTCCGCAGGAGATGGGATATCCTTCTACCATGCCTCCTTTTTGCCTACAGGGAGGTACCCCAGAAAGGAGTGGGCTTCAGCCCCTTTGAACTTCTTTTTGGACACCCTGTTAGGGGTCCACTCACACTTGTAAAGGAGGGTTGGGAACAACCTTTAAAAGCTCCTAAGCAGGATATTGTGGATTATGTACTTGGCCTCAGATCAAGGATGGCTGAGTACATGAAAAAGGCCAGTAAAAACCTTCAGGCCAGCCAAGAGCTCCAGAAGCAATGGCATGATCAGAAGGCTGTTTTGGTTCAGTACCAACCAGGGCAGAAAGTGTGGGTCTTGGAGCCTGTGGCCCCAAGAGCACTCCAAGATAAATGGAGTGGACCCCACACAATTGTTGAAAAGAAGGGTGAAGTCACCTACTTGGTTGACTTAGGCACTGCCAGGAGTCCCCTTAGGGTGCTCCATGTCAACCGCCTGAAACCCTACTATGACAGGGCTGATCTCACCCTGCTCATGGCAACTGATGAGGGACAGGAAGAAGACAGTGATCCTCTACCTGATCTCTTCTCTTAGACAGAACAAGATGCTCTTGTGGAAGGTGTAGTTTTGGCAGATTGTCTTACTGCTGAGCAGAAAGACCATTGCATAAATCTCCTAGGACAATTTTCAGAACTCTTCTCTACTGTGCCAGGCACCACTTCTTGGTGTGAGCACACTATAGATACTGGAGACAGTTTACCTGTCAAAAGTAAGATCTATAGGCAGCCTGACCATGTCAGGGACTGCATAAAGCAAGAAGTTCAGAAAATGTTGGAACTAGGAGTGGTTGAGCACTCTGACAGTCCATGGGCTTCTCCTGTGGTACTGGTACCAAAACCCAATTCTAAAGATGGAAAGAAGGAAATGCGGTTTTGTGTAGACTATAGAGGTCTCAACTTGGTAACCAAAACTGATGCTCACCCTATACCCAGGGCAGATGAGCTTATAGATACACTGGCATCTGCCAAGTATCTAAGCACTTTTGATTTGACTGCAGGGTATTGGCAGATCAAATTGTCAGAAGATGCTAAACCTAAGACTGCATTTTCTACCATTGGAGGACATTACCAGTTTACTGTAATGCCTTTTGGTTTGAAAAATGCACCTGCCACTTTTCAGAGGTTGGTGAACACAGTCCTGCAAGGGCTGGAAGCTTTCAGTGCAGCATATTTGGACGATATAGCTGTCTTTAGCTCCAGCTGGGATGATCACCTGGTCCACCTATGGAAAGTTTTGGAGGCCCTGCAAAAGGCAGGCCTCACTATCAAGGCTTCAAAGTGCCAGATAGGGCAGGGTAAGGTGGTTTATCTGGGACACCTTGTTGGTGGGGAACAGATTGCACCACTTCAGGGGAAAATCCAAACTATTATTGATTGCGTTCCCCCTACCACTCAGACTCAGGTGAGAGCCTTCCTAGGCCTCACTGGGTATTACAGGAGGTTCATTAAGAACTATGGCTCCATTGCAGCCCCTCTTAATGACCTCACATCCAAGAAAATGCCTAAAAAGGTATTATGGACAGCAAACTGTCAGAAAGCTTTTGAGGAGCTGAAGCAGGCCATGTGCTCTGCACCTGTCCTGAAAAGCCCTTGTTACTCTAAAAAATTCTATGTCCAAACTGATGCATCTGAATTAGGAGTAGGGGCAGTCCTATCACAACTTAATTTTGAGGGCCAGGATCAACCTGTTGCTTTTATTAGTAGAAGGTTGACCCCTAGAGAAAAGCGTTGGTCTGCCATTGAGAGGGAGGCCTTTGCTGTGGTCTGGGCTCTGAAGAAGTTGAGGCCATACCTGTTTGGCACTCACTTCATTGTTCAGACAGACCACAAACCTCTACTTTGGCTAAAACAAATGAAAGGTGAAAATCCTAAATTGTTGAGGTGGTCCATATCCCTACAGGGAATGGACTATACAGTGGAACATAGACCTGGGAGTAGCCACTCCAATGCAGATGGACTCTCCAGATATTTCCACTTAGACAATGAAGACTCATCAGGTCATGGCTAGTCTTATTGTCCTTCGTTTGGGGGGGGGTTGTGTAGGAAAGTACCATCTTGCCTGGCATGTTACCCCCATTTTTCACTTTATATGTTGTTTTAGTTGTATGTGTCACTGGGACCCTGGTAACCCAGGGCCCCAGTGCTCATAAGTGTGCCTGAATGTGTTACCTGTGTAGTGACTAACTGTCTCACTGAGGCTCTGCTAATCAGAACCTCAGTGGTAATGCTCTCTCATTTCTTTCCAAATTGTCACTGACAGGCTAGTGACCATTTTTACCAATTTACATTGGCTTACTGGAACACCCTTATAATTCCCTAGTATATGGTACTGAGGTACCCAGGGTATTGGGGTTCCAGGAGATCCCTATGGGCTGCAGCATTTCTTTTGCCACCCATAGGGAGCTCTGACAATTCTTACACAGGCCTGCCACTGCAGCCTGAGTGAAATAACGTCCACGTTATTTCACAGCCATTTTACACTGCACTTAAGTAACTTATAAGTCACCTATATGTCTAACCTTTTCCTGGTAAAGGTTAGGTGCAAAGTTACTTAGTGTGAGGGCACCCTGGCACTAGCCAAGGTGCCCCCACATTGTTCAGAGCCAATTCCCTGAACTTTGTGAGTGCGGGGACACCATTACACGCGTGCACTACATATAGGTCACTACCTATATGTAGCTTCACAATGGTAACTCCGAATATGGCCATGTAACATGTCTATGATCATGGAATTGCCCCCTCTATGCCATCCTGGCATAGTTGGCACAATCCCATAATCCCAGTGGTCTGTAGCACAGACCCTGGTACTGCCAAACTGCCCTTCCTGGGGTTTCACTGCAGCTGCTGCTGCTGCCAACCCCTCAGACAGGCATCTGCCCTCCTGGGGTCCAGCCAGGCCTGGCCCAGGATGGCAGAACAAATAACTTCCTCTGAGAGAGGGTGTGACACCCTCTCCCTTTGGAAAATGGTGTGAAGGCAGGGGAGGAGTAGCCTCCCCCAGCCTCTGGAAATGCTTTGTTGGGCACAGAGGTGCCCAATTCTGCATAAGCCAGTCTACACCGGTTCAGGGACCCCTTAGCCCCTGCTCTGGCGCGAAACTGGACAAAGGAAAGGGGAGTGACCACTCCCCTGACCTGCACCTCCCCTGGGAGGTGTCCAGAGCTCCTCCAGTGTGCTCCAGACCTCTGCCATCTTGGAAACAGAGGTGCTGCTGGCACACTGGACTGCTCTGAGTGGCCAGTGCCACCAGGTGACGTCAGAGACTCCTGCTGATAGGCTCCTTCAGGTGTTAGTAGCCTATCCTCTCTCCTAGGTAGCCAAACCCTCTTTTCTGGCTATTTAGGGTCTCTGTCTCTGGGGAAACTGCAGATAACGAATGCAAGAGCTCATCCGAGTTCCTCTGCATCTCTCTCTTCACCTTCTGATAAGGAATCGACTGCTGACCGCGCTGGAAGCCTGCAAACCTGCAACATAGTAGCAAAGACGACTACTGCAACTCTGTAACGCTGATCCTGCCGCCTTCTCGACTGTTTTCCTGCTTGTGCATGCTGTGGGGGTAGTCTGCCTCCTCTCTGCACCAGAAGCTCCGAAGAAATCTCCCGTGGGTCGACGGAATCTTCCCCCTGCAACCGCAGGCACCAAAAAGCTGCATTACCGGTCCCTTGGGTCTCCTCTCAGCACAACGAGCGAGGTCCCTCGAATCCAGCGACTCTGTCCAAGTGACCCCCACAGTCCAGTGACTCTTCAGTCCAAGTTTGGTGGAGGTAAGTCCTTGCCTCACCTCGCTGGGCTGCATTGCTGGGAACCGCGACTTTGCAGCTACTCCGGCCCCTGTGCACTTCCGGTGGAAATCCTTTGTGCACAGCCAAGCCTGGGTCCACGGCACTCTAACCTGCATTGCACGACTTTCTAAGTTGGTCTCCGGCGACGTGGGACTCCTTTGTGCAACTTCGGCGAGCACTGTTTCGTGCATCCTTGTAGTGCCTGTTTATGGCACTTCTCTGGGTGCTACCGGCTTCAGAGAGGGCTCCTTTTCTTGCTCGACGTCCCTTCTCTCTGCTGGTCCAATTTGCGACCTCCTGGTCCCTCCTGAGCTCCAGCAGCATCCAAAAACGCCAAACGCACGATTTGCGGCTAGCAAGGCTTGTTGGCATCCTTCCGGCGGGAAAACACTTCTGCACAACTTTCCAAGGCGAGAGGAATCCATCCACTAAAGGGGAAGTCTCTAGCCCTTTTCTTTCCTGCAGAAACCTCAGCTTCTTCTGTCCAGTAGAAGCTTCTTTGCACCCGCAGCTGGCATTTCCTGGGCATCTGCCCATCTCCGACTTGCTTGTGACTTTTGGACTTGGTCCCCTTGTTCCACAGGTACCCTAGATTGGAAATCCACAGTTGTTGCATTGCTGGTTTGTGTCTTTCCTGCATTATTCCTCTAACACGACTTCTTTGTCCTTAGATGAACTTTAGTGCACTTTGCACTCACTTTTCAGGGTCTTGGGGAGGGTTATTTTTCTAACTCTCACTATTTTCTAATAGTCCCAGCGACCCTCTACAAGGTCACATAGGTTTGGGGTCCATTCGTGGTTCGCATTCCACTTTTGGAGTATATGGTTTGTGTTGCCCCTATCCCTATGTTTCCCCATTGCATCCTATTGTAACTATACATTGTTTGCACTGTTTTCTAAGACTATACTGCATATTTTTGCTATTGTGTATATATATCTTGTGTATATTTCCTATCCTCTCACTGAGGGTACACTTTAAGATACTTTGGCATATTGTCATAAAAATAAAGTACCTTTATTTTTAGTATAACTGTGTATTGTGTTTTCTTATGATATTGTGCATATGACACTAAGTGGTACTGTAGTAGCTTCACACGTCTCCTAGTTCAGCCTAAGCTGCTCTGCTAAGCTACCATTATCTATCAGCCTAAGCTGCTAGACACCCTATACACTAATAAGGGATAACTGGTCCTGGTGCAAGGTGCAAGTACCCCTTGGTACTCACTACAAGCCAGTCCAGCCTCCTACATGCACTCTTCCAGGATTTCCTTCGTGCACAGCCAAGCCTGGGTCCCTGACAATCTAACCTGCAGTGCACAACCTTCTGAGTTGTCCTCCGGCGTCGTGGGGGCTCCCTTTTGTGACTTCGGGTGGACTCCAGTTCACTCCTCTTCTAAGTGCCTGTTCCGGTACTTCTGCAGGTGCTGCCTGCTTTTGTGAGGGCTCCCTGACTTGCTGGGCGCCCCCTCTGTCTCCTTATCCAAGTGGCTACATCCTGGTCCCTCCTGGGCCACAGCAGCATCCAAAAACCCTAACCGCAACCCTTGCAGCTAGCAAGGCTTGTTTGCGGTCTTTCTGCGTGGGAACACCTCTGCAAGCTTTTTCACGACGTGGGACATTCATCCTCTAATGGGGAAATTTCTAGCCCTCTTCGTTCTTGAAGAATCCACACCTTCTACCATCCGGTGGCAGCTTCTTTGCTCCCTCAGCTGGCATTTTCTGGACATCTGCCCACTTGACATTGTCGCGACTCTTGGACTTGGTCCCCTTGTTTCACAGGTACTCAGGTCCGGAAATCCACTGTTGTTGCTTTGCTGGTGTTGGTCTTCTTTGCAGAAACCCCCTATCACGACTTCTGTGCTTTCTGGGGGTTATAGGTGCAATTTACACCTACTTTTCAGGGTCTTGGCGTGGGCTATTTTCCTTACCCTCACTGTTTTCTTACAGTCCCAGCGACCCTCTACAAGCTCACATAGGTTTGGGGTCCATTCGTGGTTCGCATTACACTTTTGGAGTATATGGTTTGTGTTGCCCCTATTCCTATATGCTCCTATTGCAATCTACTGTAACTTTACATTGCTTGCATTACTTCCTTTTGCTATTACTGCATATTTTTGGTATTGTGTACATACAGTATATCTTGTGTATATTTGGCATCCTCATACTGAGGGTACTCACTGAGATACGTTGGCATATTGTCATAAAAATAAAGTACCTTTATTTTTAGTATATCTGTGTATTGTGTTTTCTTTTGATATTGTGCATGTGACACCAGTGGTATAGTAGGAGCTTTGCATGTCTCCTAGTTCAGCCTAAGCTGCTCTGCTATAGCTACCTTCTATCAGCCTAAGCTGCTAGAAACACCTCTTCTACATTAATAAGGGATAACTGGACCTGGCACAAAGTGTAAGTACCCCTTGGTACCCACTACAAGCCAGGCCAGCCTCCTACAGTTACCCAGCAGCAGTATTACCTGCAGCAAAGGGACACACCTGGTGCCATAGCAGGAGTATTAGTTGCAGCAAATCTCCGGACATGGTGACCCAGCTGCAGTATTACCTGCAGTAAAGGTACAGAAACGGTGAACCAGCTGCAGTATTACCTGCAGTAAAGGTACAGACATGGTGACCCAGCTGCAGTATTACCTGCAGTAAAGGTACAGACATGGTGACCCAGCTGCAGTATTACCTGCAGTAAAGGTACAGACATGGTGACCCAGCAGCAGTATTACCTGCAGCAAAGGTACAGACACGGTGAACCAGCTGCAGTATTACCTGCAACAAACCTGTCATTATTGTCAGTTATAGCCAAGGGGGAAAACCAATTTGAGCGGTGTATAGTCTTATTGATTATTACTGTTGGAGAGAGGGGAATGCTTGGCGTGGCCGTATCGGCATTAGGATCCTCAGCTACTTCAATCAGATCGCAAGGGTTTTGGCACAAGACTGGACTTCAGCGCCAGCGTGGGCGAGCCCTGCAGTGTTCCTTAATTTAATAAACATGTCGGGCCCTACTTCGTGCTCCATTCCTTATCCCTTTAGTCGTTTTACCATTCAGCAGTCTTTCCACCTCCCCAATAAGATTGTCAATATCAGAGAACGTGACTACATCGGCACTCAAGGATGACCCCCAGGTTTTAAATCGCGTTTGCCTTTTTGGTTTCTTGGCGCTGCTTACTGATGACTCTATGGGCCAGATGTAGCAAGCAGTTTTGCCCATTCTGTGTCTATGGGAAAATGTGTTCGTACATATGGCCATATGTCCCCTGCCTTGCGCTTGCCCATGTTTATCACCCTGCACTCCTGCGACTCTCGTGCTGCACTAGTTACTCACTCGTTGAATGTCCTTCCGAACTTTCGAAACTCCTCACAGCCAGAGGGCTGAAAGAGGGTAGCCCCAGCCTCTGCCGGTCATGGGCCGGACATGCACCTGGGCGTGGCCTGCGCGCATCCAGCGCCTCGGGTGTGTGCCTGCTGTGTATAGCATCTCTTGACGCTCTTGGCGACAACGCAGCCCTCCCTCCTGCCGTCTGCCCACTGGGAAATGTAGGCAAGTTCAGGCTCCCGCCAGGGAGTTCAGAGTCAACAGCAGCATTACCTGCTGCTTACAGGCAAGGCGTCACATCAGTAGTATTACCCGCAGCTTACAGGCTAGGTGCCACACTAGCAGTGTTACCTGCAGCTTACAGGCAAGGCGTCACACCAGCAGTCTCATTTGCAACTTACAGGGAATGGCATCACTGCAGCTGCAGTATTACTTGCAGCTTACAAGCCAGGCGTCACAGCAGCAGTATTACCTGCAGCTTATAGGCAAGGTGTCACAGCAGCAGTCTTACCTGCAGCTTATAGGCATGGCGTCACAGCAGCAGTATTACCTGCAGCTTATAGGCATGGCGTCACAGCAGCAGTATTACCTGCAGCTTACAGGCAAGGTGTCACAGCAGCAGTATTGCTTGCAGCTTACAGGCAAGGTGACACACCAGCAGTGTTACTTGCAGCTTACAAGCCAGGCGTCACAGCAGCAGTATTACCTGCAGCTTATAGGCAAGGTGTCACAGCAGCAGTCTTACCTGCAGCTTATACGCATCACGTCACAGCAGCAGTATTACCTGCAGCTTATAGGCATGGCGTCACAGCAGCAGTATTACCTGCAGCTTACAGGCAAGGTGTCACAGCAGCAGTATTGCTTGCAGCTTACAGGCAAGGTGACACACCAGCAGTGTTACTTGCAGCTTACAAGCCAGGCGTCACAGCAGCAGTATTACCTGCAGCTTATAGGCAAGGTGTCACAGCAGCAGTCTTACCTGCAGCTTATAGGCATGGCGTCACAGCAGCAGTATTACCTGCAGCTTATAGGCATGGCGTCACAACAGCAGTATTACCTGCAGCTTACAGGCAAGGTGTCACAGCAGCAGTATTGCTTGCAGCTTACAGGCAAGGTGACACACCAGCAGTGTTACTTGCAGCTTACAAGCCAGGCGTCACAGCAGCAGTATTACCTGCAGCTTATAGGTAAGGTGTTACAGCAGCAGTCTTACCTGCAGCTTATAGGCATGGCGTCACAGCAGCAGTATTACCTGCAGCTTACAGGCAAGATGTCACAGCAGCAGTATTACTTGCAGCTTACAGGCAAAGTGACACACCAGTAGTGTTACTTGCAGCTTACAAGCCAGGCGTCACAGCAGCAGTATTACCTGCAGCTTATAGGTAAGGTGTTACAGCAGCAGTCTTACCTGCAGCTTATAGGCATGGCGTCACAGCAGCAATATTACCTGCAGCTTACAGGCAAGATGTCACAGCAGCAGTATTACTTGCAGCTTATAGGAAAGGTGAAACACCAGCAGTGTTACTTGCAGCTTACAAGCCAGGCGTCACAGCAGCAGTATTACTTGCAACTTACAGGAAATGCCATCACTGCAGCTGCAGTATTACTTGCAGCTTACAAGCCAGGTGTCACTGCAGCAGTATTACCTGCAGCTTACAGGCAAGGTGTCACAGCAACAGTATTACCTGAAGCTTATAGGCAAGGCATCACCGCAGCAGTATTACCTGCAGTTTACAGGCAGGGCATCACAGCAGCAGTATTACCTGCAGCTTACAGGCATGGTATCACAGCAGCAGTATTACCTGCAGCTTACAGGCAAGGCATCACCGCAGCAGTATTACCTGCAGTTTACAGGCAGGGCATCACAGCAGCAGTATTACCTGCAGCTTACAGGCATGGTATCACAGCAGCAGTATTACCTGCAGCTTACAGGCAAGGTGTCACAGCAGCAGTATTACCTGCAGTTTACAGGCACAGCATCACAGCAGCAGTGTTACCTGCAGCGTATAGGCAAGGCGTCACAGCAGCAGTATTACCTGCAGCTTACAGGCAAGGTGTCACAGCAGCAGTATTACCTGCAGCTTACAGGCAAGGCGTCACACCAGCAGACTCACTTGCAACTTACAGGGAATGACATCACTGCAGCTGCAGTATTACTTACAGGCAAGGTGTCTCTGCAGCAGTATTACCTGCAGTTTACAGGCAGGGCATCACAGCAGCAGTATTACCTGCAGCTTACAGGCATGGTATCACAGCAGCAGTATTACCTGCAGCTTACAGGCAAGGCATCACCGCAGCAGTATTACCTGCAGTTTACAGGCAGGGCATCACAGCAGCAGTATTACCTGCAGCTTACAAGCATGGTATCACAGCAGCAGTATTACCTGCAGCTTACAGGCAAGGTGTCACAGCAGCAGTATTACCTGCAGTTTACAGGCACAGCATCACAGCAGCAGTGTTACCTGCAGCGTATAGGCAAGGCGTCACAGCAGCAGTATTACCTGCAGCTTACAGGCAAGGTGTCACAGCAGCAGTATTACCTGCAGCTTACAGGCAAGGCGTCACACCAGCAGTCTCACTTGGAACTTACAGGGAATGACATCACTGCAGCTGCAGTATTACTTACAGGCAAGGTGTCTCTGCAGCAGTATTACCTGCAGCTTACAGACAAGGTGTCACAGCTGCAGTATTACCTGCAGCTTATAGGCAAGCCATCACAGCAGGAGTATTAGCTGCAGTTTGCAGGCAGGGCATCAAATCAAATCAAATCATTAACATTTATAAAGCGCGCTACTCACCCGTGCGGGTCTCAAGGCGCTAGGGGAAAGGGGGGGTTACTGCTGCTCGAATAGCCAGGTTTTTAGGAGTCTCCGGAAAGCGGAGTGGTGACGTAGAAGCTGAGGCATCGGTTGAGGTATTCCGGTCCCTTGTTGTGGAGGGCTTTGTGTGCGTGGGTGAGAAGTCGAAAGGTGATCCTTTTGCTGACTGGGAGCCAATGCAGGTGTCTCAGGTGTGCGGAGATGTGGCTGTTGCGGGGTATGTCGAGGATGAGGCGTGCCGATGCGTTTTGAATGCGTTGCAGGCGATTTTGGAGTTTGGCTGTGGTCCCGGCGTAGAGGGTGTTGCCGTAGTCCAGGCGGCTCGTGACGAGGGCGTGGGTCACGGTTTTTCTAGTGTTGGCGGGGATCCAGCGGAAGATCTTGCGGAGCATGCGGAGGGTGAGGAAGCAGGCGGAGGACACAGCGTTGACTTGCTTGGTCATGGTGAGAAGAGGGTCCAAGATGAAGCCGAGGTTGCGGGCGTAGTCTGTGGGGGTCGGTGCGGTGCCGAGGGCCGTGGTCCACCAGGAGTCGTCCCAGGCGGACGGGGTGTTGCCGAGGATGAGGACTTCCGTTTTTTCAGAGTTCAGCTTTAGGCGGCTGAGCCTCATCCAATCTGCGACGTCCTTCATACCCTCTTGTAGGTTGGTCTTGGCGCTGGCGGAGTCCTTGGTGAGGGAGAGTATAAGTTGAGTGTCGTTGGCGTAGGAGGTGATGATGATGTCGTGCTTGCGTACGATGTCGGCGAGGGGGCTCATGTAGACATTGAAGAGTGTCGGGCTGAGCGATGAGCCTTGAGGTACGCCGCAGATGATCTCGGTGGGTTCTGAGCGAAACGGAGGGAGGTAAACTCTTTGGGAACGGTTTGAGAGGAAGGAGGCGATCTAGTCCAGGGCCTGGCCTTGGATCCCGGTGGAGCGGAGGCGGGTGATTAGGGTGCGGTGACAGACGGTGTTGAAGGCAGCCGAGAGGTTGAGGAGAATGAGGGCGACTGTTTCACCGTTGTCCATCAGGGTTCTGATGTCGTCAGTGACTGAGATGAGGGCGGTTTCTGTGCTGTGGTTGGTTCGGAATCCGGTTTGTGAAGGGTCGAGCAGGTTGTTGTTTTCCAGGAAGGTGGTCAGCTGTTTGTTGACGGTCTTCTCTGTTACCTTGGCTGGGAAAGGCAGAAGAGAGATGGGGCGGAAGTTTTTCAGGTCGCTCGGGTCAGCCGTAGGTTTCTTTAGTAGGGCGTTGACTTCGGCGTGTTTCCATCATTCGGGGAAGGTAGCAGAAGAAAAAGAAGAGTTGATGACGGTCTGGAGGTGCGGGCGATGATGTCATCGGCTTTGTTAAAGATGAAGTGAGGGCAGGGGTCCGAAGGGGTGCCGGAGTGGATAGAGTTCATAATGGATTTGGTTTCTTCAGTGTTGATGTGGGTCCAGTTGTTGAGGGTAATGGCCGGGGGTGCGGGTTCGGTGGTGTTATGTTGGGTCTGGTGTTCGAAGCTGTCGTGGAGGTCGCTGATCTCGCGATGGAAGAAAGTGGCGAGGGATTCGCACAAATCCTGTGAGGGCGTGACGGCGTTGGCGTTGGCGTTGGGGTTGGAGAACTCCTTGATGATGCTGAAGAGTTCTCTGCTGTTGTGGTTGTTTTTGTCCAGTCTGTCGGTGAAAAAGTTATTTTTAGCAGCGCGGATCACGCGGTGGTGTTCGCGGGTAGTGTTCTTGAGGGCGGTCATGTTGTCAGCGGTATGGTCCTTGCGCCAGGCCTTCTCGAGGATGCGACAAGTTTTCTTTGATTCTTTGATTCTTTGAGGGTGTCAGAGAACCAGAGAGGTTTTTTGGTGTTGGTCTGTCGATGCGTGCGTTTGAGGGGAGCAAGGTTGTCTGCGCAGTTGGAGATCCAGTTTGTGAGACTGAGGGCTGCGTCGTTGCGGTCGGTGGTGAGTGTGGGTTGGTTGGCGGCGAGTGCTGAGAAGAGTTGCTCTTCGGGGATCTTGTTCCACTGTCGACGAGGGATGGGTTGAGTGCGGGGGTGGCGGGTCTCGCGTCGGAATGTGAAGTGGACACAGCTGTGGTCGGTCCAGTGTAGAGCGGAGGTGTGGCGGAGGTGTTACCTGCAGCTTACAGGCAAGGTGTCACAGCAGCAGTATTACCTGCAGCGTATAGGCAAGGTGTCACAGCAGCAGTATTACCTGCAGCTTACAGGCACAGCATCATAGCAGCAGTGTTACCTGCAGCTTACAGGGCAGACGTCACAGCAGCAGTATTACCTGCAGCTTACAGGCACAGCATCACAGAAGCAGTGTTACCTGCAGCTTACAGGCAAGGTGTCACAGCAGCAGTATTACCTGCAGCTTATAGGCAAGGTGTCACAGCAGCAGTATTACCTGTAGCTTACAGGCACAGCATCACAGCAGCAGTGTTACCTGCAGCTTACAGACAAGGTCTCACATCAGCAGTGTTACCTGCAGCTCACAGGCATGGCATCATGTCAGCAGTATTACCTGCAGCTTACAGGCACGGCATCACAGCAGCAGGGTTACCTGGCTTCTGAAGTACTGTCAGCACAAGGTTTATAGACATGGGTCTTATTCACATGGGTAAACCTCCACTGGGGCCTGGGTTGATAGTAAAAATAAATGTTCTGTTTCGTTTTATTTTTAGGTCGAGCATAGCAGCATGCAAGTGCTGCTTTTCTGACGTGTTGTTATCTATTTGGGCTTTAAACCACGCCCACCACACGCTCATCACTATCACTCGTTCATGGGCTTGTCTTTCAAAAATCTGTTCATATCATTGGTAAATGCTTTACGTTTGTCCCTCCTTGGGCAGTTTTGTTACCGCCTTGGACACTGACCCTGTAACATGGATAATTGCACGTTTGCCGATATGGTTGACTGCGAGCAAACTTATTTCTCCTTTTGTGTCTCTCCTTAGCGCTCATGCTCATGTGGCCGTGGTGCTTTGAATTGGCTCACTTATGTCAACTGGGACAAAGGAGCTGTCCCAGGTGCGCGCGGCGTACATGGAAGCAGAGCTGCAGAAACACGTGAAAACAGAACCAGTAAATGCAGTCACCACAGGGTCCTCAGCGAAAAAGAAGGATCGACCTAAATCATCCAACAATGATGATTTGTGGAGGACTTGTGGAGGATTCTGCCCACACCAGGGCAGGTGCCCGGCCCGTGGAAAGCAACGCACAAACTTAATCACTTTGCCAAAGTGTGTCGTTCCATGTCCACACAGAAATCCATCAAGACCAAGACAGTCAATACTGCACTAGCCTCCATCCGCCTGGAGGATGAAAGGGATATGGACGACGATGAAGACATGGATGGGGCTGCCCACTTCATCCATGCAATGCTGTAGGAGGCTGGCCTGGCTTGTAGTGGGTACCAGAGGTACTTACACCTTGTGCCAGGTCCAGTTATCCCTTATTAGTGTAGAAGAGGTGTTTCTAGCAGCTAAGGCTGATAGAAGGTAGCTATGGCAAAGCAGCTTAGGCTGAACTAGGAGACATGTAAAGCTCCTACTATACCACTGGTGTCATAAGCACAATATCATAAGAAAACACAATACACAGAGATACTAAAAATAAAGGTAATTTATTTTTATGACAATATGCCAAAAGTATCTCAGTGAGTACCCTCAGTAGGAGGATGCCAAATATACACAAGATATATGTACACAATACCAAAATTATGCAGTAATAGCAAAAGGAAGTAATGCAAGCAGTGTAAAGTTACAATAGATTGCAATAGGAGCACATAGTTATAGGGGCAACACAAACCATATACTCCAAAAGTGGAAAGCGAACCACTAATGGACCCCAAACCTATGTGAGCTTGTAGAGGGTCACTGGGACTGTAAGAAAACAGTGAGGGTTAGAAAAATAGCCCACCCAAGACCCTGAAAGGTAGGTGTAAAGTGCACCTACAACCCCCAGAGAGCACAGAAGTCGTGATAGGGGGATTCTTTAAGGAAAACCAACACCAACAATGCAACAACAGTGGATTTCCGGACCTGAGTACCTGTAAGACAAGGGGACAAAGTCCAAGAGTCGCAACAGTGTCGAGAGTGGGCAGGAGCCCAGGAAATGCCAGCTGAGGGTGCAAGGAAGCTGCCACCGGGTGGAAGAAGATTGGTGTTCTGCAAGAACGAAGAGGACTAGGAACTTCCCCTTTGGAGGATGGATGTCCCACACCGTGAAGAAGCTTGCAGAGGTGTTCCCACACAGAAAGACTGCAAACAAGCCTTGCTAGTTGCAAGGGTTGCTGTTAGGGTTTTTGGATGCTGCTGTGGCCCAGGAGGGACCAGGATGTCGCCACTTGGATGAGGAGACAGAGGGGGCGCCCAGAAAGTCTGGTAGCCCTCACAGAAGCAGGCAGCACCCACAGAAGTACCGGAATAGGCACTTAGAAGAGGAGTGAACCGGAGTCCACCAGAAGTCAGAAAAGGGAGTCCCACGACGCCGGAGGACAACTCAGAAGGTTGTGCACTGCAGGTTAGAGTGTCGGGGACCCAGGCTTGGCTGTGCACGAAGGAAATCCTGGCAGAGTGCACAGGAGCCGGTGCAGCTGTAAATCACGTGGTACCCAGCAATGCAGTCTAGCGTGGGGAGGCAAGGACTTACCTCCACCAAACTTGGACTGAAGAGTTACTGGACTGTGGGAGTCACTTGGACAGAGTTGCTGAGTTCCAGGGACCACACTCGTCGTACTGAGAGGGGACCCAGAGGACCGGTGATGCAGTCTTTTGTTGCCTGCGGTTGCAGGGGAAAGATTCCGTCGATCTGCGGGAGATTTCTTTAGAGCTCCTGGTGCAGAGAGGAGACAGGCTACCACCAGAGCATGCACCACCAGGAAACAGTCGAGAAAGCCGGCAGGATGAAGCAATATAAGGTTGCAGTAGTCGTCTTTGCTACTTTGTTGCGGTTTTGCAGGCGTCCTGAGCAGTCAGCGGCCGATGCTTTGGCAGAAGGTGAAGAGGGAGATTCAGAGGAACTCTGGTGAGCTCTTGCATTCGGTATCTGAAGAATTCCCCAAAGCAGAGACCCTAAATAGCCAGAAAAGGAGGTTTGGCTACCTAGGAAGGAGGATTGGCTACTAAGAGAGGTAAGAGCCTATCAGAAGGAGTCTCTGACATCACCTGCTGGCACTGGCCACTCAGAGCAGTCCAGTGTGCCAGCGCACCTCTGAATCCAAGATGGCAGAGGTCTGGGACACACTAGAGGAGCTCTGGGCACCTCCCCTGGGAGGTGCAGGTCAGGGGAGTGGTCACTCTCCTTTCCTTTGTCCAGTTTCGCACCAGAGCAGGGCTGGGGGATCCCTGAACCGGTGTAGACTGGCTTATGCAGAGATGGGCACCATCTGTGCCCATCAAAGCATTTCCAGAGGCTGGGGGAGGCTACTCCTTCCCAGCCCTGACACCTATTTCCAAAGGGAGAGGGTGTAACACCCTCTCTCAGAGGAAGTCCTTTGTTCTGCCTACCTGGGCCAAGCCTGGCTGGACCCCAGGAGGGCAGAAACCTGTCTGAGGGGTTGGCAGCAGCAGCAGCTGCAGTGAAAACCCTGAAAAGGCAGTTTGGCAGTACCCAGGTTCTATGCTAGAGACCCGGGGGATCATGGAATTGTCCCCCCAATGCCAGGATGGCATTGGGGTGACAATTCCATGATCTTAGACATATTACATGGCCATGTTCGGAGTTACCATTGTGACGCTGTACATAGGTAGAGACCTATGTACAGTGCACACGTGTAATGGTGTCCCCGCACTCACAAAGTCTGGGGAATTTGCCCTGAATGATGTGGGGGCACCTTGGCTAGTGCCAGGGTGCCCTCATACTAAGTAACTTTGCACCCAACCTTCACCAGGTGAAGGTTAGACATATAGGTGACTTATAAGTTACTTAAGTGCAGTGGTAAATGGCTGTGAAATAACGTGGACGTTATTTCACTCAGGCTGCACTGGCAGGCCTGTGTAAGAATTGTCAGATCTCCCTAGGGGTGGCAAAAGAAATGCTGCAGCCCATAGGGATCTCCTGGAATCCCAATACCCTGGGTACCTCAGTACCATATACTAGGGAATTATATGGGTATACCAGTATGCCAATGTGAATTGGTGAAATTGGTCACTAGCCTGTTAGTGACAATTTGGAAAGCAGAGAGAGCATAACCACTGAGGTTCTGGTTAGCAGAGCCTCAGTGAGACAGTTAGGCATCACACAGGGAACACATACCTATAGGTCACAAACTTATGAGCACTGGGGTCCTGGCTAGCAGGGTCCCAGTGACACATAACAAACATATTGACAACATAGGGTTTTCACTATGAGCACCGGGCCCTGGCTAGCAGGATCCCAGTGAGACAGTGAAAACACCCTGACATATACTCACAAACAGGCCAAAAGTGGGGGCAAGAAGGCTAGAAAGAGGCTACTTTCTCACAAATGCAACCTGGGGGTCACCCCCGAAAGAAGATTCCGAGGCACAGCGACCTAGTTGCGGGTCAGCAGTTGTCGGCTCTCATTGACACTGAGGCATGCATCGACATCCTAGCGCAATCAGTTCTCAAAACACTGCCCATCTGTTCAGCACTCCGCCCTACCGCAGTTCAAGTATATGCCTTTGGGTCCTCAACGTCGGTTCCTTTGGCCGGAGTCTTCATGACGAACATCACACATGAGACCAAGACAGTCCGTATCAAAGTCTATGTCACTAAGGCTGGGTCAGGGGTGCTGCTGAGATGCCGCACCCTGGTGAAACTCAACCTGGTGTTGTTCACCTTCAGTGTACACTTAGGGGTCATTGACAAACTAGTAAAGGAATGCTCACCGCTGTTTGAGGGCATTAGGTCTCTTAAAGGAAGGCTCATAAACCTGCACATTGATGCTTCTATCCAACCTGTGGCCTCAAAACATCGGGGCATTGCATTTCACCTATGGTCCAAGGTTGAAGAAGAACTGTGGAAGCTGGAAGTGGTTAACATAATTGAGTGAATGGATGGACCGACCCCTTGGGTCTTGCCCATTGGTGTCACTCGTAAACCGAAACAGCCTGGAGAAGTGAGAATCTGTGTGGATATGCACCTACCAAATCTGGCCATTCGTTTGGAGCGCCATCTAATCCCGACTGTAAATGACATTGGGGCAGAGGTCAGCAGGTCACGCTAGTTCTCCAAGATGGATCTCCAGGCAGGGTATCATCAGCTGCGCCAGAATCAAGAGCAATAACGGCATTCTCGACACACGTCGGACTGCGGAGGTACAAGCACCTCAGCTTTGGCGTGTCGAGCGCTTCAGAAATATTCCAAGACACCATAAGGGGAGTGCTGGCTGGATTAAAAGGGGTCATCAACGTGAGCGGCGACATTTTGGTGAATGCTCCTACCATCGAGGAGCACTTTGAAAGATTACGTGCCACTTTCCAGCTTTTGCACAAAAATGGTTTGACCTAACATCGGGAAAAGTGTGCATTTTTTTATTGAGACATTGCGTTTTTTGGATACCATTTCTCAGAAAAGGGTGTCATGTCTGACCCCGAGATGGTCCGAGACATACAATCTACCCCAGCTCCTACTCTGTCACGGGCAACCGCAGTTTTCTAGGAATGGTCACGTACTGCTCCCTCACAGCTCCCCTAAGAAAACTGACCAAGGCAACTGCAACCTGAGAATGGGGGCCCACTCAAGAGGCAGCTTTTCAAGCAACCAAACAAGTCCTATCCTCACGCACCATTCTAATGTACTTTGAGCCCTCAGAGGAAACGGAGCTGTCGTAGGTGCCAGTCCCATAGGACTTGAGCCTGTTCTGTCACAGAGAGGGCATGAGGGAGAGTGGGCTTCTGTGGCCTATGCCAGTCGAGCACTAACAGACACTGAGCAACGGTATTCACACATTGAAAAAGAGGCAATAGCGGTGCACTAGGGTTGTCGTGATTTCCACCTCTACCTGTATGGCCAGTCTTTTACCATACACACCGATCATAAACCCCTCATTCCTCTGTTCAATGGGTCATCCTCCACACTGCCTCCAAGGATCAAAAAATGGATCCTCCTGTTGAAGGACTATCAGTTTTCGCTGGTATTTTGATCAGGAGCTCAGAACCCATCAGACTATTTTTCCCGGCATGCCTGGCCTGCCAGTGCCAGGGAAGAAGTTGACGCAGCAGATGTTGAGGAATACGTGCGGATGGTGGTAGAACCGTCACGACCCCTGCCCATCTCGTTGGAAGATATAAAAACAGCCATGCAAATGGACGAATGCTTACAGTTGGCTATATCCACTGTCCTCAATGGGAAATGGCACACAATGATGCACAATGTATCATGAAGAACCGCGGAGGCTCGTACAACGCTGTCCTCCCTACATCATGTCCGACAGGAGCTGGCAGTGTCCCTGGACGGGTGCCTGTTGCGAGGCCCGAGACTGGTCATTCCTGGTCCTCTACAGCAACTGGTTGTCGACCTTGCCCATGCTGCCCATCAAGGAATAGTGAAGACCAAAGCCAGAGTACGATGCAAAGTATGGTACTCTGGGCTAGATCAACAGGTGGAACAGACTGTGCAGCACTGTCATATCTGCCAAAAAGTTGGCCCGGCTGATCACCCAGCACCCATCATCACTGAGCCTATTCCCCTGGCTCCTTGACATCGAGCCAGCACAGACCTAGCAAGCTTGCTGGATGGGCACCACATGCTAGTTGTCATTGATGACTTCTCAAAGTATCCGGAGGTAGAGGTTCTGGAATCTACCATGACTGACCAAGTTATTACCATATAGAAAAGATGTTAGCTACCCATGGACTCGTTCAGGAGCTTTGAAAAGATAGTGGCCCACCTTTCTCGAGCCAGGAATTCACTGCTTCTCTTCCAGGGGATCCTCATCAATAGTCATAAACATTGAATATTCCCGCCCTTGTGCGGGGACCCCGGAGCATATATAAAATACACACATATAAAGTATGAAATATGCACGATTTCATACTAAACTCATATATACATGTGTAAAACAGCAATGCAGGCTATAATCATAAACAGGCTAAAATGCTTTATTTCTATGAAGTGTTTTTTTTTTTATCTTTATAAAATTACAATAGAGAATAAATATCTACCCAAGCCCCAAAACTGGGCTTAGGGAAATAAGCAGTAGTCATCACTAGAGAAAAAGAGAAAAAAAACTACATTGAAAAACAATGGAGCATTCTTAGCCAATAGGCTGCATGCAGGTTAACAGAGGAGAACCATAAAAACTTTGGCACCGTGCCTTTAAGACCCTGAGCACCTCCAGTATCCCACCATGCCTCAGGGGTGAAGGAGAGGTGACAGTTGGTTCACAGTTAGGTCAGTTCTTTTTTCCGGCTTCTTCTGAGAGGATCCTGGAGCATTGAGCTCTCAGTTTTTCTGAGTTTTTCTCAGAAAAATACTTTTTTCCTGTTTTACTCGACAGCTAACATCATTGTCTGAGTTTGGCAGTTTTTTCCTGACAGAAAAATGCCTTCCCTTTTTGTCAAATGCCCTTCCTGTGGGAAGAAGAAGGCCCAGTCAGATCCACACACTCTTTGTGTTGTGTCCCTGCCTCAGAGTCACTGCCCTGACACTTACAAACACTGCAAGAACATGTCAAAGAGGACTCTGAAGGACAGAGAAAAGATCAGGCTTCATGGGCTTCACAAGAGGCAGAAAACATCATCCTCTTTGCTTCCCAGGCAGCCAACGAGCCACTCTCAGGAGAGAATGGCTAGGTCGACGTCAGCAGGTAGGAAAATACCTGTTTGTTCCCCGTCGACGTCGACGCTGCCACCATCTCACCGCCATGGATCGCCGTCGACGGCGACCCAACCGACGTCGAAGGATACGGCATCGAGAGAACATGGCCATTGCAGGGGCATATCTCCGTCGACGGCAGCCCGCCGATCGACGTCGAGCCATCACCGGCATGCACATTCGCCGCCGAAGTACTCGCGCCCCTGGACGTCAAGAGACACGACGTCGAAATCGCCACGACGGCGAGAGAGACATCCGCCGTCGGCCGCTCACCGCTCCATGTCGAGGCACACGACGGCG
Source organism: Pleurodeles waltl (assembly GCF_031143425.1). Lineage (NCBI taxonomy): Eukaryota > Metazoa > Chordata > Amphibia > Caudata > Salamandridae > Pleurodeles > Pleurodeles waltl. The sequence goes on along the minus strand of NC_090436.1, from coordinate 15,993,593 downwards.
AGCAGGTCGAGGTCCAGAGATCGCCGTTCGACGTCAAGACACTCAACGTCGAGGCACTCAATGGCGAGGCACTCAACGGCGAGGCAAGAACAACCGGCGGCGCTCCCTTCGACGTCAGTACAGCTGTCGACGTCGACGCAGGTTTTACCTGTCTCGCAGGGAGTAGAGCATCGACATCCGCCAGCAGAGAAGACCGCTCCATCTCCAGTGGTCTCCATAAGGAGTGATTCATCTCGTTCGAGAACGGCATCATCGGGGCATGTGTCTCCCATCAATTTGTCACCAAGATGGCTGGAGAGCCTTAACAGGCCAGCGGCCTCCCCGGATTCGCAGTATTCACGGATGTACTCTCCTACTGCCTCTCTCCTGAGAACGCCATTACCGACAGCGCGGGCAGGACGGGCTCATTCTGCTTCTCGACAACTGACCACGAGGCCTGGGCGCTCTGTTACAGCGTCTCGCAGCAGGTCAAGTTCCCGGCGACGATCTAGGTCACGATCAGGACACAGAAGATCGCCCTCTTGGTCATCGTCAGGGTCATCCGTCGGACGATACTCCCCCACCTTAACAGATTCTCCACCAGCCAGAGTTTCACCGGTGGATGACATCACTACTTTTAATGAGGTACTTTTCAGGGGAGCACAGAAATTAAATATAGAGGTTCCAGAACCATCAACCTCCTCATCGGTCATTTTTGAGACTCTACAACATAGAGCAGTTTCAAAAAAGCTACTGCCGATAGTGCCTGGTCTGTTGCAGCCAACCATGGACACTTTTTTGACGCCAGCCACCCTCAAATCTGCTCCTGCTAGGATTTTGAAAAAATATAAAGCGCCTGAATAAGATCATTTATTCCTAAGAACGGATCCGCCGCCGGACTCAGTAATATTGGCCGCAGCCCGAAAAACTCACTCTGTGGCATCATCCTCCACGGTCCCACCTGACAAAGAGAGCAGACATCTAGGGGGTCATTCTGACCCCAGCCGGCGGCGGTACCCGCCGGCCTGGCTGGGGCCGCAAGAATACCGCTCCGCGGTCACAAGACCGCCGCGGGTATTCTGGGTTTCCCGCTGGGCTGGTGGGCGACCGCCAAAAGGCCGCCCGCCAGCCCAGCGGGAAACACCCTTCCATGAGGATGCCGGCTCCGAATGGAGCCGGCGGAGTGGAAGGGGTGCGACGGGTGCAGTAGCACCCGTCGCGAATTTCAGTGTCTGCTAAGCAGACACTGAAATTCTAAGTGGGGCCCTCTTACGGGGGCCCCACGACATCCCTCACCGCCATCCTGAACAGGATGGCGGTGAGGGGGTCGGAATCCCCCATGGCGGCGCAGCAAGCTGCACCGCCATGGGGGATTCCTCAGGGCAGCGGAAAACCGGCGGGAGACCGCCGGTTTTCCGTGTCTGACCGCGGCCAAACCGCCACGGTCAGAATGCCCTTAGGAGCACCGCCAGCCTGTTGGCGGTGCTCCCACTGACCCCGGTCCTGGCGGTCAAGGACCGCCAGGGTCAGAATCAGCCCCCTAGACTCTCTGGGGAGAAAAATGTGCGGCACGGCGGCATCTGTAATGAAGGTCTCCAGCACGTCTGCACTACTAGGCAGATATGACCGTTCTCTGTGGGACTCTCTCAACAGGTTCACAGAAAAATTACATAAGGACGACAGACAGGACTTCCAAGAGATCCTGCAAGAGGGCTGCCTGGTATCCAACCAAGTCATCAGCGCAGCGGCGGATGGGGCAGACTTAGCTGCACATGGGTACGCACATGGAATCTGTGCAAGGAGGTCTTCCTGGTTGAGATTGACTGGTTTAAAACAGGAAGCACAACAGTGCATCCTAAATCTTTCATTCAACGGGAACTCGCTGTTTGGTACCCATACGGACGAAGAAATGGCGCGCATGAAGACTGAAGTGGACACCATGAGGGCAGTAGGCCTGGAAAGGAAGAAGGACTTCAGGCGGAGGTATAGGCTTTATGACAGGCGCCCTTTCCAGCAGAGGGTTCAACCCCTCACTGGTCCCAGAGGCCACAGCAAAGGCAGGGACACCCTCTTTTTCAGGCTCGTAAGGCCACAAGGGAACGAGGTTCAAGTAGACCTCAACAGTCCACACCAAAAGCGCCGGCCAAGCAATGAGAACTCACTTCCCTCAACACTGTGCACCACTCCGGTGGGGGGAAGTATCACAGATTTTCTTCACGAGTGGCACTCTATCACAAACGACAAATGGGTGCTCAACATTGTCGAAAATGGCTACTCTCTTCTTTTCAGACAACCTCCACCGCACTTGCCACCAGCCAAATCCAATCTATCTCACGTCAGCCTATTGCGCAAAGAGGCTCTCGCCCTCTTAAGAAAGAAGGCAATAGAACAAGTTCCACTTGTGCACAGAGGAAAGGGGGTTTACTCCCGATATTTTCTGGTGGCGAAAAAGGGCAGAGAGGGCGTTTTCAGACCGATTCTGGACTTACGGCTTCTGAACAAGTACATAAGAAAATAAAAGTTCAGGATGCTGGCTCTTCACCAGATTTTCCCTCAGCTACATCAGGGAGACTGGATGTGCTCCATCGACCTGCAGGATGCATACTTTCACATCCCGATAGTTCCCAAACATCGGAAATTCCTGCGCTTCCAGATAGCCTCACAGCACTATCAGTTCAAAGTGCTACCATTCGGCCTGAAATCTGCCCCCGCGTCTTCTCGAAATGTGTGGCAGTGGTAGCGGCACATCTTCGAAAACAAAAAATCTTCATCTACCCATACCTAGACGACTGGCTACTGAAAGCCTCCTCTCTGGATCAGGCGAGAACCCATCGGGACATTGTGCTCCAGGTTTTCGAGTCTCTAGGTCTTCAAGTCAACTACCAAAAGTCCACCTTGATTCCAACACAGAACCTCCACTACCTGGGAGCTATACTAAACACAGAGCTCCAAAGAGTGTATCCTTCGGAGGAACGACTATCATCAATAAAGAAAAAGTGTCAAGACATGTTAAAATCCGACGCACCTACAGCCCGTCAGGTGACATCTCTGCTAGGGTCCATGGCATCATGCATTTTCATTGTCCCAAATGCCAGGCTGCATATGAGACCCCTCCAAGAGGCGTTGGAGAACAACTGGAGCCAAAGGACAGGTCGCTGGGAGGACAGAGTGCGGCTGCCGATAGCAGCACGTCAGTCATTGCAATGGTGGATGCACAGACCTCACCTGTCAGTAGGAGCTCCGTTTCACCAGGTAATTCCATCCGACACTCTGGTAACGGATGCGTCTCTTCAAGGATGGGGGGCTCATCTAGGTCCCCTTCAAGCTCAGGGCCTGTGGTCCGACAACGAAAGGAAGTACCACATCAATCTGCTGGAGCTCAGAGCGGTCCATCTGGCTCTCAAGTCTTTTGCTCCATCGATTCAGGGGAAATCTCTCCTATTACAAACGGACAATGCAACCACAATGTACTATTTGAACAGACAGGGGGGAACGAGATCCCTACCCCTATCTCGGGAGTCCCAAACAATCTGGCATTGGCTCCTGGCCAGAGCAATGTCGCTTACAGCGGTTCACCTACCAGGTCAACAATACGTGGAAGCAGACCTCCTGAGCAGACACCTAGAGGACGCCCACGATTGGGTCCTACACGGCGAAGTCGTCGAAGACATCTTCGCTCAATGGGGTCGACCTCAATTGGATCTCTTCGCAGACGAAGTAAACAAGAAATGCCCAGACTTCGCATCCAGGTTCTACCGTCCGGGATCTCGAGGGAATGCCCTGTTGATCGACTGGTCAGGGATATTTCTCTACGCTTTTCCACCGATTCCCCTCATTCCGGCAGTGATCAACAAACTTTACAGATACAGCACCAGAATGATTCTCATAGCTCCGCAATGGCCCTGTCAATTCTGGTACACAGATCTCCTCGACCTATCGGAACAACCTCACAGAAGGCTGCCCTGCAGACCGGATCTTCTGAGCAGGATGGAGGGCAGGGTTCTACATCCCAACCTTTCCTCTCTGAGCTTGACAACATGGCTCCTGAATTCCTGCAGTATAGGCACCTAGGGCTCTCGCAGGAGTGCATGAACATCTTGAAAGAGTCCAGACGACCTTCCACGCGGCGTTCTTATGCGTTTAAGTGGAAGAGGTTCTACATATGGTGCTGTCAACAAGGTCAGAAACCCATACGGGCTCAGGAGGACGTCATATTGTCTTACTTACTCCATCTGGCAAAGTCCGGTCTGCAGGTATCATCTATTAAGGTACATTTGTCTGCCATTACAGCCTATCGTAAGTCACCTTCTCAGGAATCCTTCTTTACGAAACCAGTAGTCAAGGATTTCTTGGAAGGTTTGAAAAAAGTTTTTCCGCCCATTCAGAGACCCTCCCCTCCATGGGAACTGAACATAGTACTGTCAAAACTTATGGGCCCTCCTTTCGAACCTATACACAAAGCCTATATGCAACACCTTACATGGAAGATGGCTTTTTTGGTAGCCATTACTTCCGCAAGGAGGGTCAGTGAAATTCAGGCTTTGTCTTCCAAAGAACCGTACACAGTCTTTCACGACAATAGAGTAGTTCTGCGAACTCACCCTTCATTCCTACTAAAGGTAGTGTCAGAATTCCACATCAATCAGACTATTTCTCTATCGACTTTCTTCCCCAATCCGGAGACTCCGGCGGAGAAAGCGTTGCACTCCCTAGATCTGAAGAGAGTGCTAAAATTTTATTTGGACAAAACAAAATTGATTAGACATTCTAACCACTTGTTTGTAAATTATTGTAATTTGAGGACAGGAGAGGCAGCATCTAAACGAACAATATCAAGATGGATGTACTGGCCAGACCTAAAGCGCATTCCACAAGGGGAAAAGCGGCTACTGCCGCCCTCCTTAACAATGTTCCAATATCTGAAATTTGTAAGGCTGCTACATGGAAGTCTGTACATACATTTACTAGACATGACTGTTTGGACTCAGATGCAAGAGCAGACGCCCAAGTGGAGCAAGCCTCTCTGAGAAATTTGTTTGCATGATACATATCTATTCCTGCACTTCTATTAGACAGTCCGCAGAGTTTAGGGATGGTCTTTCTAATCTATTCAATGTTTATGACTATTGATGAGGATCCCCTGGAAGAGAAGGATAAGTTACTTACCTGTAAATCCTAGTTCTCTTCCAGGGGTATCCTTATCAAAGTCATAAAAACCCACCCTCCTCCCCGTACGCACGTCTCCTAGAAGTGCAGGACAGACTATCTTTCGAATCGGCTACACAGATTGTCACCGTAAAAAAGTACTGACCTAACTGTGAACCAACTGTCACCTCTCCTTCACCCCTGAGGCATGGTGGGATACTGGAGGTGCTCAGGGTCTTAAAGGCACGGTGCCAAAGTTTTTATGGTTCTCCTCTGTTAACCTGCATGCAGCCTATTGGCTAAGAATGCTCCATTGTTTTTCAATGTAGTTTTTTTTCTCTTTTTCTCTAGTGATGACTACTGCTTATTTCACTAAGCCCAGTTTTGGGGCTTGGGTAGATATTTATTCTCTATTGTAATTTTATAAAGATCAAAAAAAAAAAAAAATTCATAGAAATAAAGCTTTTTAGCCTGTTTATGATTATGGCCTGCATTGCTGTTTTACACATGTATATATGAGTTTAGTATGAAAAATATGTCTACTAAAAATGCTATATATATATTTGTCGTGCATATTTCATACTTTATATGTGTGTATTTTATATATGCTCCGGGGTCCCCGCACAAGGGCGGGAATATTCAATGTTTATGACTTTGATGAGGATACCCCTGGAAGAGAACTAGGATTTACAGGTAAGTAACTTATCTTTATCTGGCCTCCCACGGCATCCGGCATCGCAAAATCACACCTAGATGGCCTCAGGCAAACGGGGAGGCAGAGCGGTTCATGAGGACCCTCAACAAAGTCCTGAGAATTGCTGTGGCCCAAGGGAGCAACATAGCGTGTGCTCTCTTTACATTCTTGTGGGAATATAGGCTCACTCCTCATGCTACGACCAAAGTTACCCCCAGTTCAGTGTGCATGCAGCCTATGGTGGGAGACACAATTCCACACTTTGAGCATACCACTATGCTGCAGAATCAAGTAGCGAAGGAGTTGAGTCAACGTTACATTAACAATGACCAAATGTCTAGGAAGAGACATGTCTGCACCCGAAGTCTACAGGTGGGTGATCTGGTGATGGTGAGAAATCGAAAACCAGGAGGAAAGTTCAAACTGCCTTTTGAACAAAAGGTGAGAGGAACTTTGGTCACTGCACGAAGTGGCCGTGAGTTCATGGTGAGAAATATGTAATTCTTCAAACAATACTGCCCTCCAGCTCCGGAGTTCCTTGAGGATACTGTGTAAGACTTGATGCTGAGGACTGATGATTCTGCAACCTTTTGCTCTCCCCCTGCATGTACTGGTGGATCCTCACGGGATCCCCGCCGAGAACAGAGCCAGGCCTAGGATCTGGTGAGCCACCAACACTCAGGAGTGGAGAGGGGGAAGGTCCATCTGGAACACAGGCTGTATTTTGAGGTCAGTTTGCACTACATCGTCCTGTATACGTGTGGTCGTTATAAACAGTGTTGTGGAGGGGGGGGGGAGGTGGAGCTGCCCACGCCTAAACAGTGTTCATGAAGAACGTGAGACATGATTGGTCAGTAATCATCCACAGGCACTGATCTCTCCAGGCAAAGACGAAAATTATGTTAGAAAGCCACACACAATTTTCAAAATGCAGAATAAAAATAGAAAATACTTTTGCATTCAAAATACAATTAAGCTTTTTCTAACAAGCACTGACAAAGCCAATAGGACCTTTAGACTTTGGCAATGTTTTTTAGTGATGTTGAACAGCATATTCGATGCTGAGCAGTGTTGTAAAAGGATCACACACACCACCTTTGTTGTCTTCTAAGTTTACGAAACGCAGACCACAGTGATGGAAGAAGCTCCATGCCAGACAGCAGATCCTAACTGAACCAGGAGCCCCTGGCAACTGTGGAACCCTGGAGTCCATGACACAGGGAGGTCCCTAAAAGTAAACAAATACAACATATAACATACATTATAACATGCAGTATGGCTAAAGTGTAAATAAAACATACTAAAAGCATTATGGCATGTCTGCACATTTAGTAGGCACACGTGCTTGCCAAATGAGCCAAAACATTTGCTGTATTGGATTCGAGTACCAATGAACTGTGCCATCTCAAGGAGGGTTTGAGGGATGTCATCCTGGCCTATGGGGTGGGGAGAATTGGATGGGTAAGAATGCTCAAAACACAAAGAGCTGGCTTGATTTGGGTCCAAGGATGTTTTGGAGTGAGTCTCAGTCCATTCAGAGAAGTGATGCTTCTGCAATGAAAAATCTGGTGGGACAGAAACCTAGCAGCCTAAGAGACCACACTTCCTTGAAGAGAGTTTGACAAGTGTGTTTCTCCTCCACAAGTCTGTTCCCCAGTCCGTGTTTACCTGTAGCAGCCTTTACTGTAAATTGGAGGAAGTCAGGTAGGGAATCTGGCTGCTGCCTTCGCTGCACAACTACACAAGAAAGTGATTAACGTGTGCTGTTTTTCTGTCCCTTGTATGTGAAACCAAGGTCCAAATGGATGGCCCCTATGTGCAGATCCCTCTGTCTATTGATGAGGGGAGAGGCATACAGACTATGCAAAAGTGATACCACCTAGATGGTGGCTGTGGCTGTCTCCACATTCATGCATTCAGCATGGATAATTAGAAGCAGTGCTTAATTTGTGCTGGTGGTTTCCGGTGAAGAGCACCAGCACTTATTTTTGAGGGCCGGCACTTATTTTTGTGCCTCAAGCATTTACTGCGAGCAAAAGACACATGGGAAAGACGGAGGAAGAGAAAAACTAAAAAGCGTCAGAAAGGGAGAAAGCTGCAAGAGTGAGTTGAAGGGGCAGGGAGTGGCTGTAAATGGATTAAAGATGCCCAAGATGGCTTCAGGATTTCACATCAGTATTCTGTGCTCAGAATACTGATTGCAGCAGCCGCATGTTTAGGAGGAGGGCTTTGGGCACCGGCACATGTTTATTTACAAATGAAGCACTGATTAGAAGTAAAGTTCTAAAAGCCATGTAAGGTAGGCACTGAATGGTCCTCCTGTGATTATAATTGATTGATGGGTTACTACACATGGTTTTTAATGATATTATTGTTTCTTTTACCTGTTTTACAACTTTGATCAAATATTTTTAATGAATGTACTTTTGATTATGAAACAAATGTTTTGAAATATCAATAAACGAGATGATACGATCCAGACAATTTATTTTCCTGTATTTACTGGTCCTAGTTGGATCAGCAAATAAAAAAACTAAAAAAAATAAGTGCTACAGTATTTTTTCTTTTTGTGTGCCACAGGTGAGGGAAGCACCACGAAGGGTGTGGGTGGGGTAGGAAGGAATAAGGGGGGAGAGAAGCAACATGAGAGGCAGAAGCAACGTGGGGGACAAGAAAAGCAACACGGGTGAGAGAGGATCCTTCAGTGCCGGGGGGAATAGAAGCACATGGGCTAGAGAGAGGAACATGGATTTGTTGGGGGTAGCACATGGTGAGAAAGCAACACCAGGGAAAACACATAAAGGCAAGCGCAACAAGGGGAGGAGTGGGGAAGAAGCGCACGGGTGAGAGAGAGCCAAACACAGTGCAGCGGAGGGCGGAAGCACTGTACATGAAGGTAACACCTGGAACACACATGCACTTTCATGAAATGCTTACCTAAAAAAAAAAAGTAGTGCTTGAAAAGTGAGCAGTGAAAGGACACAAGTAATGCATCCATGCTCCAGGGGAGGGAGAGGAAGTAAAACTCACGTGTGGTGAAAAATAAAAGGCAAACAAATGAGAGCAACAAAAAAAGTCAACCAGAGGTAAACAACGGGCGGGCTCAAAGTCAACTGTAAGGTGACAATAAGGGGCAGATTTAAGACCTCCTACTGCCTCCTTGCACCACATTAACTTAATTGTTTTCACTAATGTGGTCCTACGAAGCCAAAATCGCTGCACCAAATTTCCAAAGGGGAGCAATGCATGCATTGCGCCACTTTGTAACCCCTTGCACTACGTTATGCCTGTGCCAGACATAATGTATGCAAAGGAGGCGTTCCCTCATTAGGGGGGCCGAAAAAATGGTGCAGTAATTTTTTTCAGCACTTTTAACGCCTGCTCAGACCAGGCGTTAAAAGGAGGCACGCCATTGGTTACAATGAGCCTCAATGGGCTTTGCAGGATTAGCGTCAACATTTTTTCCGCTAATCCTGCAAAGCTCGGAATCAGTCTAAACAATGTTGACGCTAGTTCCCTAGCTACCGTCAGGGTGCGCCGTATCTTAGATATGGCGCACACATGGTGGCGTTAGGGAGGCGCTAAGGGGCGCAAGAAAATTGGCGCTGCACAGGGTGCAGTGCCTCTTTTCTTGAATCTGGCCCTATGTGTTTCACCAACAACAACTTGTGCTGTCCGGTTGGCGAGGCCTAAGAGGCAGGAGACACAACAAAGGTGAAAAAGAGACACAAAAATGGCAGGTAGGGAGCTGTTTGAATCTGACATTAAAAATCTGAAAAGGATATCTTTGCTGGAAGGGAGAGGGTGGACGGGAGTTCCCTACTGCTACAAAAAACACAATTGTGGGGAAAGGAATGGCCCCGGCCCATGCCCGTGGTCCTGTGTGATATCAGCGGTGGAAGTTCATTACCTTTGTAAACATAGGGGCATAGTTACGAGAAAGCGACACATCAGTCCAGATGCTCCACTTTTCTTGCAACGCCCCTGCCCCACCTAACGTCACCATGGTTACCCCGTATTTACAATACTGCGCACCATGGCGGTTGTTAGGACAACAGACTCAAACTTGTTGATGCTATTGTGGCGCTTTGCTGCCCTAGTGTGAAAAACGTTGAAGCTAGTGCAGCAAAGCACATGAAAACCCATTTATTTTAATGGTGCGCTATTTTAATGCCTGCTCTGAGCAGGTGTTAAAAATGACGTAAAAAATGGCGCAGTGAAATGTTGTAAATTTCACTGCACCATTTTTTCGGGCCTCCCTGAATGGGAACTTCCCCCTTGCATACATTATGCCTGGCGCTGCCATAATGTGCACAAGGGATTACAAAGTGTTGCAATGTAAGTGTTGTGCCACTTTGTAAATAAGGCGCAGGAGAAAGGCTTTCTTAACGCCGTGGCTCTAGAGGCTTGTAGATATGCCCCATAGTTTTCTGAACTATTCTTTAGATATTATTTATTAGGAGAGGGCTGCATAATCATGGTATGCATTGATATGTGTTAAGCATTGTTAGCATTGGTATTCGTGTAAGGAAACCTGCACGCGATACCAGAGTTTGGTACAGAGTCCCAGAAAAGACAATCAGGGCCTGATTCACAAAGGTAAAGTTAGACCAAAATTCTAAAACTTCTAGTAAGTTTACTAGTAGAAAACTTACTAGTAGTATCTGACCTCTCTGAATACTGAAAAGTAGTAAAGTTAGACTTTTGGTCTAAACTTAGGGCCTCATTACGAGTGTAGAGGGCTGAGGACTGCCACACTTGTGTTGATGGTCGGACCACTGCATTCCTGGCAAGTTGGACCGCCGAATTACAACTCTGTCAGGCGAACCCGCCAGGGGACCGCCATCCCCGCTAGGAAGATGTTTTCCGACATGGTGACGGTGGTTTGAGTTGTGCTCAGCCAGTGCAGCGCTGAACTCAGCATTACCTGGCTGATTACAACTCCCGTCACCACCAGCCTCTCCATGGCAGTTTCACCAACATGGAAAGGCTGGCGGTGAGGATGTGCTGGAGGCCACCGGGGGGCCCGGCACTGTCCATGCCCATGGCATGGTCAGTGCAGGGGCCTCCATGGCCAGCACCATCGGATTGCGCACAGTGTGCCTTCCAAGGGTGCTGGCCGGCCCCCTGTGTGCTACGAGATAGCACTCGCCTCCTTTAAGGAAGCAGAGTGGTATCTCGTAGCACTGTTCCCTATTGTCTCAGATTTTTTAGTCTCACCTTTTGGCCAATGAGTGACAATATCTACTGTGGCTGTCCCACTAGAACACCAATGAACTAGGGATGCATCATATCCCAAGTCTTATAGGACATCCCAAGATATATAACGTACATACTGTCACTTTCTAACCAGGCAGCGAGTAGGAAGCTTGGAAACTAGCAAGACACAGCCTTGTGTAAAGAAAGTCTGTTCTTTTCTAGCCAACGGCTGTTGATTTAATTGGAAAACTGGTAGCTTTGGCGGGTTCAGGCTTCCCTACGGTGGATAGGAGCAGACACAAGCAGGCATTGGAAGGGCTTGCATCTAGATTTTGGGGTCAGGTTGCAATTTTCACAGGTGATCAGCAACAAGTTATATTTATGAATTATGACTTGTCGGAGAATGATCTTCCATGCAATTATGTATATATAATTTCTTGTAAGAGATTATTTTGCTTAAAGTGTAAATATCTTTTGGGGTTACAAGATCCTGGGGAGGGAGGTAAATCTCTTCTAGCGATCCCTAGAAAGGGCGTGGGTCTGGTGGGACCTAGTAGGAATGGCAGCTCGATACCGTTGGCCATAAGTTGGTCACTGTCCTGTTGTGTAAATCAAGACTGCTCTATTTTGCTTGTGCACCTCAGTGCGATCCCTGAGGAGGGTGCTCTGATGGGTCCATCGCCCTATTTATAGCAAGCATTGGCAGGTATGCCCACTGAACAGATAACCTACTTCCTGGGGGAATCGAGAAGGCGAACGTCAGCCTCCTAATGCGATTTGCCCCTGAATGGACAATGAGATGGTTATAAAGACTCATTAACACTGATCGGAGCCCCTGAAGAGCGGGGAAGGAGCTCGTGCGGTATATACATCACTGCCAGGCCTAATGGATTGCACTTTCATTAGTCGATGGCAACAGTTTCCATTTTTATTCCTTCATTGCAAGCATGGAGGACAATATCTCAGATCTGACTGCCAGGCCTGTTTCCATTCCTCGTGTCTCTGGGCAGGTGCTCCATGTTTCACTGTGGAGGAGGCACCCTCCTGCACTTTTAAGGGGGATTAGAGATCCCCTTGCAAGCAGATGCAGTGAGTGACTGCACCCGCCTGCAAGGAGGTATATGGGGGGGTCCATAGGCCTCTTTTCCCCTGCTCCAGAGGGCTCCCATTGGGGGCGCACTGTCAGTGTGCCTACTGACAGCTTCTTTGCCTCTGCGCCAACAATTATAATTAGGACTCCGAGTTTTCCATTTTTACTGCTCTTTACTGATAAATACTGACAGGAAACTATTTTCTTGTCTATGGCAGCAGACTGCTTTCATGGTTACCTTTTGAGAAACACAAAGATGAAATACGCTTACAAGCAGAGTCTGTACTTGAAATCATCTCTCCAGGAATATTGAAAGTTGAATGCGAGGCAGGGACATGAGAGGATGAAGTATTATCCTTACTAAAAGAAAGGACTCCACAGGGATGGCCAAACAAAGAGTCTCACCTACCAGATCTAATCCAAGATTATTGGGGGGGGGGCAGACAAGAACTCAACATAGAGGGTAACCTGGTCAGAAAAGGGGAAAAATGTATACCTAAAAATGGGTGGGGCATAATTGTGAGCCTAGCACATGAAGGACATCAGGGTAGCAACTGCACAAAAAAACAAGCAGATGCTCATTATTGGTATCCTGGCATGGACAAGTTGATTGAGTCTAAAGTTGAAGATTGTGTGAAATGTGCACAAAGTGACAAAACTAAAATAACCAAGGGAACCCCGATTTCCCCCATAGAAATAGCAAGCAAACCCTGGGATAAGTTAGCTCTGGACAAAATAGGACCCCTTAAGTTTTCAGCTTGGTGCGGGAAGCACATGTTTGTCTTAGTGGATTACCATACACATTGGATAGAGACGAGGGTGATACAGTCTATAACTACGAAAGTCTTGACAGAATTCCTTTTAGACACATTATACATGGAGTGTATCCCCCGTACTCTTATTACTGACAGTGGGGTACAATTCACCTCAGATGAAATGGCTGAATTCCTTAATAGATTGTCTAGTATACGTTTTTGGACTGCTTTATACTGCTCTAGGGCCAATGGTTTACTAGAGCGGATTAATAGAATGATTAAGGAATGCCTCCAGTTAGCTGCTGTTTCGGGGGATTCCTTAAAATAATCTTTATTCAATATGCTGTGGTGTTATCACCCTAATTCCAATATTACTACAGGTATTTCTCAGTTTACTTCCTTGAAAGAAAGAATACCTGGAACCAAACTATCCCCGAGTTGGTTGGGAGGAGGTCTACCAGTGTGGGTACTCAGAGAGGAAATTGTTACGAAAATAAGACAACATCAAGCTAAGTACAAAGCCTGTTACAACATGAGACATAACAATTCCAGAAGGAAATGGGAGATTGGAGACTTCCAAACTCCAGACGAAATTCCAGTAGTAAATTTTCCACCCCGAAGACTGTTACCAAGGTGCGTAGAAATGTGGTTGTGCTTAATGATGGCAGGACATGGAGTATGGACAAGATAGCAAGATTACACTCGACAGTAATCAATACTCCCATTTGACCTGTTATCGTCTGAAGTTAATGAGAATTCAATGGAAGATAAAAGACCAGATAGATTAAAAAATAGGCCTCATTGGCTCAGAGACTATATCACCAAGTTGTTGTGCTTTACCTCTCCCTGGTCTGCGTATTCATATAGTAATCCTGAGTTTGCTTAGCAGTTCCTTAAATTACATGACTTATAATTTTAAACCGTTAAGACATTTCTAGTGAGGTGACGAAGAGGTGTTATATGATGGAATAAACTAGTTATACAAGAAGTCATCGAGTTTCTCTTAAATATAACTCCGCCTCATTTACACAGTGATCACAAAATATAAAAATGGAGAAATACAGGAAAAATGAGTAAAAAGTAAATATGGAACAATACAGAGGGAAATGTTGAAAATACAAATACCATAAAACTGGGTGCCCTGATTATAATATGGCGCAGAGGCAAAGGGGTTCCTTAATTTGCATGGTGCCACGCCCTTCATTGATAGTGCTGGCGCTATATGTGGGGAAACGCTATCTGTATTAGTGAAAGGGCTGCACAAGCATCTACGACCCTTCTGTAATATCAAAGAGCCCCGGGGCACACAAAGGGGGAACACATGCCCGTTGAACAGTGGCAGCCGGCAGTTTTAGGAGGGAGTGGGGTGGGGGGGAAGCACACTCACACTCATTCTTTCACACACACACGCACTTACGCACATCCATTAACGACACTCATCAACATTCAAACATGCACGCACGCACCAAACATTCATTTAAAAAGATCACACACACACTTACCTTCAGCCTCGGAGGTCCCAGGAGGGTCAGCCAATGAGGGAAGGCAGCAGTCCCAGCCTCATCACAGAGTGGGATGGGGGCAGTGAGACTGCTGACCCCTCCCCACTCTGTGACGAAGTGTCACTGATTGACACTCGCCCTGGGCGCTTCAGGGCTTAAACCTGAAGCACCCAGGTCGGAGTCAATGACAATAAAATAATTTTATTATAATTTTGTCACTGTCTGACTGAGCAAACAGTCGAGTCTAGAGCAGGGCGGGCCATGGCAGGGAGGAGTGGTGAGCACTGTAAAGCACGCACCTTGGTTTGGCCAGCCAAACCAAAATGCGCACTTACATTTCTCTATCCCAGCTGTGTTATACAGCCAGGTTGGAGAAATGGCACAGGTTCCCTGTGCCTGAGCAAGTGTCAAACCGGCTCGCTCATGCCAATCCCAGTGCGAACAGGGCGAGAAAGCAGGACGCCTGCTAGCAGCCCAGCTCTGACAGAGGACTGCTGCTCTTGCCATCCCAGCCATCTGCGCCTCCTCCGGTGAAATACTAACACACCCACAAGCTATTACAAAAAATGTGCGTCTTTCTATAGGCAACTTTATACACCAGAGACAAGGTATAACCCTGACCAGATAGCGGCTTTTCTGACGGGCCTCGACTTACCCTCCCTGTCAGACGACAAACGCAGCCTTCTAGAAGGGGAAATAAGCAGGCAGGAAAAAAAAAAGGTCATCTCTAACCTCCCCTACCACAAATCGCCCGGGGAAGACGGACTCCTGGCGGAATTTTACAAATGTGTGGGAAAGGAGGCAACTGACATCATGCATGCGGCCCTGAATGAAGCCTGTAAGCTCTAGGAGCCATCTCTAATGATGCTACGATAGTCATTGTACCAAAGCCCGGGAGGGATCCCTTGCTATGTGGCAGTTACAGGCCCATATCTCTCCTAAACGGGGAAATCAAAATCATAGCAAGCATCCTGGCAGACAACGCAAAGTTATACCTTCCCTGATCCACCATACACAGGTGGGGTTCATACCGGGCCGCACCTAGTGGAACCACCTACGCACTTTATGCCACACACTATGGTCCTCAAAGGACTTACCAGAGACAGCACTGGCTCTGTCCTTTGATGCCGAAAAGGCGTTCGACCGCATAGAGTGGGCCTACCTGTTTGTGGCGCTGGAGAGATTTGGCCTAGGAACCAGATTCATTTCAATGGTATGGCTGCTATATGAACAGCCTGCAGCAAGAGTTAACTTCAGAGGTTTTCTCTCGGACCCCTTTCCAATCCGTGGAGGTACACGACAAGGATGTCCCCTTTCACCCCTTTTGTTCCTACTAGCAACGGAGCCCCTTGCCGCAGCCATCCGCTCCTCCGCTTCTATAACAGGCCTATCATTACCGACAGGAATCTCTTAAATCTATCTATACGCCGATGACGTCCTATTGACCCTCACGGACCTCGAACGCTCCCTACCAACTCTATTGGAGGTCATCAATGGATTTGCATCATTCTCAGGCTACCGTATCAATTGGGATAAGAGTGAGGCGCTCCCCCTCTCACGTGTAACCACAAGGGCAGCACTCCTAGGCTTTCCATTCCGCTGGACACCGAAATGCCTCAAATACCTAGGAGTACTAGTCAATCCGGGCCTGGTGCATATGGTGGCAGACAATATTGACCCACTTATTGTGTGGACGAAACTTGATTTCGTGAAATGGAGCCAATTAGGCCTCTCCATGTGGGGCAGAGTACAGGTGGTCAGGATGGTCACTGTACCTTACTTTACTTACATCCTGGGACTCCTCCCCTTACAGGTGCCCCTCTCCACGCTGCGAAGCATAGATGCACTCATTAGATCATTTGTATGGGGTTCTATGCAACCACGCCTGGCGCCCGCCAAACTTTTAGCCTGACGCTCCCTTGGAGGCATGGGACTTCCATCAGTAGAGCACTACTCACTAGTGTTACATTGTAGGAAAGTACCATCTTGCCTGGCATGTTACCCCCATTTTTCACTGTATATATGTTGTTTTAGTTGTATGTGTCACTGGGACCCTGGTAACCCAGGGCCCCAGTGCTCATAAGTGTGCCTGAATGTGTTACCTGTGTAGTGACTAACTGTCTCACTGAGGCTCTGCTAATCAGAACCTCAGTGGATATGCTCTCTCATTTCTTTCCAAATTGTCACTAACAGGCTAGTGACCATTTTTTACCAATTTACATTGGCTTACTGGAACACCCTTATAATTCCCTAGTATATGGTACTGAGGTACCCAGGGTATTGGGGTTCCAGGAGATCCCTATGGGCTGCAGCATTTCTTTTGCCACCCATGGGGAGCTCTGACAATTCTTACACAGGCCTGCCACTGCAGCCTGAGTGAAATAACGTCCACGTTATTTCACAGCCATTTTACACTGCACTTAAGTAACTTATAAGTCACCTATATGTCTAACCTTTACCTGGTAAAGGTTAGGTGCAAAGTTACTTAGTGTGTGGGCACCCTGGCACTAGCCAAGGTGCCCCCACATTGTTCAGAGCCAATTCCCTGAACTTTGTGAGTGCGGGGACACCATTACACGCGTGCACCACATATAGGTCACTACCTATATGTAGCTTCACAATGGTAACTCCGAATATGGCCATGTAACATGTCTATGATCATGGAATTGCCCCCTCTATGCCATCCTGGCATAGTTGGCACAATCCCATGATCCCAGTGGTCTGTAGCACAGACCCTGGTACTGCCAAACTGCCCTTCCTGGGGTTTCACTGCAGCTGCTGCTGCTGCCAACCCCTCAGACAGGCATCTTCCCTCCTGGGGTCCAGCCAGGCCTGGTCCAGGATGGCAGAACAAAGAACTTCCTCTGAGAGAGGGTGTGACACCCTCTCCCTTTGGAAAATGGTGTGAAGGCAGGGGAGGAGTAGCCTCCCCCAGCCTCTGGAAATGCTTTGTTGGGCACAGATGTGCCCAATTCTGCATAAGCCAGTCTACACCGGTTCAGGGACCCCTTAGCCCCTGCTCTGGCGCGAAACTGGACAAAGGAAAGGGGAGTGACCACTCCCCTGACCTGCACCTCCCCTGGGAGGTGTCCAGAGCTCCTCCAGTGTGCTCCAGACCTCTGCCATCTTGGAAACAGAGGTGCTGCTGGCACACTGGACTGCTCTGAGTGGCCAGTGCCACCAGGTGACGTCAGAGACTCCTTGTGATAGGCTCCTTCAGGTGTTGCTAGCCTATCCTCTCTCCTAGGTAGCCAAACCCTCTTTTCTGGCTATTTAGGGTCTCTGTCTCTGGGGAAACTTCAGATAACGAATGCAAGAGCTCATCCGAGTTCCTCTGCATCTCTCTCTTCACCTTCTGATAAGGAATCGACTGCTGACCGTGCTGGAAGCCTGCAAACCTGCAACATAGTAGCAAAGACGACTACTGCAACTCTGTAACGCTGATCCTGCCGCCTTCTCGACTGTTTTCCTGCTTGTGCATGCTGTGGGGGTAGTCTGCCTCCTCTCTGCACCAGAAGCTCCGAAGAAATCTCCCGTGGGTCGACGGAATCTTCCCCCTGCAACCGCAGGCACCAAAAAGCTGCATTACTGGTCCCTTGGGTCTCCTCTCAGCACGACGAGCGAGGTCCCTCGAATCCAGCGACTCTGTCCAAGTGACCCCCACAGTCCAGTGACTCTTCAGTCCAAGTTTGGTGGAGGTAAGTCCTTGCCTCACCTCGCTGGGCTGCATTGCTGGGAACCGCGACTTTGCAGCTACTCCGGCCCCTGTGCACTTCCGGCAAAAATCCTTTGTGCACAGCCAAGCCTGGGTCCAGGGCACTCTAACCTGCATTGCACGACTTTCTAAGTTGGTCTCCGGCGACGTGGGACTCCTTTGTGCAACTTCGGCGAGCACCGTTTCACGCATCCTCGTAGTGCCTGTTTCTGGCACTTCTCCGGGAGTTACCTGCTTCAGTGAGGGCTCTTTGTCCTGCTCTACGTCCCCTCTCTCTTCAGGTCCAATTTGCGACCTCCTGGTCCCTCCTGGACCCCAGCAGCGTCCAAAAACGCCAAACACACGAATTGCAACTAGCAAGGCTTGTTGGCGTCCATCTGGCGGGAAAACACTTCTGCACGACTTTCCAAGGCAAGAGGGATCGTTCCACCAAAGGGGAAGTCTCTAGCCCTTTTCGTTCCTGCAGAAACCTCAGCTTCTTCTGTCCAGTAGAAGCTTCTTTGCACCCACAGCTGGCATTTCCTGGGCATCTGCCCATCTCCGACTTGCTTGTGACTTTTGGACTTGGTCCCCTTGTTCCACAGGTACCCTAGATTGGAAATCCACAGTTGTTGCATTGCTGGTTTGTGTCTTTCCTGCATTATTCCTCTAACACGACTTCTTTGTCCTTAGGGGAACTTTAGTGCACTTTGCACTCACTTTTCAGGGTCTTGGGGAGGGTTATTTTTCTAACTCTCACTATTTTCTAATAGTCCCAGCGACCCTCTACAAGGTCACATAGGTTTGGGGTCCATTCGTGGTTCGCATTCCACTTTTGGAGTATATGGTTTGTGTTGCCCCTATCCCTATGTTTCCCCATTGCATCCTATTGTAACTATACATTGTTTGCACTGTTTTCTAAGACTATACTGCATATTTTTGCTATTGTGTATATATATCTTGTGTATATTTCCTATCCTCTCACTGAGGGTACACTCTAAGATACTTTGGCATATTGTCATAAAAATAAAGTACCTTTATTTTTAGTATAACTGTGTATTGTGTTTTCTTATGATATTGTGCATATGACACTAGGTGGTACTGTAGTAGCTTCACACGTCTCCTAGTTCAGCCTGAGCTGCTCTGCTAAGCTACCATTATCTATCAGCCTAAGCTGCTAGACACCCTATACACTAATAAGGGATAACTGGGCCTGGTGCAAGGTGCAAGTACCCCTTGGTACTCACTACAAGCCAGTCCAGCCTCCTACATTGGTTGTGCAGTGGTGGGATAAGTGCTTTGAGACTACTTACAACTCTTGTCATTGTACTTTTCATAAGAGAAAAATATACAAAACAAGGTCAGTGTATATACACATAGCCAAAAAGTTTTGCATTTCCTCTTTTCACTCTTTTCTAAGTGCTGAAAAGTACTTCTAACTTTCTAAAAAGTTCTAAAAAGTTTTAAAAGTTTTTTTTCTCTGTCTTTCTAAAAGCTCTGACAAACTTTTTATCTTTTACTATCACTTTAACTCTCTCTAAAAATGTCTGGCACAGGCCAAAATGTTGATCTGTCCAAACTTGCATATGACAACCTTAGCTGGAAAAGAGCAAGGAGTCTCTGTATAGAGAGAGGTTTGAGTGTAGGGAAGAATCCTTCCTTGGAACTGTTACTTAACATGCTTAGAGAACAGGATAAGGCCATAGGTGCCTCATCTGTTGAAAAAGTACCTAATAGTTCCCAATCTGATTCAGGGACTCCCCCAGGAAAAGATTCAGGAAAGAAACTTCCTAGCCTGCCCATTACTAGACAGTCTAGCATAGTTGGTAATGATGATGAGCCACACCATATAAATAGTGTTGTCTCACATCATAGCAAAAGCATTTATTCTCACCATACTGGTAGTAATGTTTCTGTAAACCAAGCTGTTAGGGTGGGTTCTGTAAGGGACAGGTCTCCTTCTGTTCATTCCCATCATAGCTCTGTTTCTAGAAATGTCCCTCCCACCAACCCTGATGACAGAATGTTAGAGAGGGAACTCAATAAGTTGAGGGTGGAACAAACCAGACTGAAGCTTAAAAAGCAACAGCTGGATTTGGATAGACAGTCTTTTGAGCTAGAGAAGGAAAGACAGAAGTTGGGTTTAGAAACCCATGGTGGCAGCAGCAGTATTCCCCATAGTCATCCTGTTAAAGAGCATGATTCCAGGAATCTGCACAAGATAGTTCCCCCTTATAAGGAGGGGGATGACATTAACAAGTGGTTTGCTGCACTTGAGAGGGCCTGTGTTGTACAGGATGTCCCTCAAAGGCAGTGGGCTGCTATCCTATGGCTATCATTTAGTGGAAAAGGTAGGGATAGGCTCCTTACTGTAAAAGAAAATGATGCTAATAATTTCCAAGTTCTTAAGAATGCACTCCTGGATGGTTATGGCTTAACCACTGAACAGTACAGGATAAAGTTCAGAGAGACCAAAAAGGAGTCTTCACAAGACTGGGTTGATTTCATTGACCATTCAGTGAAGGCCTTGGAGGGGTGGTTACATGGCAGTAAAGTTACTGATTATGACAGCCAGTATAACTTAATCCTGAGAGAGCATATTCTTAATAATTGTGTGTCTGATTTGTTGCACCAGTACTTGGTGGACTCTGATCTGACCTCTCCCCAAGAATTGGGAAAGAAGGCAGACAAATGGGTCAGAACAAGAGTGAACAGAAAAGTTCATACAGGGGGTGACAAAGATGGCAACAAAAAGAAGGATGGTAAGTCTTCAGACAAGGGTGGGGACAAATCTAAAAATGAGTCTTCATCAGGCCCACAAAAACACTCTGGTGGGGGTGGTGGGTCCAAATCCTCTTTTAATCAGAACAAGGAAAAGAAACCATGGTGCTATTTATGTAAAATAAAAGGCCATTGGACAACAGATCCCAGTTGTCCAAAGAAAGGCACCAATGCTCCTACCACTACAACCCCTACTGCTACACCTAGTGTCCCTACTAATAGCAGTGGTAGTGGGAGCAAACCTACTAATAGCCAATCCAAGGGAGTAGCTGGGCTCACTTTTGGTAATTTAGTTGGGGTTGGCCTTGTTAGGGAGGCCACAGAGGCTGTGTTAGTCTCTGAGGGGGCTATTGATTTAGCCACCTTAGTTGCTTGTCCCCTTAATATGGATAAGTACAAGCAGCTACCCCTAATAAATGGTGTTGAGGTTCAGGCCTACAGGGACACTGGGGCCAGTGTGACTATGGTCATAGAGAAACTGGTCCACCCTGAACAACACCTACTTGGTCACCAGTACCAAGTAACCGATGCTCACAACAACACACTTAGCCACCCCATGGCTGTTGTAAATCTCAACTGGGGGGGGGTTACTGGTCCAAAGAAAGTTGTGGTAGCTTCAGATTTACCTGTAGACTGTCTATTAGAGAATGATTTGGAGACATCAGCTTGGTCAGATGTGGAGTTGGAGGCCCATGCAGCAATGCTGGGCATCCCAGGGCATATTTTTGCTTTGACAAGGGCTCAGGCCAAAAAGCAAAAAGGACAGGGAAGCTTGGATCCTGGAACAATGGACCAAGTGCTCCCTAAAGCTAGGGCTAGTAGAAGCAAACCACTTCCTACTATCCCTCCCTCTACAGTGGATTCTACTTCTGAGGAAGAAGAATTCCCTCCCTGTGCAGAACCTACACCAGAGGAGCTGGAAGCAGACACTGCTGAGCTTTTGGGTGAAGGGGGGCCTGCCAGAGAGGAGCTGAGTGTGGCACAGCAAACCTGTCCCACATTAGAGGGTCTCAGACAGCAAGCTGTCAAGCAGGCTAATGGGGATGTCAGTGACTCTCACAGAGTTTACTGGGAGGACAACCTCTTGTACACTGAGCATAGGGATCCTAAACCTGGAGCTGCCAGGAGATTAGTGATTCCTCAGGAGTACAGAAAGTTCCTCCTAACCCTGGCACATGACATTCCCCTAGCTGGACACCTGGGTCAAATGAAAACTTGGGACAGATTGGTTCCATTGTTTCATTGGCCTAGGATGTCTGAGGACACAAAGGAATTTTGTAAGTCCTGTGAAACCTGTCAAGCCAGTGGCAAGACAGGTGGCACCCCAAAGGCACCGCTTATTCCACTGCCTGTGGTTGGGGTTCCCTTTGAAAGGGTAGGGGTTGACATAGTTGGCCCCCTTGACCCTCCTACTGCTTCAGGCAATAGATTTATCTTGGTGGTAGTGGACCATGCCACAAGATATCCTGAAGCTATTCCTTTAAGGACCACTACAGCACCTGCAGTGGCAAAGGCCCTCCTGGGAATATTTTCCAGGGTGGGCTTCCCAAAGGAAGTGGTATCAGACAGAGGAAGCAATTTCATGTCTGCATACTTAAAGGCCATGTGGAAGGAGTGTGGTGTAACGTACAAGTTCACAACACCCTATCATCCACAAACAAATGGACTGGTGGAGAGATTTAATAAAACTCTCAAAGGCATGATTATGGGTCTCCCTGAAAAACTCCGCAGGAGATGGGATATCCTTCTACCATGCCTCCTTTTTGCCTACAGGGAGGTACCCCAGAAAGGAGTGGGCTTCAGCCCCTTTGAACTTCTTTTTGGACACCCTGTTAGGGGTCCACTCACACTTGTAAAGGAGGGTTGGGAACAACCTTTAAAAGCTCCTAAGCAGGATATTGTGGATTATGTACTTGGCCTCAGATCAAGGATGGCTGAGTACATGAAAAAGGCAAGTAAAAACCTTCAGGCCAGCCAAGAGCTCCAGAAGCAATGGCATGATCAGAAGGCTGTTTTGGTTCAGTACCAACCAGGGCAGAAAGTGTGGGTCTTGGAGCCTGTGGCCCCAAGAGCACTCCAAGATAAATGGAGTGGTCCCCACACAATTGTTGAAAAGAAGGGAGAAGTCACCTATTTAGTTGACTTTGGCACTGCCAGGAGTCCCCTTAGGGTGCTCCATGTCAACCGCCTGAAACCCTACTATGACAGGGCTGATCTCACCCTGCTCATGGCAAAAGATGAGGGACAGGAAGAAGACAGTGATCCTCTACCTGATCTCTTCTCTTCCACAGTTCAAGATGCTCTTGTGGAAGGTGTAGTTTTGGCTGATTGTCTTACTGCTGAGCAGAAAGATAATTGCATAAATCTCCTAGATCAATTCTCTGAACTCTTCTCTACTGTGCCAGGTACCACTTCTTGGTGTGAGCACACTATAGATACTGGAGACAGTTTACCTGTCAAAAGTAAGATCTATAGGCAGCCTGACCATGTCAGGGACTGCATAAAGCAAGAGGTCCAGAAAATGTTAGAACTAGGAGTAGTTGAGCACTCTGATAGTCCATGGGCTTCTCCTGTGGTACTGGTACCAAAACCCCATTCCAAAGATGGAAAGAAGGAAATGCGGTTTTGTGTAGACTATAGAGGTCTCAACTTGGTAACCAAAACTGATGCTCACCCTATACCCAGGGCAGATGAGCTCATAGATACACTGGCATCTGCCAAGTATCTAAGCACTTTTGATTTGACTGCAGGGTATTGGCAGATCAAATTATCAGAAGATGCTAAACCTAAGACTGCCTTTTCTACCATTGGAGGACATTACCAGTTTACTGTAATGCCTTTTGGTTTGAAAAATGCACCTGCCACTTTTCAGAGGTTGGTGAACACAGTCCTGCAAGGGCTGGAAGCTTTCAGTGCAGCATATTTGGACGATATAGCTGTCTTTAGCTCCAGCTGGGATGATCACCTGGTCCACCTATGGAAAGTTTTGGAGGCCCTGCAAAAGGCAGGCCTCACTATCAAGGCTTCAAAGTGCCAGATAGGGCAGGGTAAGGTGGTTTATCTGGGACACCTTGTTGGTGGGGAACAGATTGCACCACTTCAGGGGAAAATCCAAACAATTATTGATTGGGTTCCCCCTACCACTCAGACTCAGGTGAGAGCCTTCCTAGGCCTCACTGGGTATTACAGGAGGTTCATTAAGAACTATGGCTCCATTGCAGCCCCTCTTAATGACCTCACATCCAAGAAAATGCCTAAAAAGGTATTATGGACAGCAAACTGTCAGAAAGCTTTTGAGGAGCTGAAGCAGGCCATGTGCTCTGCACCTGTCCTGAAAAGCCCTTGTTACTCTAAAAAATTCTATGTCCAAACTGATGCATCTGAATTAGGAGTAGGGGCAGTCCTATCACAACTTAATTCTGAGGGCCAGGATCAACCTGTTGCTTTTATTAGTAGAAGGTTGACCCCTAGAGAAAAGCGTTGGTCTGCCATTGAGAGGGAGGCCTTTGCTGTGGTCTGGGCTCTGAAGAAGTTGAGGCCATACCTGTTTGGCACTCACTTCATTGTTCAGACAGACCACAAACCTCTACTTTGGCTAAAACAAATGAAAGGTGAAAATCCTAAATTGTTGAGGTGGTCCATATCCCTACAGGGAATGGACTATACAGTGGAATATAGACCTGGGAGTAGCCACTCCAATGCAGATGGACTCTCCAGATATTTCCACTTAGACAATGAAGACTCATCAGGTCATGGCTAGTCTTATTGTCCTTCGTTTGGGGGGGGGGGTTGTGTAGGAAAGTACCATCTTGCCTGGCATGTTACCCCCATTTTTCACTGTATATATGTTGTTTTAGTTGTATGTGTCACTGGGACCCTGGTAACCCAGGGCCCCAGTGCTCATAAGTGTGCCTGAATGTGTTACCTGTGTAGTGACTAACTGTCTCACTGAGGCTCTGCTAATCAGAACCTCAGTGGTAATGCTCTCTCATTTCTTTCCAAATTGTCACTAACAGGCTAGTGACCATTTTTTACCAATTTACATTGGCTTACTGGAACACCCTTATAATTCCCTAGTATATGGTACTGAGGTACCCAGGGTATTGGGGTTCCAGGAGATCCCTATGGGCTGCAGCATTTATTTTGCCACCCATGGGGAGCTCTGACAATTCTTACACAGGCCTGCCACTGCAGCCTGAGTGAAATAACGTCCACGTTATTTCACAGCCATTTTACACTGCACTTAAGTAACTTATAAGTCACCTATATGTCTAACCTTTACCTGGTAAAGGTTAGGTGCAAAGTTACTTAGTGTGTGGGCACCCTGGCACTAGCCAAGGTGCCCCCACATTGTTCAGAGCCAATTCCCTGAACTTTGTGAGTGTGGGGACACCATTACACGCGTGCACCACATATAGGTCACTACCTATATGTAGCTTCACAATGGTAACTCCGAATATGGCCATGTAACATGTCTATGATCATGGAATTGCCCCCTCTATGCCATCCTGGCATAGTTGGCACAATCCCATGATCCCAGTGGTCTGTAGCACAGACCCTGGTACTGCCAAACTGCCCTTCCTGGGGTTTCACTGCAGCTGCTGCTGCTGCCAACCCCTCAGACAGGCATCTGCCCTCCTGGGGTCCAGCCAGGCCTGGCCCAGGATGGCAGAACAAAGAACTTCCTCTGATAGAGGGTGTGTCACCCTCTCCCTTTGGAAAATGGTGTGAAGGCTGGGGAGGAGTAGCCTCCCCCAGCCTCTGGAAATGCTTTGTTGGGCACAGATGTGCCCAATTCTGCATAAGCCAGTCTACACCGGTTCAGGGACCCCTTAGCCCCTGCTCTGGCGCAAAACTGGACAAAGGAAAGGGGAGTGACCACTCCCCTGACCTGCACCTCCCCTGGGAGGTGCCCAGAGCTCCTCCAGTGTGCTCCAGACCTCTGCCATCTTGGAAACAGAGGTGCTGCTGGCACACTGGACTGCTCTGAGTGGCCAGTGCCACCAGGTGACGTCAGAGACTCCTTGTGATAGGCTCCTTCAGGTGTTGCTAGCCTATCCTCTCTCCTAGGTAGCCAAACCCTCTTTTCTGGCTATTTAGGGTCTCTGTCTCTGGGGAAACTTCAGATAACGAATGCAAGAGCTCATCCGAGTTCCTCTGCATCTCTCTCTTCACCTTCTGATAAGGAATCGACTGCTGACCGCGCTGGAAGCCTGCAAACCTGCAACATAGTAGCAAAGACGACTACTGCAACTCTGTAACGCTGATCCTGCCGCCTTCTCGACTGTTTTCCTGCTTGTGCATGCTGTGGGGGTAGTCTGCCTCCTCTCTGCACCAGAAGCTCCGAAGAAATCTCCCGTGGGTCGACGGAATCTTCCCCCTGCAACCGCAGGCACCAAAAAGCTGCATTACCGGTCCCTTGGGTCTCCTCTCAGCACAACGAGCGAGGTCCCTCGAATCCAGCGACTCTGTCCAAGTGACCCCCACAGTCCAGTGACTCTTCAGTCCAAGTTTGGTGGAGGTAAGTCCTTGCCTCACCTCGCTGGGCTGCATTGCTGGGAACCGCGACTTTGCAGCTACTCCGGCCCCTGTGCACTTCCGGCAGAAATCCTTTGTGCACAGCCAAGCTTGGGTCCACGGCACTCTAACCTGCATTGCACGACTTTCTAAGTTGGTCTCCGGCGATGTGGGACTCCTTTGTGCAACTTCGGCGAGCACCATTTCACACATACTTTTAGTGCCTGTTTCTGGTACTTCTCCGGGTGCTACCTGCTTCAGTGAGAGCTCTTTGTCTTGCTCGACGTCCCCTCTCTCTTCAGGTCCAATTTGCGACCTCCTGGTCCCTCCTGGGCCCCAGCAGCGTCCAAAAACGCCAAATGCACGAATTGCGACTAGCAAGGCTTGTTGGCGTCCTTCCGGCGGGAAAACACTTCTGCACGACTCTCCAAGCCGAGAGGGATCCGTCCACCAAAGGGAAGGTCTCTAGCCCTTTTTTTTCCTGCAGAAACCTCAGCTTCTTCTGTCCAGTAGAAGCTTCTTTGCACCCGCAGCTGGCATTTCCTGGGCATCTGCCCATCTCCGACTTGCTTGTGACTTTTGGACTTGGTCCCCTTGTTCCACAGGTACCCTAGATTGGAAATCCACAGTTGTTGCATTGCTGGTTTGTGTCTTTCCTGCATTATTCCTCTAACACGACTTCTTTGTCCTTAGGGGAACTTTAGTGCACTTTGCACTCACTTTTCAGGGTCTTGGGGAGGGTAATTTTTCTAACTCTCACTATTTTCTAATAGTCCCAGCGACCCTCTACAAAGTCACATAGGTTTGGGGTCCATTCGTGGTTCGCATTCCACTTTTGGAGTATATGGTTTGTGTTGCCCCTATCCCTATGTTTCCCCATTGCATCCTATTGTAACTATACATTGTTTGCACTGTTTTCTAAGACTATACTTCATATTTTTGCTATTGTGTATATATATCTTGTGTATATTTCCTATCCTCTCACTGAGGGTACACTCTAAGATACTTTGGCATATTGTCATAAAAATAAAGTACCTTTATTTTTAGTATAACTGTGTATTGTGTTTTCTTATGATATTGTGCATATGACACTAGGTGGTACTGTAGTAGCTTCACACGTCTCCTAGTTCAGCCTGAGCTGCTCTGCTAAGCTACCATTATCTATCAGCCTAAGCTGCTAGACACCCTATACACTAATAAGGGATAACTGGGCCTGGTGCAAGGTGCAAGTACCCCTTGGTACTCACTACAAGCCAGTCCAGCCTCCTACATACATTTGTCCCAATTGTCCCATACTCTGTCTGAAGGGCCAGATCCGCCACAGTGGGTAGCTTTGGAAAGACTATTGCTTTCCATGAATGAGGGACTCGGAGAGCCTTACCGTGATGACCTCCCATCCGCATCCGCTCATGCGGTGAACCCGATCTTGAAGGTGACCCGGGCAGCCTGGCGAAGGGCCCATCGTCTACTCGGGGTCCACCCTCTCCTTCACGCCCAGGCACCTCTGTGGCTTAACAGTGGTCTAGAGATAGGCGGAGATGTGCTTAACTGGCCGCAATGGAAGAGGGCCGGCATTCGCACACTTTCTCAGATCCTTGAAAACGACACACTTAAACCTTTCCTTAGGCTGAGGGAAGAATTTGATCTCCACCCGAGCCAAGAGTGGAGATACCTGCAACTCAAGCATTGCCTGCAACAAGAAACCGATACCATCCAACGGGGATCCCAATCCTCGCCAGTGGTGACCTACCTACAGAAGTGGGGACAACATAGGGGAGTTACGGCGGGTCTTTACGACCTACTTACCCAGCAGCTCTATTCCCAACCTCTCCTAGAAAAGCTGCGTTTGCAATGGCAAGCCCGACTACAACACGTACTAGATCCGACAGACTGGAAAGACATTATAGAGGCCTTGGATAGAGGCACTAGGGAGGCGCGTTTAAAGTTCTGCCTCTAAGATTTTACATGACTGGCATTGGTCCCCAGCGAAATTGCACAAGGCAGGGCTTCTCCCACACATGAACTGCTGGCGATGTTCAGAGACATACTGTGATTTGAAACACATCTTGATTGACTGCCCAACTGTCGGATCGCTGTGGGAAGCGGTGGGCTCCACCCTGGCTGAATCCATGATACTCCCGTCACCACTCCCCCCCTCTCTCATACTCTTACAAGACACAACCCCCCTCCCTGACCTCTGTAGACCGTACAAAAGACTGTTACACACGGCACTCGCCACCGCAAAAATCTGTATTCTCCGCCACTGGCGGTCGGTGACCTCCCCAACCCCGGAGGAATGGATCACAGCCATGACCCGCATTGCTATGCATGAAAGAATTATTTATAACCTGCAAGACCAAGCTCAGTTATTCAATCAAGTGTGGACCTCCTTCCTCGCCGCAGGACGACCGTAGACCGCCCGAAGCCATCCACCCCCCTTCTTACAGCTCCCAATGGCCTCCTCCCCTCCCCTCACCCCCCCTCCCACCCTTCCTCTTTTTTATTTATCCTTCCCCCTCTTCTTCATCCCTTTTCTTTTTCCTATTTATTTCTTCTTTTCCCTCTCCTTTTCCCTTTCTCCTCTCCCAGTTTTTCTAGAGACTCGATCTTGGCCTTTATCATTTCTTCCAGTATGCTCCTTTCGTAGTATGACCCTCGGGCCACCGAAATGGCACAGATTATTACACATGACCTGTGCTGAATGAAGACTGAAGGCCTTAGTCCTATTACCCCAATCGGTTTGCCATTCTGGCACCCTGTTGTCTCGGTATATAATTATCCTATTACCCTGATACTTTGACCTCCGATGTGACAGTACCCAGCCTGACCTGGTGTTCTAAAGGTCAAACACGCCGCAACACGACCCCAATCCAGGTTTCAACATAGTGAGGAATGAGCTTTCTACCACTGGGTGGCCAGATGACCTCGTACCCATATCCTCGCAGCCTGCTAGTCTGATTATTATTAAGTTTCTCTTTTTCTTTTCTCTTCCCCACCCCCCTCCCTTTTTTATTGTTCTTCCTGAAGGTCCCATGGCCCGGTATTCTGCTTCTTTCCCTATCTCACTTTTTCTTTTTTCCTTTCCTTTGATTGTTTGATTGATCAATACACAATGTTTTCAAAATGTGATTAGCAACACTCCAATGTCTTATTTGTTTTACACGGTATTTGATATATTATGCATCATTGTTCGTAGATGTTGTGACTGGGGTCCTCTTTGAGCTCTGTACTACTTTGCAGTGTTAACAATAAAATGATTTAAAAAAAATAAAAATAAAGCGCAAACCAAACATTTGGAAAAATACAAACATATGTGCACCCGTAGACACGACTGATCTGAAGTCATCATTGTTAGAAATGGGGTCTCTAGTTGGCAGAGGTATACACCCTTGTCCAAGTAGGGACCACAATGCTAGTCAGGGTAAGTCACACACAATCCAAATTATCCTGTTCTCACCCTCTGGGAGCTTGGCACTGAGTAGTCAGGCTTAACTTAGAAGGCAATGTGTGCAATAAATCATACAGTGATACAGTGAAACACAACAAAAAGACACCACACAGGTTTTAAAACATAGAGAATATTTATCTGAATAAAATACTGTTGAAGCGACGAAAATCCAATGTACACAAGCAACATTATGATTTTTTAAAGATTAAACCTAACTAAAGTGCCTAGAAAACACAATAGCTCCAACTGGGTCTATTACGGCATTGATGGAGTCGTTCCCAACAATCCAACACTACCGTTGCCAGTCACGGAGTCACACGGACCCCGAGGTACAGCACCTTTTGAAAACAAAGAACAAGGACGTCGCACAGAGTCGGAAAGATGCGTTGGTGAAGTCGGTGCGGCAGCAGTCCCTTACGGCGTCTGAGGAGAGAGGCATCGGTACCACGCTGCGAGGCAGGTGGAGGTGCGGCGTCAGCTCTGTCTGGATGCAGGAGGAGATGATGCGGTGTCATCCTCAATGCGTCGATTCCTTGTGACCCAGCAGGGTCGCTGGTTTCGGTCCGTCAGGTCATGATGTGTCAACATCGAAGTGTAGAGATGGCCCTGAGTGACGTCAACGGAGTTGCGGCGACATCAGACCCCAGAACAGGAGGCAAGCTCAATCCAAGCCCTTGGAGAGCACTTTGGGGGGAAGGCAGAGGCTAGCAGGGCAACAGCAGGGCAGCGGTCCTTTGCAGCAAAGCAGTCCAGAGAGTCCTTTGGGCAGTCAGGCAGGTCTTCTGACAGACTTCAGGTGCAGGTGTAGAAGTGTCTGAGTTTGTGAAGTCAGAGACCCAGCTTATTTACCCCAAAATGCCTTTGAAGTGAGGGAGACTTCAATGAGTGGTTTTGAAGTGCACAAGTTCCCATTACAGTACACTTGTGTCTGTCATGGTCCCAGAAGGCGGTTTGGCAGTCCATTGTTTGAGGGCAGGCCACTAGCCTTCAAATGTCAGGCCCCTCCACCCTTCCAGCCCAGGAGGACCCCCTCAGTAAGCAGATGAGTGCAGGTGCGACTGAGTATCCTGTGTTTGTGGTTGTCTCAGTGAAATGCACAAGGGAGCTGTCAACCAGCCCATCCCAGTCGTTGATTGGAGACAGGCTGTAAGGCACAGATGGATCTTAAGTGCAGAGAAATGCTCAGTTTCTAAAAGAGGCATTTCTGAAAATAGTAATATAAAATCCAAACTCCTCAATAAGCTGGATTTTCTATTACCATTCTGGCCATACTAAATATAACCTGGTTACCCTTTTCAGATCAGAATCTACCACTCACAAAGTATATGAGGGCAGTCCTAAGGCTAGTCTATGAAAGGAGAAGGCCCCACAGCAGTGGAAAACGAATGTATGAGTTTGCCACCACCAGGACATATAAAACACATACGTACATGTCCTGCCTTTTATCTACATAGCACCCTGCCCTACGGGCCTACCTTAGGGGTGACTTAAATGTAGGAAAAGGGGAGTTTAAGGCTTGGCAAGTACTTTTAAATGCCAAGTCGAAGTGGCAGTGAAACTGCAGACACAGTCCTTGCAATGACAGGCCTGAGACATGGTTAAGGGGCTACTTATGCGGGTTGCACAACGAGTGCTGGAGGCCCACTAGTAGCATTCAATTTACAGGCCCTGGGCACATGTAGTGCACTTTACTAGGGACTTACAAGTAAATCAAATATGCCAATTGGGAATGAACCAATCTTACCATGTTTAAGGGAGAAAGCATATGCACTTTATCACTGGTTAGCAGTGGTAGAGTGTGCGGAGTCCTAAAACCAGCAAAAACAGTGTCAGAAAAGTGGAGGAAGGCAGGCAAAAAGTTGGGGATGCCCACCCTAAGGTGGTCAGGTCTAACAATCATGCATTACACAAGAGAGCGACCCAGTATACTAGAAATGAACCAGGGCAACTGTATGCAGAACACCAGTTCAGACATACATGGAGTGGGGACACACAGGATACTACTCACCAGTTCAGACATACATGGAGTGGGGACACACAGGATACTACACACCAGCTGAGACATACAGAGAGCGGGGTCCCTGCTCCCTGTATGTCTGAGCTGGTGTGTAGTATCCTGTGTGTCCCCGCTCCCTGTATGTCTGAGCTGGTGTGTAGTATCCTGTGTGTCCCCACTCCATGTATGTCTGAGCTGGTGTGTAGTATCCTGTGTGTCCCCTCTCCCTGTATGTCTCAGCTGTTGTGTAGTATCCTGTGTGTCCCCACTCCACGTATGTCTCAGCTGGTGTGTAGTATCCTGGGTGTCCCCTCTCCATGTATGTCTCTGCTGGTGAGAAGTATCCCGTGTGTCACCGCTCCCTGTATGTCTGAGCTAGTGTGTGGTGTCCTGTGAGTCCCCTCTCCATGTATGTCTGAACTGGTGTGTAGTATCCTGTGTGTCCTCACTCCATGTATGTCTCAGCTGGTGTGTAGTATCCTGTGTGTCCCCGCTCCCTGTATGTCTGAGCTGGTGTGTAGTATCCTGTGTGTGTCCACTCTATGTATGTCTCAGCTGGTGTGTAGTATCCTGTGTGTCCTCACTCCATGTATGTCTCAGCTAGTGTGTAGTATCCTGTGTGTCCCCGCTCCTTGTATGTCTGAGCTGGTGTGTGGTATCCTGTGTGTCCCCACTCCCTGTATATCTGAGCTGGTGTGTGGTATCCTGTGTGTCCCCATTCCATGTATGTCTCAGCTGGTATGTAGTATCCTGTGTGTACCTCTCCCTGTATGTCTCAGCTGGTGTGTGGTATCCTGTGTGTCCCCTCTCCCTGTATGTCTGAGCTGGTTTGTAGTATTCTGTGTGTCCCCACTCCATGTATGTCTCAGCTGGTGTGTAGTATCCTGTGTGTCTCCTCTCCATGTATGTCTCAGCTGGTGAGTAGTAACCTGTGTGTCCCCACTCCCTGTATGTCTGAGCTGGTGTGTAGTATCCTGTGTGTCCCTTCTCTCTGTATGTCTGAGCTGGTGTGTGGTATCCTGTGAGTCCCCTCTCCATGTATGTCTGAGCTGGTGTGTAGTTTCCTGTGTGTCCCCTCTCCCTGTGTGTCTGAGCTGGTGTGTATGTCTCAGCTGGTGAGTAGTATCCTGTGTGTCCCCATTCTGTGCATGTCTCAGCTGGTGAATAGTATCCTGTGTGTCCCCACTCCATGTATGTCTGAGCTGGTGTGTAGTATCCTGTGTGTCCCCTCTCCCTGTATGTCTGAGCTGGTGTGTAGTATCCTGTGTGTCCCCACTCCATGTATGTCTGAGCTAGTGTGTGGTATACTGTGTGTCCCCACTCCATGTATGTCTGAGCTGATGTGTAGTATCCTGTGTGTCCCCTCTCCCTGTATGTCTCAGCTGGTGTGTAGTATCCTGTGTGTCTCCTCTCCATGTATGTCTCAGGTGGTGAGTAGTAACATGTGTGTCCCCACTCCCTGTATGTCTGAGCTGGTGTGTAGTATCCTGTGTGTCCCTTCTCTCTCTATTTCTGAGCTGGTGTGTGGTATCCTGTGTCTGCCCTCCCCCTGTATGTCTCAGCTGGGGCGTAGTATCCTGTGTGTCCCCACTCCATGTATGTATCAGCTGGTGTGTAGTATCCTGTATGACCCCACTCCCTGTATGTCTGAGCTGGTGAGTAGTATCCTGTGTGCCCACACTCCTTGTATGTCTCAGCTGGTGTGTGGTATCCTGTGAGTCCTCACTCCATGTATGTCTCAGCTGGCTTGTGGTATCCTGTGTGTCCCCACTCCATGTATGTCTGAGCTAGTGTGTGGTATCCTGTGTGTCCCCTCTCCCTGTATGTCTCAGCTGGTGAGTAGTATCCTGTGTGTCCCCATTCTGTGCATGTCTCAGCTGGTGAATAGTATCCTGTGTGTCCCCACTCCATGTATGTCTGAGCTGGTGTGTAGTATCCTGTGTGTCCCCTCTCCCTGTATGTCTCAGCTGGTGAGTAGTATCCTGTGTGTCCCCATTCTGTGCATGTCTCAGCTGGTGAATAGTATCCTGTGTGTCCCCACTCCATGTATGTCTCTGCTGGTATGTAGTATCCTGTGTGTCCCCACTCCATGTGTGTCTCAGCTGGTGTGTAGTATCCTGTGTGTCCCCACTCCATGTATAGCTGAGCTGGTGTGTAGTATCCTGTGTGTCTGTGATCCCTGTATGTCTGAGCTGGTGTGTAGTATCCTGTGTGTCTGTGATCCCTGTATGTCTGAGCTGGTGTGTAATATCCTGTGTGTCCGTGATCCCTGTATGTCTGACCTGGTGTGTAGTAACCTGCCTGCTCCATTCTTCTATGTATGAGCTGGTGTCTGTATTGCTGAGAGTGATTGATGTCACAGAATGTTGGTGTGTGGTTTGTCGTGGGAGAAAGGAGACAGGGACAGTTGGAGAGAAGATGAAGCCCTGTACAGGACCTACCTGCTGTTGTTGCAACCTAAGACCCAAACACGAAATAAAGAACTTAGGGCCAGGTGTATCATCACGGCCCTTTGCGAGTCGGAAATAGCGATTTTTAAGAAATCGCAAATGCTATTACTGAATCGCAAATTGCGATACCGGCCCCATTCGCAGCTATGGACCTGTTGGCCCATAGCTGCACATTTTTTGCATTTCCAAAATTGCGATTTCTGAACCAGAAATCGCAATTTTGGAAATGCAGGAGCCCAGGGTGCTGGGGGCCTAAGTCCCCCTCTGCTGCACCCCAAAAATGTTTTGGGGTACATGTAAGGTGCACACATGCCAAAAGGGCATGTGTACTTTACATGTTCAATTTAAAAATGCATTTAAAATGCATTTTAAATTTTGCACCAGGTTACCACCTGGGTTCTTTTCATGGTATTTTGCATGTGCAAAATGCCATTCTGTGAAAAATCGCAATTTGCGATTTTTTGCAGCATCTCCTTGCGATGTGGATTTTGCGAATCGCAAATTGCGACTCGCAAAACCAGGTCACAACGCAAGAAATCGCATTTTTTGCGATTTCTTATTTGTGGTCTGTGAATGCCTTTCATGCATCGCAGACCACTTTTTTGCACTTGCAAACGGACGAATTTTGCGATTCGCACCGTTTGCGAGTGCAAAAACTTTTCATACATCTGGCCCTTACCTCCTAGTTAAATAGCACAAGACTCTTGCATGAAGTTATTATCCTCCAACTTCATAACCATGTTTTTTTATATAACATTGTTGTAGGAGCTTCTGAGCCCTTGGTAATAAAGACATTTATATTGGAAAAGCAAAAATAGTTTTATGGTCTTGGAAAGCACACACTGCTCTAGCAGTCCATGCACTGATGGGAACTACTTTGTGTGCGGATGTGCTCCTTGTGAAAGAGCAGAATGCTGTCAAACAGAGTGATGTTAGCCAATGGCTGAAGTGAGTTGACCCATTAGGTAGGAGAGAAAAATGTGACTGACACTTTAACAGACCAATGGACGAAGAGGGCTGGCTGAAATCCCTTACAGGTAAGCACATTATACATGTAATTGTAGTAAAATCAAAAAGTCTTGGCTGATGCAAGAGATAATTTGTATGAGACGGTTGGTGGAATTGACAGGGTGCGGCCCTCAGATATCAAATATGGTCGCTGCATACCCTGTGGTCGCTGATTACCCTGTGGTCGCTGCTTACCCTGTGGTTGCCGCTTACCCTGTGGCTGCAGTGCGTGGACGGATGGTGCGGGGTAGCAGATGTAGCTCGCGTCCGCCCAGGAGGCAGCGGCCCATCGCGTGCGGCTCGGATACTGAGCTCAGGGAGCAGGCAGGGTTCGCAGACAGCTATTAGTGGGACCAAGTTAAAATCCTATTAGTTTAAGCTCCAGATTCGATTAGCGGCACCTATAATTACCAGCTTGGCAACTGCTAGCTAATTTAAAGGCGATCAGCAGCGATTCTCAAAGATCATTAGAACTGCACGGAATGGACTGCGGAGGTCTGTGCCAAAGGCCCTACCACCCTTAATTCCAAGCAGTGTCTCTGGAAGAAAGCCCTGCATCCCTCTGCCAGCTGCCTCCATTACAGTCTAACGATTGCTTATTCTACAACCAGATCCACACTTTAACTGATGAATGTGCTTTTCTGGTGCGCTAGACTGCTTTCTGTATCCTGTTCCCTTTGCCCAGTAGACACTAGAAAACTCCTATAGGTTGTGGTGCACTCACACTAATAGGTCACATGTGGTTTTTCTCCGCCTAATCATGCTTCATCGCTCAAAGCTAATAGGTCTCACCTTTGGGACGTATTGCCTTTGCCAATGCCTTTTGGTGATGCTCTACATCTGAAAAAAATAATTTTTTTCAGATGCTGTACAATATCATTCAAAAACTAAAAAAGAAAAATCACACAGTAATTGCTACTGGCATCTGTATCATTTAGTTGGCACGCAAATGCATGATGATGTAAGTGCTTGCATGCACCATCATGCAGTTGTGCGCATGCATCAGCATGAGTGCATCTAGAAAAGGATGCAGGTGCCATTTTCTTTTTTTTTTTTTTTACTATCCAAAATGGATTGGGTAATTTAAAAAACTTAAAATGGAGCAGCGCATAAGTGTTTTTTTGTACGGTGGAAAGACTGGCAGCTATTTTCTGCTGCTCCCTCCCAATTTTTCTTTTTTTTAAAAGTACCTGCAGGGATTGGGGGAGGGGAAGGATGTGGCGGGTAAGTAATGATAACATGGCATTGGGGGGATAATAAAATAATAAAGCTGGGTGATGGGTGGAGAGGAAAAGCAGCCCACACGGTGAGAGCAACAGTGGGGTGGGAAGAGCGGGTTTTGGTGGAGAGAAACACACAAGGACGGTAAAGAGGCTATGCTCCGGGAGAGGGATAAACATAAGAAGGTCAACATGGGGCAAGGAAATCCATCCAATAAGAAGCAAACAAATAAGAGTGACAGTAAAGCCAACCAGTGGCAAGCAATAGGTAGGCTGTAAGCCCGCTGTAAGTTCTTGGTAAGTTCACAATAGGTCTTTCACAACCAGGCAGCTTGCACTAAAAGTGCTGCCGTCCTCTGAGAGTCATATAATGTGATATGTGCTGTAGGTTATCTAACATCAGGTCACATCAGATGCTATATACTCCAGATCAGCTAGGTAAGCGCCTCACAAGAGCACAACATCTGCACCAACCCAAAAATACTAATGTTACATGATTTCAATCTAGGAATGGACAGGCTGAGAAGTAGGTGCTCTCAACATGTAATGGACAGACAAAACATTAGGGATTTGAATCTACAGGTGGATATGCTGAAGAAGAGATGATTCCATCTATGGGTGGTCAGAGTAAAGAATGAGATTCCAGTCTACAGGTGGAGATGTCAAAGATCACTTGATTTCCGCTTACTGGTGGCCAACCCAAAGGGGGGCGGGGGTTCATTTCAGTCTATGGATAGACAGTCAAAAAGCACAGGAGATGTCAGTCTAGGGGTGGAGAGGCCAAAGGATAAGCAATCCCACTCTACTGATGGGCAGGTTGAAGCACATGCGACTTCTGTTTACGCCTGGTCCCAGCAGAGAATAGCTGATTTCAGTTGAGGGGGGAACAACCGAAGACAGACCAGAAGTTGCAGTAGTCGGATACCTGATCATGAGCAACGTAGGAACGTAACACCGCGCCCACTGAGGACATACTCAAAATACTCAGTTGTGCAACACTAAGGCCCGTATTTATGGGCTGTGAAGCGCAGGGCAGCACGGCAAGCACCTTGCTGGGCTGCCCTGCGTCACAGGGAGAGGGCAGGAATACGCCCTATTTATCCAATATGGTCCATTCCTGTCCTTTCCCCCCGCACTGGCGCCCTTTCGGATGCGTAGCGTAGCTCCAATGCAGGCACCCTTGCATCAGAGTGCAAGGGTGCCTGTGTTGTCAGCAGGACTGTTTTTATGCATGAAGGGGCACAAAAACAATCTTGAGAGTTTTTCTGCAGCACAAATAGAAAGAGGAAAAAACGAGTAGAAATAAACATATTTTGTTTGTTATACCTCTCCCGGAGAGGCGTATGCTTATGACGCATTCCCAGGTTTACCTGTTCTTGTAAATCTGGGAATGCATCAAAAACCATGGGAGTTACGCAGGAACACCCACCACAACGCCCATGGAGCGCCTCTCTAGTGCAGATTAAGACAATGCAGCAATTTCCACTGCCTTGCTTTACTACACATTTTTAAGGCCATTCAAAGCCACAGAAAATAGCTTTGCGTGGCTTCAGAAATATGAGCGTGGCTTGCCCCATGCATGTACCATGTTGCGTGGTGCAAGCAAGGCGCAAACCTCTCATAAATCCAGCCCTAAATATTTATTATTATTTATGTAGCATCTCTCTATAGCGCAGCTGAGGCATCTAAAATGCAAGAGCATGTTTAACACAGAACAATAAAGAGGTTACCTTTGATAACTTCTGATACACTCACAGCAGCAGAGAGGTTACTGTCGAGGAGTAGGGTAACTGGAGCAAGTAGAGGAGAAAGGGGTGCAGAACAATCTACGGCACTTATGCAAGAGCCGCCAGCGACGCGCCACATTAGCGTAATTTTTTTGTTTACATTAATGTGGCCCAACGAGGCCAAATTTGCCGTGCCAGAATTACTAAGTGGCACAATGCATGCAAAGATTTGTTTGCGTTATTTTTTTTGGCACTTCTAATGCCTGCTCAGAGGAGGCGTTAAAAGGCGGTACACCATTGGTTACAATGGGCTCCTGTGCACTGGTCACAGTTAGCGCCAACATTTTGGCACTAAGTCTGAATGGTACATCAATAGCGTCAGAAATTCTGCTGCTATTGCCCCCTACCCTGCCCCATGGGACCCCTTCCCCTTTGTGTCGGGCCTAAAAAATAATTTTTCAGAGCAGGCAGTGGTCCAATGGACCACTACCTGCCCTGAAAAATACCGAAACAAAAGGTTTCGGTTTATTTTTCAAAGTGCAGCTCGTTTTCCTTTAATGAAAACGGGTTGCACTTTGAAAAAAAAAACTGCTTTATTTAAAAGCAGTCACGGACATGGAGGTCTGCTGTTCACTGAGTTTTCTGACTAGGATTAGAATCTGTGGCCTGCACGGTACATAGACGTCTCCGCAGTCACTCTTTTTTTTTTTTTTTTTTGCAGTTTTCTATAGCGCGAACACGACCCGAAGGTATTGGAGCGCTTTACAAGAGCAGCAGTCAAATTGCACAAGGACACATTCATTTTTTGGTAGGAACTGGGAGATGAAGTGATTTGCCTAGGATCACAGGATGTTGAGCCGACGCCGAGACTCCGAAGTCGACACCTCTGGCCCTTACCCCACATCCTGTCAGTGAATGCATCTCCTCCCGAACCCATCCAGCCAGAGAACTGCCTCAGAAGCAACGGGACTCTGGGCGTCCAGACGCCACCCGAGACTAAAACATGCAATGCCTCTTTATTTTTCTGCAGCTTTATTTGTATTTGATCTATTCCCCCTTTCTCGCCTGCTGTCTCTTTTCCGTTCTGTTGAATGTTCTCTTTCCATTCTCTTCCTCGTGTCTCGTCTTCTTCAGCAGCTGCATGTAATGCCTCGCTCTGCCCTGTTCACCGTCCTGCCCGTGTCTACAACCTTTCTTTTCTCTGCCTCTCAGCCCTGGTCTCTCTCTCCGTTCGCCATCTTTGCCCTCCTTCCACTCTTTATTTCATTGGTTGCAGCGGTGCTGTGAGGAAATGGAGTTCATGGGAACCAAGGTCATCACATCATCGGTGAGGTCAAAGTCACTTCATGAAAGCCAGATACCAAACTCTCCACAAGTCCCCCTGACATGGAAGCCAAGGGCCTGGGAGAGACCCCAGAATGAGCACTCATTTCAGGATCGCTCCTATTTTAAGGCCTCGGGGTTCACACAGCGCCTCGAAGCTGCCAAACGAGCCTTTTGCTTTACCAACTATGTGGGCCCCAAATCCAGGCTGGGCGCAGCGATCTCCCCAGGTGGTGACCGAGCTCCCCATGATTACAAGTGCCCAGGTTTACTCCTCGTGTGGGAATATTTTAGGGACCTGGAAATCCAGCTGCTAAAACAGCCTTGGACCGTAAGCACAGCCTCCCCCACTGTCATGCACCTGGGAAACTTGGCAGGGCTGCCCCCCACGTCCATTTATCACCTGAGAAGAGCATTTGCTGAATGGGAGCGGATTTGTCCCCAGAATGTGTACTCTGCATGTGGATTTGAACCTTGTAATGTTGGGTCCTCGTAATGAGGGGACAAAACTGAAAATTCGCGCATTTAGGTGCTGAGACACCAAACAGAAACATTACTTCTTGCGACAAGGTGTTCTTGCACCTTCCTCACCCGGGTCCTTCTTGTGGGCTTTAAACCGACCCCTTTAAACAGTGGCTGCCTGTGAGCTGCCTGGTTCGGCCCTTGCCTTGTGGTCACACACAGCCGGTCTCAGCAGAGCACAGCATCGCTCTATCACCTAATGCTATTGGCTGCTGAGGTGTATCTTTCCGCCTCCGGTGCAGTGCTTGCATTGAACTGCCTGGACAGAGCTTAATCTGTGAAAGAAATAATGCTCGTAGCCAGAGCAATTAAACACAGGCATGCTGAACACCAAGGGGCACATTTAGGAGGCCCTAGCGCCACCATAGCGTCATTGTTTGACGCTAAATTGGCGCTAAAGTGGCATTTTCCCTGCGTCATATTTACAAAGTGGCGCAATGCATGCATTGCGTCATTTTGTAAAACCTTGCGTCACATTATGGCTGTGCCACACATAATGCATGCAAGGGGGAAGTTCCCCCGTTAGAGGGGCTGAAAAAATGGCACAAGGAAATCTAAGAGATTTTCTTGCGCTATTCTTTTTGGCACTTTAACGCCTGGTGAAAGCAGGCGTTAAAAGCTGGCACACCATTGAATACAATGGGCCCCTATGTACTCTGCAGGAGTAGCGCCAATATTTTGACGCTACTCCTGCAGAGTACATCAATAGTGTAAAAAAAATTATGCTATTGCCCCCTACCCTGTTGCATGGTGTGCCGTATTTTAAATACGGCACACACATGGTGGTGTTAGGGGAACGCTAAGGGGCGCAACAAATGTGGTGCTGCACTCGGTGCAGAGCCACTTTTCTTAAATCTGCCCCCAAGGCTGGTAGTCTTAAATCCACCCCACGTCTCTTTAATTCACTTCCAGACACTCCCGGCCCCTTTGTCTCACTCTTGCAGGTTCCTGCTTTCTCCCTCTGTGATGGTTTTCCCATCTTTCTATTCCTCCGCCTTTCCTTTTTCTCAGTTTTCCCCTCTATTGTGCTCAATCAATGTCTAAAGAGGAAAAATAAGTGCTGCTCCCCAAAAATATCGGCCGTCTGCCGCCACCGGCTCAAATTAAGCACTACATATGTGGGACCACTTTACAACTGCAACTCTCTTTAAACGAAACGCCATTCCCCCTTTTCCACTTAGATTCTCCCATTGCCCACTCTCTTTCATTACTCCCTCCAGCCCCCCTCCCGCGTCCCCTCCATCTACTTTGTACCTGTGGTCCGGGGACCCCTGGGGGTCCGCAAATCCTCCTCAGGGGGTCCGCAACTGCTTAGAAAATGAAATTATATTATCAGATTAGGTCCCCAGCTTTCAGTAATGACCTAGTCGGGGGCCCTGGATTCCAATAATAATTTACTGGGGGTCTCCAAGTTCCAGTAATGATAAAGTGGGGGTCCATAGAAGTCAAAAGGTTGGGAACCACTGCTTTTATGAATCCTGCCTTGGCATACAAACTTTATTTCACACAAAAGCCAGGCCTGCAGGATGAAGCAAGGGGGGCTTCAGGATAGACAGTCTTTCATTCTTTATTTTAGGCTCAAATGTGCCGACAATGCATGCATTATCACATTAAGCCCAGACCTACTGGCTTTGCTGATGCTTGTTTCATTTTCTACAGTGCCTACTAATCAGGGTCAGACTCACAGTTGCTGAGAGCAGGGGACAAGCCCAAAGAGGAGACTGGGCTTTATATTTACGCACGTTTTCTGATGTTGCAAATCACAGAATATTTGTGGTACTCTGTGGGTTTTAATTAAAATATAATGGATGCTACGGACTCATCATGTTATGATTCCCCGACCCTTTGCCTGCCTCGCCAAACACCGGCAATCAACCTCCCCCCGGACTACGAAACGTCCCTGGCATAAACTCGACCCCCAAAAATGTGGGTATTTCATTCAGGCCCCCGGCCTCAGTTTGCCTGGAGTACAGAGGTTGCAAACAACAGTCTGCGATCTTGGCTTAGCTCAGCCTCAGATGTCTTCATCCCTGCTGGGCAGAGGGCCAGCAGAGGGAAACATGCTGCTGCCTGGGTTAACGAGGCCCTTCCTGCAGCCAACAAGCCCTCAATGCTCCAGAAGGGTCTTGGAGGAAAGCTGGGGTCCTCTGCAAAGAATTCAATACAGAGCAGCCATCGGATCTAATCAAAAACTGATTCTGAAACCTCAAGAAAACTTTGGTTTTAAAATCAGGAACATTCAGAATCTAGCCAAGGAACTTTTTAACCTAACGAATAGCCTCATTAATCCTACACTTTCCGCCGACCCCATTGACACCTCCATTGCGCACTGTGAGAAGTTAGCAGAATGCTTTATTGGGAAGATTGAGGGCACCTACTGACAGTTCCCCCTGATGCCCCTGCGCCAACCCCAGATACTCTAGCATTGCCAGCTGTCAGCAGTCCCGTGCCAGCATTCAACCCCCACCCCCTCCTGTGCCAGCACTCAGTTGCTCACCCCCTGTGGGCAAGTAAAGTCCAGCTCACCGGCAGACCTGCCCAAACCTGAGCTGTCCCTCAAACTCCATGACCAACTTGCTTAGAAGTGTTTATTCGCTCCTTGTCACCCGCTTAGGTGCCCGGTTCTTGGAAGCATGCCAAGGTTATTCCTCTTCTGAAGAGACCTTCCTTGGATGCCTCCAAACCTCAAAATTCCCATCCTAATTCTCTCCTCCCCTTTCTTGTGAAGGTTACAGAGACATGTTAAGGGTACTTTGACCCAGTTCCTGGATGGTAATCACATTTTGGATATCTCCCGGAATGGGTTGAAGCCAGGGCACAGCATGGGATCTGCGCTTCTTGCAGTCACTGTGCAGCTTGTAGAGTCCTTGATGAAGGCAGATCCTCCGTCCTGATCTTGTTGGATCTGAGCGCGGCATTTGACAAAGTGTTGCACAAAATCCCACTGCAGCGCGCACAAGGTGTTGGTAAAGTTGGGGTGGCCTTGTCCTGGTTTGCATCTTTTGTATCTGAACGCTTCTTCCGGGTCATTTCACCCACCCACACCTCTCAATCACACACTTTACCCCGTGGCGTCCCCCGGGGCTCTTCATTGAGGCCTACCTTGTTTAATGTTCATCTCCACCCACTGGCACCGGTTATTAACTCAACAAGAGGTTACACTAATATCCTACACTGATGACACTCAGCGTGTGCCCTCCTTTACAGATAACCCTGGCTTGATGCTCTAACTTCCAAGGAATACTGCTAGCGGTTCCAGAATGGATGAATGCCAACTATTGGGAAAAGATACCCATTCTTGGGGTGACCATTGGTGGCCCCAATGTCTCGGACCTCCCACACGCCCAAATCCTCCACTAAACATCTAGGAGTTGTCATGTACAGGGCTCTGGCACTAGAGGCCCAAGCTAGATCGGTAGCAGGCACTTGCTTCGGGCTTTTGGGAAGCCTCGCACCCACTCTCGGCCTTTCTGATCTTAGCCCCCAACAAACTATCATCCAGGCAGTAATTCTGTCTGGCTAGAGTACTGTAACATCTTGTATCTAGGCACCAATGCGTCAGTCATCAGAAGACTCCAGCTGGCCCAAAATGCGCAGCCAGGCTGTTTTTTTCCCTCCCGAAGTCTTGTTTTTATCCGGTCTTCTTTACAAACTGCACTGGCTTCCAGTGGAACAGTACATCCACTTGAAGACCTTGTGTGTTGCTCATAAAATCCTGTACTCCCAGAGGGCCCCCATGTTGTCCAATCTTATATCTCGCTATCAACCCTCCCAGCTTCTACACTCAGCTAACCTTAATTTGGCCACTGAAGCCAGAGCCGGAGGCCGCTCCTATGGTTCCTGGGCCCTTGCTCTTTGGAATTCACTACCACTCCCTATCAGGAACGCTGAGAACCATCTGCACTTCAGAAAATCCCTGGAGATGTGTTTTTCCCCACCTACTGCCTGTCTTTTCTTTGACTGGCCGAGAGTTACAGCTTCTCCATCTTGGAGGTCTAGCGATGAGAAGCCCGTCTTTGGGGCAGCTATGCGCTTTATAAATCCCATAACATAACGTTCAGTCATACGAGCCATGCTGTAAAAATGTAAGGATTGCAAAGAATACTTCATACATAATACTATATATTTGTTATCAATCAAGCTGTTGGTGATGACGAACACGTACTTGTGACATATAAAATGAAAGGTGCGAAGGAAGGTACAGAGGGAAGTTTTACTTCCTGGGATCTCAGAGGTTTCCCATCATATTATGTTTTAATTTGTGCCCAGAAGCACAGGATAGTAAAATACTGGTGCTGATGAATAAAGCAGC
This sequence comes from Pleurodeles waltl, assembly GCF_031143425.1. NCBI lineage: Eukaryota > Metazoa > Chordata > Amphibia > Caudata > Salamandridae > Pleurodeles > Pleurodeles waltl. The sequence goes on along the minus strand of NC_090436.1, from coordinate 15,949,231 downwards.
CATAGAACTGCCCTGGTTAGAGCAGTTTAGGAGGTTAAAGACACGGTTAGTGGAAAACGAAGTCATTTTCTTTGCATCTCAGTCTCTTAGGGGCATATTTATACTCTGTTTGCGCCGAATGTGCGTCAAAAATTTTGACGCACAATCGGCGCAAACCCTGCCCCATATTTAAACTTTGACGTCCGACCCCGCGGGTGTCAAAATTCCACCATGTGCATCTTTTTTTGGAAGGGGGAACCAGCCTTGCGTTAATTATATGCAAGATAGGCGTTCCCTTCCAAAAAATGACTTTAAGGCCTGTGCCCCAAATTTATACTCTGACGTCATTTTGACGCACAGGAGGGGGTGGGCCTTAAAAAACGACGCACAGCCTGATGTGCGCCGTTTTTTAACGCCTGGGTCAGGTGAGGCGTTAAGGGACCTGTGGGCTCGGAAAGAGCCCAGAGGTGCCCTCCCCTGCCCCCAGGGACACCCCCTGCCACCCTTGCCCACCCCAGGAGGACACCCAAGGATGGAGGGACCCATCCCATGGAAGTAAAGGTAAGTACGGGTAAGTATTTTTTTCTGATTTTTTTTGTGGCATAGGGTGCCCAAATGCCCAATGACCATGCCCAGGGGACATAAGTCCCCTGGGCATGGCCATTGGGCAAGGGGGCATGACTCCTGTCTTTTCTAAGACAGGAGTCATGTCAATGGAGGTTGGGCGTAAAAAAAAATGGCACAAATCCGGTTTGAGGCCTGAATTTTGCCTCAGACCTGACTTGCCCCATTTTTTGACGCACAACCCCCATTTTCCCATACGCCAGCGCTGCCTGGTGTGATTCATTTTTTTTGACGCACACCAGTCCGCAGCGCCGGCTAACGTCATTCCATAAATAAGGCGCCCGCATGGCACGTTGGAATGGCGTTAGCCGGCGGTAAAATTTTTGACGTAAAACTGCTTTGGCGCAGTTGTACGTCAAAAAGTATAAATATGGGCCTTAGTCCTCAAATACAAGTGAAAAACCCCAAACCTGCAGGCAGGGTAACTACTGATTCCAGAGCATTCACTAAATAACACATGGTAAAAAACACTGAGGGCCTGTTTACGAATTTAGGTGTCATTTATTGCATGAGGTATGTTATTTATCGGGTGCAATAAATAACGTCTATTATGAGTTTGTGGGGAATAACATGTATATTTTGGTATTTAATGCAACAAAATCAGGATGGCCCGGTAAATACTGTATGTTTTTCCCCCCTTAACCCCTTCGCTGCCAGGCCTTTTCCCCCTCAGGTGCCAAGCCTTTTTTTGGCTATTTGGGGCAGTTCGCGCTTAGGCCCTCATAACTTTTTGTTCACATAAGCTACCCACGCCAAATTTGCTTCCTTTTTTTCCAACATCCTAGGGATTCTAGAGGTACCCAGACTTTGTGGGTTTCCCAGAAGGAGGCCAAGAAATTAGCCAAAATACAGTGACAATTTCGTTTTTTTCAAAAATATGGGAAAAAGGGGCTGTAGAAGAAGGCTTGTGGTTTTTTCCCTGAAAATGGCATCAACAAAGGGTTTGCAGTGCTAAAATCACCAGCTTCCCAGCTTTCAGGAACAGGCAGACTTGGATCAGAAAACCCAATTTTTCAACACAATTTAGGCATTTTATTGGGACATACCCCATATTTACGATTTTCTGTGCTTCAGCCTCCTTCCAGTCAGTGACAGAAATGGGCATGAAACCAATGCTGGATCCCAGAAACCGCAACATTTCTGAAAGGTAGACAACATTATGAATTCAGCAAGGGGTAATTTGTGTAGATTTTACAAGGGTTTCCTACAGAAAATAACAACTGATTTTTTTAAAAATTAAATTGAGGTGAAAAAATCTGCAATTTTTCTCTACGCTTTACTCTGTAACTTTTTCCTGCAATGTCAGATTTTTTAAAGTAATATACCGTTACGTCTGCTGGACTCTTCTGGTTGCGGGGATGTATATGGCTTGTAGGTTCATCAAGAACTCTAGGTACTCTAGAGCCAATAAATGACCTGCACCCTGCAGTGGGTTTTCATTCTATACCGGGTATACAGCAATTCATTTGCTGAAATATAAAGAGTAAAAAATAGCTATCAAGAAAACCTTTTCTATTTCCAAAATGGGCACAAGATAAGGTGTTGAGGAGCAGTGGTTATTTGCACATCTCTGAATTCCGGGGTGCCCATACTAGCATGTGAATTACAGGGCATTTCTCAAATAGACTTCTTTTTTACACACTCTCTTATATTTGGAAGGAAAAAATGTAGAGAAAGACAAGGGGCAATAACACTTGTTTTGCTATTCTATGTTCCTCCAAGTCTCCCGATAAAAATGATACCTCACTTGTGTGGGTAGGCCTAGCGCCCGCGACAGGAAATGCCCCAAAACACAACATGGACACATCCCATTTTTTGACAGAAAACAGAGGTGTTTTTTGCCAAGTGCCTACCTGTAGATTTTGGCCCCTAGCTCAGCCGGCACCTAGGGAGACCTACCAAACCTGTGCATTTTTTAAAACTAGAGACCTAGGGGAATCCAAGATGGGGTGACTTGTGGGGCTCTGACCAGGTTCTATTACCCAGAATTCTTTGCAAACCTCAAAATTTGGCTAAAAAAACACATTTTCCTCACATTTTGGTGACAGAAAGTTCTGAAATCAGACAGGAACCACAAATTTCCTTCCACCCAGCGTTCCCCCAAGTCTCCCGATAAAAATTATACCTCACTTGTGTGGGTAGGCCTAGCGCCCGTGACAGGAAATGCCCCAATACGCAACGTGGACACATCACATTTTTTTAAAGAAAACAGAGGTGTTTTTTGCAAAGTGCCTACCTGTAGATTTTGGCCTCTAGCTCAGCCGGCACCTAGGGAAACTTACCAAACCTGTGCATTTTTGAAAACTAGAGACCTAGGGGAATCCAAGATGGGGTGACTTGTGGGGCTCTGACCAGGTTCTGTTACCCAGAATCCTTTGCAAACCTCAAAATTTGGCTAAAAAATAAATTTTCCTCACATTTCGGTGACAGAAAGTTCTGGAATCTGAGAGGAGCCACAAATTTCCTTCCACCCAGCGTTCCCCCAAGTCTCCCGATAACAATGGTACCTCACTTGTGCGGGTAGGCCTAGTGCCCACGAAAGGAAATGGCCCAAAACACAACGTGGACACATCCCATTTTTTTTTACAGAAAACAAAGGTGTTTTTTGCAAAGTGCCTACCTGTAGATTTTGGCCCCTAGCTCAGCCGGCACCTAGGGAAACCTACCAAACCTGTGCATTTGTGAAAACTAGAGACCTAGGGGAATCCAAGATGGGGTGACTTGTGGGGCTCTGACCAGGTTCTGTTACCTAGAATCCTTTGCAAACCTCAAAATGTGGCTAAAAAAACAAAATTTCCTCACATTTCGGTGACAGAAAGTTCTGGAATCTGAGAGGAGCCACAAATTTCCTTCCACCCAGCGTTCCCCTAAGTCTCCCGATAAAAATGGTACCTCACTTGTGCGGGTAGGCCTAGGCCCACGAAAGGAAATGGCCCAAAACACAACTTGGACACATCCCATTTTTTTTATAGAAAACAGAGGTGTTTTTTGCAAAGTGCCTACCTGTAGATTTTGGCCCCTAGCTCAGCCGGCACCTAGGGAAACCTACCAAACCTGTGCATTTTTTAAAACTAGAGACCCAGGGGAATCTAAGATGGGTTGACTGGTGGGGCTCTGACCAGGTTCTGTTACCCAGAATCCTTTGCAAACCTCAAAATGTGGCTAAAAAAAAAAAATGTCCTCACATTTCGGTGACAGAAAGTTCTGGAATCTGAGAGGAGCCACAAATTTCCTTCCACCCAGCGTTCCCCCAAGTCTCCTGATAAAAATGGTACCTCACTTGTGCGAGTAGGCCTAGCGCCCACAAATGGAAATGCCCAAAACACAACGTGGACACATCCCATTTTTTTTACAGAAAACAGAGGTGTTTTTTGCAAAGTGCCTACCTGTAGATTTTGGCCCTAGCCCCTAGCTCAGCCGGCACCTAGGGAAACCTACCAAACCTGTGCATTTTTTAAAACTAGAGACCTAGGGGAATCCAAAATGGGGTAACTTGTGGGGCTCTGACCAGGTTCTGTTACACAGATTCCTTTGCAAACCACAAAATTCGGCTAAAAAAACAAATTTTCCTCACATTACGGTGACAGAAAGTTCTGGAATCTGAGAGGAGCCACAAATTTCCTTCCACCCAGCGTTCCCCCAAGTCTCTCGATAACAATTGTACCTCACTTGTGTGGGTAGGCCTAGCGCCCACGAAAGGAAATGGGCCAAAACACAACATGGACACATCACATTTTTTCACAGAAAACAGTGCCTACCTGTGGATTTTGGCCTCTAGCTCAGCCGGCACCTGGGGAAACGTAACAAACCAGCACATTTCTGAAAACTAGACACCTAGGGGAATCCAAGATGGGGTGACTTGTGGGGCTCTGACCAGGTTCTGTTACCCAGAATCCTTTGCAAACCTCAAAATTTGGCCAAAAAAACACTTTTCCGTCTCATTTCGGTGACAGAAAGTTCTGGAATCTAAGAGGAGCCACAAATGTCTTTCCACCCAGCGTTCCCCCAAGTCTCCCGATAAAAATGGTACCTCACTTGTGTGGGTGGGCCTAGCGCCCACGAAAGGAAAGGGCCCAAAACACAACGTGAACACATCACATTTTTTCACAGAAAACAAAGGTGTTTTTTGTAAAGTGCCTACCTATGGATTTTGGCCTCTCACTCAGCCGGCCCCAGGGGGGACAGAAAAGGCCTAAAATAAATTTGCCCCCCACTCCTCCCGGGGAGAGACCCTTGCCTACGGGGTCGCTCCCCTTGCATGATGGCGCAAAAAAAAAAGATCCCCATTGCTTAGTGGTTTCTGCCCCCCTTGGGGCAGATTCACCTAAAATCGGACGATTTGCCCCCAAGGGGGGCAGAAATGGTCTAAATACAATTTGCCCCTCCAGGGGAGCGACCCCTGCCTAAGGGGTCGCTCCCCTTGCGTGACGGCGCAAAAAAAAAGATCCCTTGTGCCTAGTGGTTTCTGCCCCCCTTGGGGGCAGATTGACCTAAAATCTGCCAATCTGCCCCCAAAGTGGGCAGAAATGGTCTAAATACAATTTGCCCCTCCAGGGGAGCGACCCCTGCCTAAGGGGTCGCTCCCCATCTCTAAAAAAACAAACAAAAAAAACACAAACAAAAATTAGCCCTGGCCCCTAGAGGTTTCTGCCTCCCGGGGGCAGATCGCCTAATAACAATAGGCCGATCTTCCCCCGGGGGGGCAGAAATGGCCTAAAATAAATTTGCCCCCTTCAGTCCCCCCCCCCCGGGGATCGACCCTTGCCTACGGGGTCGCTCCCCTTGCGTGACGGCGCAAAAAAAAAGATCCCTGGTGCCTAGTGGTTTCTGCCCCCCTTGGGGGCAGATTGACCTAAAATCTGCCAATCTGCCCCCAAAGCGGGCAGAAATGGCCTAAATACATTTTGCCCCTCCAGGGGAGCGACCCTTGCCTAAGGGGTCGCTCCCCATCTCTAAAAAAACAAACAAACAAAAAAGAAAAAAAATGCCCTGGCGCCTAGAGGTTTGTGCCCCCCTGGGGGCAGATCGGCCTAATAACAATAGGCAGATCTGCCCCGGGGGGCAGAAATGGCCTAAAATATATTTGCCCCCCCCTCCCGGGGAGCGACCCTTGCCTACAAGGTCGCTCCCATTGCGTGACGGCGCAAAAAAAAGATCCCTGGTGCCTAGTGGTTTCTGCCCCCCTTGGGGGCAGATTGACCTAAAATCGGCCGATCTGCCCCCAAAGTGGGCAGAAATGGTCTAAATACAATTTGCCCCTCCAGGGGAGCGACCCCTGCCTAAGGGGTCGCTCCCCATCTCTAAAAAAACAAACAAAAAAAACACAAACCAAAATTAGCCCTGGCCCCTAGAGGTTTCTGCCTCCCGGGGGCAGATCGCCTAATAACAATAGGCCGATCTTCCCCCGGGGGGGCAGAAATGGCCTAAAATAAATTTGCCCCCTTCAGTCCCCCCCCCCCGGGGATCGACCCTTGCCTACGGGGTCGCTCCCCTTGCGTGACGGCGCAAAAAAAAAGATCCCTGGTGCCTAGTGGTTTCTGCCCCCCTTGGGGGCAGATTGACCTAAAATCTGCCAATCTGCCCCCAAAGCGGGCAGAAATGGCCTAAATACATTTTGCCCCTCCAGGGGAGCGACCCTTGCCTAAGGGGTCGCTCCCCATCTCTAAAAAAACAAACAAACAAAAAAGAAAAAAAATGCCCTGGCGCCTAGAGGTTTGTGCCCCCCTGGGGGCAGATCGGCCTAATAACAATAGGCAGATCTGCCCCGGGGGGCAGAAATGGCCTAAAATATATTTGCCCCCCCCTCCCGGGGAGCGACCCTTGCCTACAAGGTCGCTCCCATTGCGTGACGGCGCAAAAAAAAGATCCCTGGTGCCTAGTGGTTTCTGCCCCCCTTGGGGGCAGATTGACCTAAAATCGGCCGATCTGCCCCCAAAGCGGGCAGAAATGGCCTAAATACAATTTGCCCCTCCAGGGGAGCGACCATTGTCTAAGGGGTCGCTCCCCATCTCTTAAAAAACAAACAAACAAAAAAGAAAAAAAATGCCCTGGCACCTAGAGGTTTCTGCCCCCCCGGGGGCAGATCGGCCTAATAACAATAGGCCGATCTGCCCCCGGGGGGGCAGAAATGGCCTAAAATAAATGTGCCCCCCCCAGGCCCACCCGGGGAGCGACCCTTGCCTACAAGGTCGCTCCCCTTGCGTGACGGCGCAAAAAAAAGATCCCTGGTGCCTAGTGGTTGACCTAAAATCGGCCTATCTGCCCCCAAAGCGGGCAGAAATGGCCTAAATACAATTTGCCCTTCCAGGGGAGCGACCCTTGTCTAAGGGGTCGCTCCCCATCTCTAAAAAAAACAAACAAACAAAAAAAAAATTGCCCTGGCGCCTAGAGGTTTCTGCCCCCCGCCGGGGGCAGATCGGCCTAATAACAATAGGCGATCTGCCCCCGGGGGGGGCAGATATGGCCTAAAATAAATTCCCCCCCCCAGACCCCCTGGGGTGCGACCCTTGCCTACAAGGTCGCTCCCCTTGCGTGACGGCGCAAAAAAAAGATCCCTGGTGCCTTGTGGTTTCTGCCCCCTTGGGGGCAGATTGACCTAAAATCGGCCGATCTGCCCCCAAAGCGGGCAGAAATGGCCTAAATACAATTTGCCCCTCCAGGGGAGCAACCCTTGCCTAAGGGGATGCTCCCCATCAGTAAAGCAACAACAACAACAAAAAATCCCCGGTGCCTAGTGGTTTCTGCCCCCCTTGGGGCAGATCGGCCTAATTAAAATAGGCTGATCTGCCCCCATGGGGGGCAGAAATGGCCTAAAATAAATTTGCCCCCCAGGGGAACGACCCTTGCCTAAGGGGTCGCTCCCCTTACGTGAAAAACGAACAAAAAAAAAACCTCCCTGGTGTCTAGTGGTTTCTGCCCCCCTTGGGGGCAGATTGGCCTCATAAAAATAGGCCAATCTGCCCCCCAGGGGGGGCAGAAATGGCCTAAATACAATTTGCCCCCTTGGGGAGCGACCCTTGCCTAAGGGGTCGCTCCCCACCTCAAAAAAAAAAACTAAATAAAAAAAACAAAGAACAAAAAATTACCCGGGGGGGGCAGAAAAGGCCTTAAAAAAAAATGCCCCCCCTGGGAGCGATCCTTGCCCAAGGGTTCGCTCCCTTATGTCCATTTCCTTTTTTCAAAAGACATCCCTGGTGTCTAGTGGGCGTTTTGACAGCCGGATTGCTTTCAATCCAGCTGCCAAAACGCAGTGAGAGACTTCAAAGGGAAGGAAATACATTTCCTTCCCTTTGAAGCCTCTCTCAGCCTCCCCCGTGATCGGAAGAGAAATGCAAAGCATTTCTCTTCCGATCGCGCTGGAAGCTGAGCTTCCAGCGTGATGGAGGAGGCTCTGTGATTGTCAGCGCGCGCTCGCGCTCTGACGTCACAGGGGGGGTGGAAGGGTAAGGGCTTCCCCTTCCATCCATGACTTGGAGGGGGTGGGGGGGAACCCCACAGAGGGAGCACTAGCGCTCCCTCTGGGCTGGATGCCCAGAACGTAATGGTTACGTCCTGGGCACAGCAGCACTGTGCCGCAGGACGTAACCATTACGTCCGCGGCACAGAACCGGTTAAATTACAGCAAGTTTGATCTGCCTAATTATCAATGCGTTACATCCACACAAAGTTGTAACTTCGACCCATGCATAAATAGAGATTTATGCATGGGTTGGAATAAACAGACCCACTCATAATCAAGCCCTGATTCATTATTAGTGCATGCGTTAAATCATTATTAGTGCATGCGTTAAATACCAAAGATGTGATATTTGGTGCACGTGGTAAATCATTATTAGTGCATGCGTTAAATACCAAAGATGTGATATTTGGCGCACGTGGTTAATCATTATTAGTGAACGCATTAAATGCCGAATATGTGATAGTTGGCGCAGGTGGTAAATCATTATTAGTGCATGCGTTAAATACCGAATATGTGATATTTTGTGCATGCGTTAAATACCGAATATGTGATATTTGGTGCATGCGTTAAATCATTATTAGTGCATGCGTTAAATGCCAAATATGTGATATTTGGTGCACATGGTAAATCATTATTAGTGCATGCGTTAAATCATTATTAGTGTATGCGTTAAATACCGAATATGTGATATTTGGCGCATGCAGTAAGTCATTATGAGTGCACGCATTAAATGCCGAATATGTGATATTTGGCGCATGTGGTAAATCATTATTAGTACATGTGTTAAATGCCGAATATGTGATATTTGGTGCATGCGTTAAATCATTATTAGTGCATGCGATAAATACCGTATATGGGATATTTGGTGCATGCATTAAATCATTATTAGTGCATGTGTTAAATCATTATTAGTGTATGCGTTAAATACTGAATATGTGATAGTTGGCGCATGTGGTAAATCATTGTTAGTGCACGAGTTAAATACCAAATATGTGATATTTGGCGCATGTGTTAAATCATTATTAGTGCACGCATTAAATGGTGAATATGGGATATTTGGCTCATGTGGTAAATCAGTATTACTGCACGCGTTAAATACCGAATATGTGATATTTAGCACATGTGGTAAATCATTATTAGTGCACGCGTTAAATGGCGAATATGTGATATTTGGCGCATGTAGTAAATAATTTTTAGTGCGTGTGTTAAATACCGAATACATGATATTTGGCGCATGTGGTAAATCATTATTAGAACATTGGAATGTTGCTAGCTCCATTGAAAACAATGGAGTGCTGCGGGCTTTTACTGGCCGGTAAAAGCCCGCAGCGCCAACATTCCAATGTTCGCTTTGTTCACAGCAACAGCTGTGAACAAAGCCTCATGGAGCCCCAGAGGAATTTAATCCCCTCGGGCTCCGTGAACATTTTTTTTTTTAAAAGAACATTCTGCCCTGAGTGGCAGAATGTTCTAATAGCCTTAGAACCCGCCGTGGCGGGCTCTACCAGCTATTAAAGTCCCTCTCCCTTGTTAAATGCCCTCGCCTTCGGCTCGGGCATTTAACGCGGGGAGCGGGCCTTTAATAGCCGGTAGAGCCCGCTACAGCGGGTTCTAAGGCTATATTAGTGCACGCGTTAAATGCCGAATACGTGATATTTGGCGCATGTGGTAAATCATTATTAGTGCACGCGTTAAATACTGAATATGTGATATTTGGCGCATGTTGTAAATCATTATCAGTGCACGTGTTAAATACCGAATATGTGATTGGCACATGTGGTAAATCATTATTAGTGCATGTGTTAAATCCCGAATATGTGATATTTAGTGCATGTGGTAATTACCACGCCCGTTAAATAGCACATACACAAACCATCACGAAGTGTTGATTTTCAAACTTTAAAAGTTCCTGAATGAGGAAATTAACCCCTAGAGAATAGAAACAGCCAGATCGACACCAAGAAACCTTTGGAAATCCTGAAAGTACACCAACAACTGCTCCCTGTGTGAGAGTGTGCAGGCATTCATTCTGAGTGAACAAAGCACCTTCAACCAAGGCAAATAGGATCCCTGCCATCCTCTGATGTCACTCAGTTATTCAGGCAGAAACCTGCTAGATCCATCATGAACCCAGGTAGGGAAAGGAAGTACAAGTTTATGGATCCTGAGCGGACGGTCCTGGCCAAAGAGGTGGTAAGACACCATGACCGTCTAATGTTCCTTCTCAAGCTGAAGATACCACCAAAAACAAACCAAAATATTCCTGTGGGAGGAGATAATGGCCAATACTGAATCAACATATCCACGTGCTGTTGAGAACATTAAAAACAGGTTCCAAATCTTGAAATTCTAAGTTCTTAAGTGAGTTGCCAAGCACAAGCACTTAAGCACGACAACTGGTGGACGTTCTGCACCTCAGCTCTACCTCAAGCTGTGGGAAGAGCCAGCTCTGACCATCCTCATCATGTCTGGGATGGAAGACATGAAAGATCTTGTGGTCAGAGGAATCCAAGTCAACAGTCATTAGAACATTGGAATGTTGGGAGCTCCATTAAAAACAATGGATTGCTCCTGGCTTCTAATAGACGCTAAAAGCCTGGAGCGGCAAAATTCTGATTTTGTCACAGTTGTTGCTGTGAGCAAAGGCCTCAAGGAGCCTGAGGGGATTTTAAACCCCTCAGGCTCCATGAGGCCTTTGTTTTAGTAATTAGAACATTCTGCTCTCTAGTGGCGAAATATTCTAATAGCCTTAGAGCCCACTGTAGTAGGTTATACCAGCCATTAAAGACCCGCTCCCTTGTTAAGGGCCCTCACCTTTAGCTCAGACCTTTAATGCTGGAACAGGCCTTCAATGGCCGCAGAGCCTGCTACGGTGGGCGCTATGGCTATATGAAAGTTGTAATGGAAGTACACGCTGTTAAAAGGTTGGCTTTGCTTGAGAACCATCATGATTGTGAAGATTGATTTATGTAATTTGTTACACATAATCACAGAGATCCTTGTATGGTATGTGATGTCATAGAGGCTAACGACTCTCTAATGGTCCTGCTGACATTTATAGAGATTGGACTGCAATAACCATAATGCACTGTAATCTTGATGATGGAGGGTTGATTGTCTGCCCAGTAGCTTAAGGCTGATGTGTCACATAAGTATGACTAATCTTGCATCTCGTCAGGATCATGATATTGTGGTTTGGTCCAGAGCACCTAACACAGCAGTTCAGTATACACAGGTCCACATCACACTTAAGGCTGATGTGTCACATAAGTATGACTAATGTTGCTTCTCGTCAGGATCATGATATTGTGGTTTGGTCCAGAGCACCTAACACAGCAGTTCAGTATACACAGGTCCACATCACACAACATTTGTCCATAAATAGTGTTTTACTTTGCGGTCTCAGAACACTTGCTCCTACCTACGCGAGGCCACCAGGTGTCCATGAGCGCAGTCCGTTTGCCATAGGATGTCAGGAAACCCTGCTGTGGGATAGATGTGTGCTTTGCTGTCATTAGTGAGCTGTGTGGGTGTGGAATGAGAGCGTTATATGCTGCTCACTCACTCTCTGTGAGGCATTCATCACTTGTTAAAGAGTGAATGAGAAATGCCACGCACCAATCCCACTGTCTGCTGTGTGGTGCCTGTTGGAAAGAATTCTAGCACTGCAGGAAGTGGGGAGGCAGTGGATCCCTATCTTGTGCACCAGGGTATCCGTAATGATGAAAATATGTCTTGTATGGTGTCTTTTATCCTCTGGATCTCAAGCTGACACACGTTTGTGCATTCCCACCTCACTCTGTCAATCCAGGCTCTTACCTTGTGTTGCTCCATCATTTGAGGTCATTGATTCATGTGTCATTGTTTATTGTAGCAGAACATGGATGTGGCATAGCATGATATAGAGGCCTAGCAGTGCCACAGACAGGCGGTGTACTGCACAATGGAAGTGTGAGCTGCTGCAATCAACCTGGGAGAGCCTCACACGTCCATGGATTTTTAGGTAGTCTTGTCCTGCGTGCAGGGGTGTGAAATTGTATTTTTTTCGACTAAAACGATGCATGTACTTTGTGTTTTTGCATTATTGCGTTGGTCTAGTTTTTTTGTAATGCTTATAGAATGTCTTTCATTTCCTACTCGTCCAGGAAGTTTTGCCACCTGCTTTTAGCTGGAGGTATTTTGAGGTGGTATTTTCCATTGAGTTCTAATGACCTCTCAAACTTGCAATTGGGTGTTATTTAACGCATGCATTACTTTTCACATGTGGCAAATATATGCAGTAAATTGCGTATGGGTTAAATACTGCACTACAGACACGCAGTAAATAACACATGCTTTTCTAAACTTGTGATCAGATTATTCCTTAAAGTTATGCACTATTTACCCCTGCATGCGGTAATTACCACTACGCCTAACTCCTAATCAAGGCCTAAGTATATCTTGCTAGAGGTGACTGAGTTCATCACTGAGCACAAGGATTAAAGCCGCTCTACAAAGGTACCCATCACAGCCTGCAGCCCATGGAAGACTAAGCAGATGCCACCTACCTTGGGCATGAAATCATGTGGTAGGACTAGCATCACTGCCAGCTTCTGGCATGTGCTCTCTGACATGGATGCCTGGAGAACGGGAAGACTGAAGCACATTAATATGTCCCTGCAGCCAATGGCACTGAGTCATTGGCATCTTCACACCAAGCAGAGAAGGAACTGGAAGTCAATGTCACTGAGGAGTCAATGCCACCCGGAAGGGGCTCTGGTTGACCGCCTTCCACTAGGACCCTCACCAGAAACCAGGAGGTCTATTGTGACCAGACAACTCAAAGCTAAAATCCAAAGGCAGTGGCTTGTTAGTAGTGAAAACATTAATACTAAGAACTGTAGGAAAGTAGCCTCTTTCTAGCCTTGTTACCCCCACTTTGGCCTGTTTGTGAGTATATGTCAGGGTGTTTTTACTGTCTCACTGGGATCCTGCTAGCCAGGGCCCAGTGCTCATGGTGAAAACACTATGTTATCAGTGTGTTAGTTATGTGTCACTAGGATCCTGCTAGCCAGGACCCCAGTGCTCATAAGTTTGTGGCCTATATGTGTTCCCTGTGTGGTGCCTAACTGTCTCACTGAGGCTCTGCTAACCAGAACCTCAGTGGTTATGCTCAGTCAGTCAATCAATCAATCAATCAAAGAAATTTGTAGAGCGCGCTACTCACCCGTGAGGGTCTCAAGGCGCTGAGGGGGGGAGGGGAATTGGGTGGGGAGGGCGGTGGGCCAGGGAGGGTCACTGGTCGGACAGCCAAGTCTTGAGGTTCTTTCTGAAGACCAGTAGGTCTTAGGTTTTGCGAAGGTCGGCTGGGAGGGAGTTCCAGGTTTTGGGGGCGAGGTAGGAGAAAGACCTGCCTCCTGTGGTGGTGTGCTGGATGCGGGGGACTGTGGCTAGGGCGAGGTTGGCTGTTCGGAGGTTGCGTGTGGGAGTGTGGAAGTTTACTCTTTCATTGAGGTAGGTTGGGCCGGTGTTGTGAAGGGATTTGTGTGCGTGGATGAGGATCTTGAATGTGATTCTCTTGTCTATGGGGAGCCAGTGTAGGGATTTGAGGTGTGGTGAGATTCGTTCGTGTTGGGGGAGGCCAAGGACGAGGTGCGCGGCTGTGTCCTGGATTCTTTGGAGTTTGCGTTTGAGTTTGAGTTTGAGTGTGGTGCCGGCGTAGAGGGCATTAGCCGTAGTTCAGTCTGCTGCTGATGAGTGCGTGGGTGACTGTCTTTCTGGTTTCTGGGGGGATCCATTTGAAGGATTTTTTTAGGGTGCAGAGTGTGTGGAAGCAGGAGGAGGTTAGAGCATTGATTTGCTGTGTCATGGAGAGGGAGTGGTAAGGATGATGCCGAGGTTGCGTGCATGGGTTGCGGGGGTGGGTGCGGGGCCTAGGGCGGTGGGCCACCAGGAGTCATCCCATGTGGTTTTGTTGGGGCCGAAGATGATGACTTCAGTTTTGTTTGAGTTGAGCTTGAGATGGTTAGTGGTCATCCAGTTGGCGGTGTCTAGGAGAGAGGCGTGTAGGTTGGTTTTGGTGTGGTTGCGGGTGAGGGAGAGGATGAGTTAGGTGTCATCTGCATATGAGAGGATGGTGATTCCGTGTGCTCGGAGAATGTTGGCTAGGGGGATCATGTCGATGTTGAAGAGTGTGGGGCTGAGGGAGGACCCTTGGGGGACTCCGCAGGTGATCTTGGTAGTGTTGGAGTGGAAGGACGGAGGCGGACTCTCTGGGTTCTGTCGGTGAGGAAGGAGGAGAGCCAGTCTAAGGCTTTGTGGCGGATTCCTATGTTGTGGAGGCATGTGCGGAATGTGTGGTGGCAGACGGTGTCAAAAGCTGCGGAGAAGTCTAGGAGGATGAGTGCGACGGTCTCACCTTTGTCAACTTTGGTCCTGATGTCATCAGTGCATGTGATGAGAGCGGTTTCTGTGCTGTGGTTCTTGCAGAACCCAGATTGTGAGGGGTCAAGGGTGTTGGTTGCTTTGAGGAAGTGGGATAGGCGCGTGTTGTCTAATTTCTCTGCAACCTTGGCGGGGAACGGGAGGAGGGAGATGGGGCGGTAGTTGGAGAGGATCTCCGGGTCGGCTTGTTTTTTTTTTAGGAGAGCAGTAATTTCCGCGTGCTTCCATGGGTCTGGGTAGGTGGCGGAGTCGAAAGAGGAGTTGATTATGTTGTAGAGTATGGGGACGATGGTAGGGCTAGCTTTGTTGTCGATGCGGTGTGGACAGGGGTCGGAGAGGAACCGGAGTGGATGGAGTTCATTGTTTTTTCGGTTTCTTCGTGTGTGGTAGGCGTCCATGTGGATAGTGTGGTGGGGGAGTCTTGAGGGGGGGTTGAGTTGGGTGGGAGAGGGGTATGTGTGGTGGGTGTGTGTGATATGAAGCTGTTGTGGATGTCGAGGATTTTGTGGAGGAAGAGGTTGGAAAGGGCGTCACATAGGGGCTGTGTGTGTGTGGGGTCTATGTTGCTGGCTTTGGGTTTGGCAAGTTCGTTGATGATGGTGAAGAGTTCTTTGCTGTTTTGGGAGTTGTTGTCAAGGTGTGTCTTGAAGTGATCTCTTTTGGTGGTGCGTATGAGTTGGTGATGGGTGCGAATGTTGGTTTTGAGTGTGGAAAAGTTGTTTGAGGAGGTTTCTAGTCTCCATATTTTCTCAGCTTGGCGGCATTTGCGCTTAGAGTCTTGGAGTTCAGGGGTGAACCATGGGGCGTCTTGATGTTCCAGGTGGTGATGTGTTTTCTGAGGGGTGCTAGTGTGTCTGCGCAGGTAGTGATCCATTTAGAGAGGTTGTGTGCTCCTGCGTTGGGGTCGTTGGTGTGGGGGGGGTTATGGGCCAGTTGGGAGTTTAGTCGTTCTGTGGGGATCTTGTCCCACATGCGGTAGGGTGTGGTGTGTTGATGGTAGTGTGTAGGGGGTTTGGTGAAGGAGAAGTAGACGCAGCGGTGGTCTGTCCAGAGGAGTTTGGTGGTGTGGGTGTAGGCTATGGGTTGGCTTCAGGTGAAGATTGCGTCCAGCGTGTGTCCTGCTGAATGGGTGGGTGCGGTGACCAGTTGTTTGAGTCTGAGGTTGTTGATGTTGTCTATGAGGGAGGTAGTGTTGTGGTCTTGTGGGTTTTCTAAGTGAAAGTTGAAATCACCAAGGATGATGTAGTCTGTGGAGGTGAGGGCGTACAGGCTGATGCTGTCGGCGATGGTGTCGCAGAAGGCGGGGCGTGGTCCGGGTGGTCTGTAGATTAGTGTACCTCTGAGGGTGGAGTTGTTGTTGATGTGGATGAGGAAGTGCATGTGTTCAGTGTTGCCGATAGTGTCTTGGGAGCTGGTGGTGGCTTTGATGGTGTCTCTGTGTAGGATGGAGATGCCTCCGCCTGGCTTGTTTAGGCGGTCTTTGCTTTGGAGTTTGTATCCCTTGGGGGTGGCTATGGCTATGGAGAGGTTGGTCCAGGTCTCCGTGAGGAAGGCAATGTCAGGTGAGTGTGTAGTGATGAGGTCCCAGAGTTCTATGGCATGTTTGTGAAGGGAGCGGATGTTGAGTAGCAGGCAGTTCAGGTGGTTGTGTTGGGTGGCGTTGGTGTGGTGCATGAGGGTGTTGTTGCGGGGTGTGTTCTGGTTGTGGGCTGGTGTGTTGCCGGGTTGGTTGGTGGGGGCAGGGTGGGTGAGTTTTATGTTGGGGGTGTTGTGTTTGTGTTTGTTGAGGGTGGGGTCGCTATGGTTGGTGTGTGGTGTGAGGGATGATGAGCAGGAGAAGTGGCAGGTGTAGCAGGTGAAGGGGCTATGAGTGTGTGTGTGGCTAGATGTGGTGCATGTGGGGTGGGGGCCTGGGTTGAGGGAGTGGAGGGTGAGGGGGGAGTAGGTGTGTCTGGGAGGGCCAGGGGTTCTGGCGCTGGGCGCGGTCCAGGTGCGGACGGTCGCAGACGGCTTGCCTTTGGCGCACCTTTGACGTGCGCGGCTGCCATAACAGGAGGGGAGGGTGGGAGTGGCAGCTGGGAGGCGGGAGGGCCTGTCCTATGAGAGGGCTGGGGGGTGGGGCCACAGGGGACTCAGCGGCGGGAAACGGAAAGAGAAAAACGGTGAGAGAAGGAGGGGGGAGGCAGGAGGGGCCACAGGGGACGCAGCGGCGGGAAAGGGAAAGCGAAAAACGGTGAGAGAAGGCGGGGGTAGGTGGGAGGTCTGCAGGGGACGCAGCGGCGGGAAAGGGAAAGAGAAAAACGGTGAGAGAAGGAGGAGGGAGGGGCCGCAGGGGACGCAGCGGCGGGGAAAGAGGCAAAGTGAGGATGGGAGAAAGGAGGTGGCGTGGAGGGCAAAGCTGGGAGCGACCTACCTGCAAGCAGGATCAAAGGATGCTCTCTCTGCTTTTCAAATTTGTCACTACAGGCTAGTGACTAAATTTACCAATTCACATTGGCATACTGGTACACCCATATAATTCACTTGTATATGGTACTGAGGTACCCAGGGTATTGGGGTTCCAGGAGATCCTTATGGGCTGCAGCATTTCTTTTGCCACCCATAGGGAGCTCTGACAATTCTTACACAGGCCTGCCACTGCAGCCTGAGTGAAATAACATCCACGTTATTTCACAGCCATTTACCACTGCACATAAGTAACTTATAAGTCACCTATATGTCTAACCTTCACCTGGTGAAGGTTGGGTGGCAAGTTACTTAGTGTGTGGGCACCCTGGCACTAGCCAAGGTGCCCCCACATCGTTCAGGGCAAATTCCCCGGACTTTGTGAGTGCGGGGACACCATTACACGTGTGCAATATACATAGGTCACTACCTATGTATAGCGTCACAATGGTAACTCCGAACATGGCCATGTAACATGTCTAAGATCATGGAATTGTCACCCCAATACCATTCTGGTATTGGGGGGACAATTCCATGATCCCCCGGGTCGCACAGAACCCGGGTACTGCCAAACTGCCTTTTTGGGGCTTCACTGCAGCTGCTGCTGCTGCCAACCCCTCAGAGAGGTTTCTGCCCCCCTGAGGTCCAGGCAGCCCTAGCCCAGGAAGGCAGAACAAAGAACTTCCTCTGAGAGAGGGTGTTCCACCCTCTCCCTTTGGAAAAGGTGAGAAGGGCTGGGGAGGAGTAGCCTCCCCCAGCCTCTGGAAATGCTTTGATGGGCACAGATGCTGCCCATCTCTGCATAAGCCAGTCTACACCGGTTCAGGGATGCCCCAGCCCTGCTCTGGCGCGAAACTGGACAAAGGAAAGGGGAGTGACCACTCCCCTGACCTGCACCTGCCCAGAGCTCCTCCAGTGTGCCCCAGACCTCTGCCATCTTGGATTCAGAGGTGTTGCTGGCACACTGGACTGGTCTGAGTGGCCAGTGCCAGCAGGTGACGTCAGAGGCTCCTTATGATAGGCTCTCACCTGTCTTGGTAGCCAATCCTCCTAACTTGGTAGCCAAACCTCCTTTTCTGGCTATTTAGGGTCTCAGCTTTGGGGAATTCTCCAGATAACGAATGCAAGAGCTCATCAGAGTTCCTCTGCATCTCCCTCTTCACCTTCTACCAAAGGATCGACCGCTGACTGCTCCAGGACGCCTGCAAAACTGCAACAAAGTAGCCAGACGACTATCAGCAACATTGTAGCGCCTCATCCTGCCGGCTTTCTCGACTGTTTCCAGGTGGTGCATGCTCTGGGGGTAGCCTGCCTTCACCCTGCACCTGAAGCTCCTAAGAAATCTCCTGTGGGTCGACAGAATTTTCCCACTGCTAGCGCAGGCATCAAAAGACTGCATCACTGGTCCTCTGGGTCCCCTCTCATCCTGACGAGCATGGTCCCTGGCACACAGCAACTCTGTCCAAGTGACTCCCACAGTCCAGTGACTCTTCAGTCCAAGTTTGGTGGAGGTAAGTCCTTGCCTCCCCTCGCTAGACTGCAAAGCTGTGTACCCCGTGATTTACAGCTGCTCCAGCTCCTGTGCACTCTTCCAGGATTTCCTTCATGCACAGCCTAGCCTGGGTCCCCAGCACTCAGTCCTGCAGTGCCCAGCTCGCTGAGTTGGCATCCAACGTCTTGGGACCCTCTTTTGTGACTCTGAGTTCTCTCCGGTTCACATTTCTTCTAAGTGTGAGAAAGTAGCCTCTTTCTAGCCTTGTTACCCCCACTTTTGGCCTGTTTGTGAGTGTATGTCAGGGTATTTTCACTGGCTCACTGGGATCCTGCCAGCCAGGGCCCAGTGCTCATAGTGAAAACCCTATGTTTCCAGTATGTTTGTTATGTGTCACTGGGACCCTGCTAGCCAGGACCCCAGTGCTCATAAGGTTGTGACCTATATGTATGTGTTCCCTGTGTGATGCCTAACTGTCTCACTGAGGCTCTGCTAACCAGAACCTCAGTGGTTATGCTCTCTCTGTACAAATTGTCACTAACAGGCTACTGACCAATTTTACCAATTTACATTGGCATACTGGAACACCCTTATAATTCCCTAGTATATGGTACTGAGGTACCCAGGGTATTGGGGTTCCAGGAGATCCCTATGGGCTGCAGCATTTCTTTTGCCACCCATAGGGAGCTCTGACAATTCTTACACAGGCCTGCCACTGCAGCCTGAGTGAAATAACGTCCACGTTATTTCACAGCCATTTACCACTGCACTTAAGTAACTTATAAGTCACCTATATGTCTAACCTTTACCTGGTAAGGGTTAGGTGCAAAGTCACTTAGTGTGTGGGCACCCTGGCACTAGCCAAGGTGCTCCCACATTGTTCAGGGCAATGTCCCCGGACTTTGTGAGTGCGGGAACACCATTACAAGCGTGCACTACACATAGGTCGATACCTATGTGTAGCTTCACAATGGTAACTCCGAATATGGCCATGTAACATGTCTAAGATCATGGAATTGCCCCCTCTATGCCATCCTGTCATTGTTGGCACAATCCCATGATCCCACGGGTCTGTAGCTCAGACCCGGGTACTGCCAAACTGCCTTTTCAGGGGTTTCACTGCAGCTGCTGCCAACCCCTCAGACAGGTTTCTGCCCTCCTGGGGTCCAGCCAGGCTTGGCCCAGTATGGCAGAACAAAGGACTTCCTCAGAGAGAGAGTGTTACACCCTCTCCCTTTGGAAAAAGGTGTTAAGGCAGGGGAGGAGTAGTCTCCCCCAGCCTCTGGAAATGCTTTCATGGGCACAGATGGTGCCCATTTCTGCATAAGCCAGTCTGCACCGGTTCAGGGACCCCTCAGCCCTGCTCTGGCGCGAAACTGGACAAAGGAAAGGGGAGTGACCACTCCCCTGACCTGCACCTCCCCTGGGAGGTGTCCAGAGCTCCTCCAGTGTGCTCCAGACCTCTGCCATCTTGGAAACAGAGGTGCTGCTGGCACACTGGACTGCTCTGAGTGGCCAGGGCCAGCAGGTGACGTCAGAGACTCCTTCTGATAGGCTCCTTCAGGTGTTGCTAGCCTATCCTCTCTCCTAAGTAGCCAAACCCTCTTTTCTGGCTATTTAGGGTCTCTGCTTTGGGGAATTCCTTAGAGAACGAATGCAAGAGCTCATCAGAGTTCCTCTGCATCTCTCTCTTCACCTTCTGCCAAGGAATCGACTGCTGACCGCGCTGGAAGCCTGCAAAACTGCAACAAAGTAGCTAAGACGACTACTGCAACTCTGTAACGCTGATCCTGCCGCCTTCTCGACTGTTTTCCTGGTGGTGCATGCTGTGGGGGTAGTCTGCCTCCTCTCTGCACTAGAAGCTCCGAAGAAATCTCCCGTGGGTCGACGGAATCTTCCCCCTGCTACCGCAGGCACCAAAGAACTGCATCACCGGTCCCCTGGGTCTCCTCTCAGCCTGACGAGCGAGGTCCCTTGAATCCAACAACTGTGTCCAAGTGACTCCCACAGTCCAGTGACTCTTCAGTCCAAGTTTGGTGGAGGTAAGTCCTTGCCTCCCCACGCCAGACTGCATTGCTGGGAACCGCGACTTTTGCAGCTACTCCGGCCTCTGTGCACTTCCGGCAGAAATCCTTTGTGCACAGCCAAGCCTGGGTCCACGGCACTCTAACCTGCATTGTACGACTTTCTAAGTGGCCTTCCGGCGACGTGGGACTCCATTGTGCAACTTCGGGTGAGCACCATTTCACTCTTCTTTGTAGTGCCAGTTCTGGCACTTCTGCGGATGCTGCCTGCTTCAGTGAGGGCTCCTTGTCCTGCTTGACACCCCCTCTGTCCCCAGACGCAATTGGCGACATCCTGGGTCCTCCTGGGCCACAGCAGCATCCAAAAACCCCAACCGCATGATTTGCAGCTAGCAAGGCTTGTTGGCGGTCTTTTGGCGGGAAAACACTTCTGTATGACTCTCCACGGCGTGGTGGATCCATCCTCCAAAGGGAAAGTCTCTAGCCCTTGTCGTTCCTGCAGAATCCTCAGCTTCTACTGTCCAGTAGCAGCTTCTTTGCACCCACAGCTGGCATTTCCTGGGCATCTGCCCATCTCCGACTTGCTTGTGACTTTTGGACTTGGTCCCCTTGTTCCACAGGTACCCTCGACTGGAAATCCATCGTTGTTGCATTGCTGGTTTGTGTCTTTCCTGCAGAATTCCCCTATCACGACTTCTATGTCCTTTGGGGAACTTTAGTGCACTTTGCACTCACTTTTCAGGGTCTTGGGGTGGGCTATTTTTCTAACCCTTACTATTTTCTAATAATCCCAGCGACCCTCTACAAGGTCACATAGGTTTGGGGTCCATTCGTGGTTTGCATTCCACTTTTGGAGTATATAGTTTGTGTTGCCCCTATCCCTATGTGTCCACATTGCATCCTATTGTAACTATACATTGTTTGCACTGTTTTCTAAGACTATACTGCATATTTTTGGTATTGTGTACATATATCTTGTGTATATTTGCTATCCTCATACTGAGGGTACACTCTGAGATACTTTGGCATATTGTCATAAAAATAAAGTACCTTTTTTTTTAGTATATCTGTGTATTATGTTTTCACATGATATTGTGCAAGTGACACTAGTGGTACTTTAGGAGCTTCACTCGTCTCCTAGTTCAGCCTAAGCTGCTTTGCTAAGCTACCATTATCTATCAGCCTAAGCTGCTAGACACCCTATACACTAATAAGGGATACCTGGGCCTGGTGCAAGGTGTAAGTACCCCTTGGTACTCACTACAAGCCAGTCCAGCCTCCTACTTTGGTTGTGCAGCAGTGGGATAAGTGCTTTGTAACTACTTACCACTTTTGTCATTGTACTTTTCATAAGAGAAAAATATACAAAACAAGTTCAGTGTATGTACACCTAACCAAAAAGTTTTGCATTTCTTCTTTTCACTCTTTTCTAAGTGCTGAAAAGTACCTCTAAACTTTCTAAAAATTCTTTAAAAGTTTTAAAAGTTTTTTTCTGTCTTTCCAAAAGTTCTGAAAAACTTTTTCTTCACTTTTTCTATCACTTAAACACTGTCTAAAATGTCTGGCACAGGCCAAACTGTTGATCTGTCCAAACTTGCATATGATCACCTTAGCTGGAAAGGAGAAAGGAGTCTCTGCATAGAGAGAGGTTTGAGTGTAGGGAAGAATCCCCCCAGAGAACTGTTGGTTAACATGCTTATAGAACAAGATAAGGCCAGAGGTGCCCCATCTGTTGAAAAAGTAGCTAATGGTTCCCAATCTGATCCAGGGACTCCCCTAGAAAAAGATTCAGGAAAGAAACTTCCTAGCCTGCCCATTACTAGACAGCCTAGCATAGTTGGTACTGATGTAGATTCACACCATACTGATAGTGTTGTCTCACATCATAGCAAGAGTATTCCTTCTCACCATAGTAGAAGTGATGTTTCTGTTAACCAAGCTGTTAGGATGCCTTCTGTAAGGGATGGGTCTCCTTCTGTTCATTCTCACCATACCTCTGTTTCAAGGCATGTCCCTCCCACCCACCCTGATGACAGATGGTTAGAAAGGGAGCTCAATAGATTGAGAGTGGAACAAATCAGACTGAAGCTCAAGAAGCAACAGCTGGATTTGGATAGACAGTGCTTAGAAGTGGAGAGAGAAAGACAGAAATTGGGTTTAGAAACCCATGGTGGCAACAGCAGTATTCCCCATAGTCATCCTGCAAAAGAGCATGATTCCAGGAATCTGCACAAGATAGTTCCCCCTTATAAGGAGGGGGATGACATTAACAAGTGGTTTGCTGCACTTGAGAGGGCCTGTGTTGTACAGGATGTCCCTCAAAGGCAGTGGGCTGCTATCCTATGGCTATCATTTAGTGGAAAGGGTAGGGATAGAATCCTTACTGTGAAAGAAAGTGATGCCAATAATTTTACAGTTCTTAAGAATGCACTCCTGGATGGTTATGGCTTAACCACTGAACAGTACAGGATGAAGTTCAGAGAGACCAAAAAGGAGTCTTCACAAGACTGGGTTGATTTTGTTGACCATTCAGTGAAGGCCTTGGAGGGGTGGTTACATGGCAGTAAAGTTACTGATTATGAAAGCCTGTATAACTTGATCCTGAGAGAGCATATTCTTAATAATTGTGTGTCTGATTTGTTGCACCAGTACCTGGTAAACTCTGATCTGACCTCTCCCCAAGAATTGGGAAAGAAGGCAGACAAATGGGTCAGAACAAGGGTGAACAGAAAAGTTCATACAGGGGGTGACAAAGATGGCAAGAAGAAAGATGGTGAAAAGTCTCAAGATAAGCATGGGGATAAGGGTAAAACCAAAGATCCTTCTTCAAATCTTAAACACTCTTCAGAGGGTGGGGATTAAACAAATTCTTCCTCTTCTTCTCAACCCACACACATTAAAAAGCCTTGGTGCTTTGTGTGTAAAAACAGAGGCCATAGGACAGGGGATAAGTCCTGTCCAGGTAAACCCCCTGGGCCTACCACCACTAATACATCAAGCTCTAGTGCCCCTAGCAGTAGTAGTACTAGTGGTGGGACTGCTGGCAACAGTCAAGCAAAGGGTGTAGTTGGGTTCACTTATGGGTCCATCATAGTGTGAGAAAGTAGCCTCTTTCTAGCCTTGTTACCCCCACTTTTGGCCTGTTTGTGAGTGTATATCAGGGTGTTTTCACTGTCTCACTGGGATCCTGCTAGCCAGGGCCCAGTGCTCATAGTGAAAACCCTATGTTTTCAGTATGTTTGTTATGTGTCACTGGGACCCTGCTAGTCAGGACCCCACTGCTCATAAGTTTGTGGCCTATATGTATGTGTTCCCTGTGTGGTGCCTAACTGTCTCACTGAGGCTCTGCTATCCAGAACCTCAGTGGTTATGCTCTCTCATTTCTTCCAAATTGTCACTAACAGGCTAGTGACCAATTTTACCAATTTACATTGGCTTACTGGAACACCCTTATAATTCCCTAGTATATGGTACTGAGGTACCCAGGGTATTGGGGTTCCAGGAGATCCCTATGGGCTGCAGCATTTCTTTTGCCACCCATAGGGAGCTCTGACAATTCTTACACAGGCCTGCCACTGCAGCCTGAGTGAAATAATGTCCACGTTACTTCACAGCCATTTTACACTGCACTTAAGTAACTTATAAGTCACCTATATGTCTAACCTTTACCTGGTAAAGGTTAGGTGCAAAGTTACTTAGTGTGAGGGCACCCTGGCACTAGCCAAGGTGCCCATACATTGTTCAGGGCCAATTCCCCGGACTTTGTGAGTGCGGGGACACCATTACACGCGTGCACTACATATAGGTCACTACCTATATGTGGCTTCACAATGGTAACTCCAAATATGGCCATGTAACATGTCTATGATCATGGAATTGCCCCCTCTATGCCATCCTGGCATAGTTGGCACAATCCCATGATCCCAGTGGTCTGTAGCACAGACCCTGGTACTGCCAAACTGCCTTTCCTGGGGTTTCACTGCAGCTGCTGCTGCTACCAACCCCTCAGACAGGTTTCTGCCCTCCTGGGGTCAAGCCAGGCTTGTCCCAGGATGGCAGAACAAATGACTTCCTCTGAGAGAGGGTGTTACACCCTCTCCCTTTGGAAAATGGTGTGAAGGCAGGGGAGGAGTAGCCTCCCCCAGCCTCTGGAAATGCTTTCATGGGCACAGATGTGCCCAATTCTGCATAAGCCAGTCTACACCGGTTCAGGGGACCCCTTAGCCCTGCTCTGGCGCGAAACTGGACAAAGGAAAGGGGAGTGACCACTCCCCTGACCTGCACCTCCCCTGGGAGGTGTCCAGAGCTCCTCCAGTGTGCTCCAGACCTCTGCCATCTTGGAAACAGAGGTGCTGCTGGCACACTGGACTGCTCTGAGTGGCCAGTGCCACCAGGTGACGTCAGAGACTCCTCCTGATAGGCTCCTTCAGGTGTTGCTAGCCTATCCTCTATCCTAGGTAGCCGAACCCTCTTTTCTGGCTATTTAGGGTCTCTGTCTCTGGGGAAACTTTAGATAACGAATGCAAGAGCTCATCAGAGTTCCTCTGCATCTCTCTCTTCACCTTCTGCCAAGGAATCGACTGCTGACCGCGCTGGAAGCCTGCAAAACTGCAACATAGTAGCAAAGACGACCACTGCAACTCTGTAACGCTGATCCTGCCGCCTTCTCGACTGTTTTCCTGGTGGTGCATGCTGTGGGGGTAGTCTGCCTCCTCTCTGCACTAGAAGCTCCGAAGAAATCTCCAGTGGGTCGACGGAATCTTCCCCCTGCAACCGCAGGCACCAAAAAGCTGCATTACCGGTCCCTTGGGTCTCCTCTCAGCACGACAAGCGAGGTCCCTCGAATCCAGCAACTCTGTCCAAGTGACTACCACAGTCCAGTGACTCTTCAGTCCAAGTTTGGTGGAGGTAAGTCCTTGCCTCCCCACGCCAGACTGCATTGCTGGGAACCGCGACTTTTGCAGCTACTCCGGCCCCTATGCACTTCCGGCAGAAATCCTTTGTGCACAGCTGAGCCTGGGTCCACTGCACTATAACCTGCATTGCACGACATTCTAAGTTGGTCTCCAGCGACGTGGGACTCCTTTGTGTAACTTCGCATGAGCACCATTTCACACATCCTCGTATTGTCTGTTTCTGGCACTTCTCCAGGGGCTGCCTGCTGCTGAGAGGAATCATTGTCTTGCTCGACGTCCGCTCTCTCTCCTGACGCAATTTGCGACATCGTGGTCCCTCCTGGGCCATAGCAGCATCCAAAAACACTTTCCGCATGATTTGCAGCTAGCAAGGCTTGTTGGCAGTCTTTTGGCGAAAAAACACTTCTGCACAACTCTCCACGGCGAGAGGGATCGGTTCACCAAAGGGGATGTCTCTAGCCCTTTTCGTTCCTGCAGAAACCTCAGCTTCTTCTGTCCAGTAGAAGCTTCTTTGCACCCACAGCTGGCATTTCCTGGGCATCTGCCCATCTCCGACTTGCTTGTGACTTTTGGACTTGGTCCCCTTGTTCCACAGGTACCCTCGACTGGAAATCCATCATTGTTGCATTGCTGGTTTGTGTCTTTCCTGCAGTATTCCTCTATCACGACTTCTATGTCCTTGGGGGAACTTTAGTGCACTTTGCACTCACTTTTCAGGGTCTTGGGGTGGGCTATTTTTCTAACCCTCACTATTTTCTAATAGTCCCAGCGACCCTCTACAAGGTCACATAGGTTTGGGGTCCATTCGTGGTTCGCATTCCACTTTTGGAGTATATGGTTTGTGTTGCCCCTATCCCTATGTGTCCCCATTGCATCCTATTGTAACTATACATTGTTTGCACTGTTTTCTAAGACTATACTGCATATTTTTGGTATTGTGTACATATATCTTGTGTATATTTCCTATCCTCTCACTGAGGGTACACTCTGAGATACTTTGGCATATTGTCATAAAAATAAAGTACCTTTATTTTTAGTATAACTGTGTATTGTGTTTTCTTATGATATTGTGCAAGTGACACTTGTGGTACTGTAGGAACTTCAGTCGTCTCCTAGTTCAGCCTAAGCTGCTCTGCTAAGCTACCATTATCTATCAGCCTATGCTGCTAGACACCCTATACACTAATAAGGGATAACTGGGCCTGGTGCAAGGTGCAAGTACCCCTTGGTACTCACTACAAGCCAGTCCAGCCTCCTACATTGGTTGTGCAGCGGTGGGATAAGTGCTTTGAGACTACTTACCACTCTTGTCATTGTACTTTTCATAAGAGAAAAATATACAAAACAAGTTCAGTGTGTGTACACATAACTAAAAAGTTTTGCATTTCCTCTTTTCACTCTTTTCTTATGTGCTGAAAAGTACTTCTAAACTTTCAAAAAGTTCTTAAAAGTTTAAAAAGTTTTTTTCTGTCTTTCTAAAAAGTTCTGAAAACTTTTTTCTCTTTTTCTAACACTTTAACTCTCTCTAAAAAATGTCTGGCACAGGCCAAAATGTTGACCTGTCTAAGATTGCATATGACCACCTTAGCTGGAAAGGAGCAAGGAGTCTCTGTGTAGAGAGAGGTTTGAGTGTAGGGAAGAATCCTTCCTTGGAATTGTTACTTAACATGCTTAGAGAACAAGATAAGGCTAAAAGTGCCCCATCTGTTGAAAAAGTAGCTAATGGTTCCCAATCTGATCCAGGGACTCCCCCAGGAAAAGATTCAGGAAAGAAACTTCTTAGCCTGCCCATTACTAGACAGTCTAGCATAGTTGGTACTGAGGTGGAGTCACATCATACAGATGATGTGCTCTCACATTACACTGTCAGCCAAGCTGTTAGGGTGCCCTCTGTAAGGGACAGGTCTCCTCCTGATCATTCCCATCATACCTCTGTGTCTAGGAATGTCCCTCCCACCAACCCTGATGACAGATTGTTAGAAAGGGAACTCAATAAGTTGAGGGTGGAACAAACCAGACTGAAGCTTAAAAAGCAACAGCTGGATTTGGATAGACAGTCTTTAGAACTAGAGAAGGAAAGACAGAAGTTGAGTTTTGAAACCCATGGTGGTAGCAGCAGTATTCCCCATAGTCATCCTGCAAAAGAGCATGATTTCAGGAATCTGCATAAGATAGTTCACCCTTATAAGGAGGGGGATGACATTAACAAGTGGTTTGCTGCACTTGAGAGGGCCTGTGTTGTACAGGATGTCCCTCAAAGGCAGTGGGCTGCTATCCTATGGCTATCATTTAGTGGAAAAGGTAGGGATAGGCTCCTTACTGTGAAAGAAAGTGATGCCAATAATTTTACAGTACTTAAGAATGCACTCCTGGATGGTTATGGCTTAACCACTGAACAATACAGGATAAAGTTCAGAGAGACCAAAAAGGAGTCTTCACAAGACTGGGTTGATTTCATTGACCATTCAGTGAAGGCCTTGGAGGGGTGGTTACATGGCAGTAAAGTTACTGATTATGACAGCCTGTATAACTTAATCCTGAGAGAGCATATTCTTAATAATTGTGTGTCTGATTTGTTGCACCAGTACTTGGTGGACTCTGATCTGACCTCTCCCCAAGAATTAGGAAAGAAGGCAGACAAATGGGTCAGAACAAGGGTGAACAGAAAAGTTCATACAGGGGGTGACAAAGAGAACAATAAGAAGAAAGATGGTGAAAAATCTCAAGATAAGCACGGGGATCAGGGTAAAACCAAAGATCCCACTTCAAATCTTTAACACTCTTCAGGGGGTGGGGATAAAACAAATTCTTCCTCTTCTTCTCAACCTACACAATTTAAAAAGCCTTAGTGCTTTGTGTGTAAAAATAGAGGCCATAGGCCAGGGGATAAGTCCTGTCCAGGTAAACCCCCTGAGCCTACCACCACTAATACATCAAGCTCTAGTGCCCCTAGCAGTAGTGGTACTAGTGGTGGGACTGCTGGCAACAGTCAAGTTAAGGGTGTAGTTGGGTTCACTTATGGGTCCACAGTAGAAACTGAGGTAGTCAGTCCCAAGACAGTTTCTGTCACACCTAGTGGCATTGGCCTTGCCACACTGGCTGCTTGTCCCCTTACAATGGATAAGTACAGGCAGACAGTTTCAATAAATGGTGTTGAGGCCTTGGCCTACAGGGACTCAGGTGCCAGTATCACTTTGGTGACTGAAAACCTAGTGCACCCTGATCAACACATCATTGGACAACAGTATAAGATTATTGATGTCCATAACTCCACTAAGTTTCTTCCCTTAGCTATAATTCAGTTTAGTTGGGGTGGAGTTACTGGCCCTAAGCAGGTGGTGGTATCACCTAGCTTACCTGTAGACTGTCTCTTAAGTAATGACCTAGAGGCCTCAGGTTGGGCTGATGTAGAGTTTTATGCCCATGCAGCCATGCTGGGCATCCCAGAGGAATTGTTCCCTCTCATTTCTACTGAAATGAAAAAGCAAAGGAGAGAAGGCCTGAAAACTCAGGATCTCTCTCCAACAACAGGTAAAAGGGGTATCACAGTATCCCCTAACCACCCTACCATTCAGGATACCATTCCTGTGGTGGGAGAAATCTCTCCTGGGGTGGCACCTGTTCCAAGGGAATCATCAGTTGGCAAAACTGTACTCCCTGAGGTAGAAGTACCTCTCTGTGGGATAACTAACATTGGTGAGAAAAAGAGCACCATTTTAGTTAACATGGAGCATCCCTCCAACCCTCCCAGAGAAACTTTAGTGCAGAAAACCTGCACTGCCTCACAACACTTAGGACAGCATCCCTGCCCTAGTGTGGAGCTCAGAGGACAGCATCCCTGCCCTGCTCCAACTCAAGAGAAACAGCATCCCTGTTCTCTCTTCCAGCCATATGGACAAAGTTTTTGCCCAGCTATGGCTTTACTGAGATAGCATCCCTGTCTGGCATTTCCATCACTACAAATAGGTTCAGTGGACAATTCCCACTGCTCTAAACTAAAACTTACTGATAGAAACTCTGAAAATACATCTTCACATTGTTGCTTAGCTAAAAAACTTCAAACAGGGTGGTTTACATCCCCACAGGGAAGTAACCATATAGTGGATGATAAAGGGAGTAACCAGTCTATTGCAGAGCTACTCTCTACTTATCACCACTTAGACAATAAAGTCTCAACTGGCCAAGGTTAGCCTTATTGTCCTTCGTTTGGGGGGGGGGGGTTGTGTGAGAAAGTAGCCTCTTTCTAGCCTTGTTACCCCCACTTTTGGCCTGTTTGTGAGTGTATATCAGGGTGTTTTCACTGTCTCACTGGGATCCTGCTAGCCAGGGCCCAGTGCTCATAGTGAAAACCCTATGTTTTCAGTATGTTTGTTATGTGTCACTGGGACCCTGCTAGTCAGGACCCCAGTGCTCATAAGTTTGTGGCCTATATGTATGTGTTCCCTGTGTGGTGCCTAACTGTCTCACTGAGGCTCTGCTATCCAGAACCTCAGTGGTTATGCTCTCTCATTTCTTCCAAATTGTCACTAACAGGCTAGTGACCAATTTTACCAATTTACATTGGCTTACTGGAACACCCTTATAATTCCCTAGTATATGGTACTGAGGTACCCAGGGTATTGGGGTTCCAGGAGATCCCTATGGGCTGCAGCATTTCTTTTGCCACCCATAGGGAGCTCTGACAATTCTTACACAGGCCTGCCACTGCAGCCTGAGTGAAATAACGTCCACGTTACTTCACAGCCATTTTACACTGCACTTAAGTAACTTATAAGTCACCTATATGTCTAACCTTTACCTGGTAAAGGTTAGGTGCAAAGTTACTTAGTGTGAGGGCACCCTGGCACTAGCCAAGGTGCCCCCACATTGTTCAGGGCCAATTCCCCCGGACTTTGTGAGTGCGGGGACACCATTACACGCGTGCACTACATATAGGTCACTACCTATATGTAGCTTCACAATGGTAACTCCAAATATGGCCATGTAACATGTCTATGATCATGGAATTGCCCCCTCTATGCCATCCTGGCATAGTTGGCACAATCCCATGATCCCAGTGGTCTGTAGCACAGACCCTGGTACTGCCAAACTGCCTTTCCTGGGGTTTCACTGCAGCTGCTGCTGCTGCCAACCCCTCAGACAGGTTTCTGCCCTCCTGGGGTCAAGCCAGGCTTGTCCCAGGATGGCAGAACAAAGGACTTCCTCTGAGAGAGGGTGTTACACCCTCTCCCTTTGGAAAATGGTGTGAAGGCAGGGGAGGAGTAGCCTCCCCCAGCCTCTGGAAATACTTTCATGGGCACAGATGTGCCCAATTCTGCATAAGCCAGTCTCCACCGGTTCAGGGGACCCCTTAGCCCTGCTCTGGCGCGAAACTGGACAAAGGAAAGGGGAGTGACCACTCCCCTGACCTGCACCTCCCCTGGGTGGTGTCCAGAGCTCCTCCAGTGTGCTCCAGACCTCTGCCATCTTGGAAACAGAGGTGCTGCTGGCACACTGGACTGCTCTGAGTGGCCAGTGCCACCAGGTGACGTCAGAGACTCCTCCTGATAGGCTCCTTCAGGTGTTGCTAGCCTATCCTCTCTCCTAGGTAGCCAAACCCTCTTTTCTGGCTATTTAGGGTCTCTGTCTCTGGGGAAACTGTAGATAACGAATGCAAGAGCTCATCAGAGTTCCTCTGCATCTCTCTCTTCACCTTCTGCCAAGGAATCGACTGCTGACCGCGCTGGAAGCCTGCAAAACTGCAACATAGTAGCAAAGACGACCACTGCAACTCTGTAACGCTGATCCTGCCGCCTTCTCGACTGTTTTCCTGGTGGTGCATGCTGTGGGGGTAGTCTGCCTCCTCTCTGCACTAGAAGCTCCGAAGAAATCTCCCGTGGGTCGACGGAATCTTCCCCCTGCAACCGCAGGCACCAAAAAGCTGCATTACCGGTCCCTTGGGTCTCCTCTCAGCACGACGAGCGAGGTCCCTCGAATCCAGCAACTCTGTCCAAGTGACTACCACAGTCCAGTGACTCTTCAGTCCAAGTTTGGTGGAGGTAAGTCCTTGCCTCCCCACGCCAGACTGCATTGCTGGGAACCCCGACTTCTGCAGCTACTCCGGCCCCTGTGCACTTCCGGTGGAAATCCTTTGTGCACAGCCGAGCCTGGGTCCACGGCACTCTAACCTGCATTGCACGACTTTCTAAGTTGGTCTCCGGCGACGTGGGACTCCTTTGTGTAACTTCGGGTGAGCACCGTTTCACACATCCTCTTAGTGTCTGTTTCTGGCAATTCTCCGGGTGCTGCCTGCTGCTGAGAGGGCTCCTTGTCTTGCTCGACGTCCCCTCTCTCTCCTGACGCAATTTGCGACATACTGGTCCCTCCTGGGCCATAGCAGCATCCAAAAACGCTTACCACACGATTTGCAGCTAGCAAGGCTTGTTGGTGGTCTTTTGGCGGGAAAACACTTCTGCACAACTCTCCACAGCGAGTGGGATCCTTCCACCAAAGGGAAAGTCTCTAGCCCTTTTCATTCCTGCAGAAACCTCAGCTTCTTCTGTCCAGTAGAAGCTTCTTTGCACCCACACCTGGCATTTCCTGGGCATCTGCCCATCTCCGACTTGCTTGTGACTTTTGGACTTGGTCCCCTTGTTCCACAGGTACCCTCGACTGGAAATCCATCATTGTTGCATTGCTGGTTTGTGTCTTTCCTGCAGTATTTCTCTATCACGACTTCTATCTCCTTGGGGGAACTTTAGTGCACTTTGCACTCACTTTTCAGGGTCTTGGGGTGGGCTATTTTTCTAACCCTCACTATTTTCTAATAGTCCCAGCGACCCTCTACAAGGTCACATAGGTTTGGGGTCCATTCGTGGTTCGCATTCCACTTTTGGAGTATATGGTTTGTGTTGCCCCTATCCCTATGTGTCCCCATTGCATCCTATTGTAACTATACATTGTTTGCACTGTTTTCTAAGACTATACTGCATATTTTTGGTATTGTGTACATATATCTTGTGTATATTTCCTATCCTCTCACTGAGGGTACACTCTGAGATACTTTGGCATATTGTCATAAAAATAAAGTACCTTTATTTTTAGTATAACTGTGTATTGTGTTTTCTTATGATATTGTGCAAGTGACACTTGTGGTACTGTAGGAGCTTCACTCGTCTCCTAGTTCAGCCTAAGCTGCTCTGCTAAGCTACCATTATCTATCAGCCTATGCTGCTAGACACCCTATACACTAATAAGGGATAACTGGGCCTGGTGCAAGGTGCAAGTACCCCTTGGTACTCACTACAAGCCAGTCCAGCCTCCCACACATAGAAACTGGGGTAGTCAGTCCCAAGACAGTTTCTGTCACACCTAGTGTCATTGGCCTTGCCACACTGGCTGCTTGTCCCCTTACAATGGATAAGTACAGGCAGACAGTTTCAATAAATGGTGTTGAGGCCTTGGCCTACAGGGACACAGGTGCCAGTATCACTTTGGTGACTGAAAACCTAGTGCATCCTGAACAACACATCATTGGACAACAGTATAAGATTATTGATGTCCATAACTCCACTAAGTTTCTTCCCTTAACTATAATTCAGTTTAGTTGGGGTGGAGTTACTGGCCCTAAGCAGGTGGTAGTATCACCTAGCTTACCTGTAGACTGTCTCTTAGGTAATGACCTAGAGGCCTCAGGTTGGGCTGATGTAGAGTTTTATGCCCATGCAGCCATGCTGGGCATCCCAGAGGAATTGTTCCCTCTCATTTCTACTGAAATGAAAAAGCAAAGGAGAGAAGGCCTGAAAACTCAGGATCCCTCTCCAACAACAGGTAAAAAGGGTATCACAGTATCTCCTAACCACCCTACCATTCAGGATACCATTCCTGTGGTGGGAGAAACCTCTCCTAGGGTGGCACCTGTTCCAAGGGAATCATCAGTTGGCAAAACTGTACTCCCTCAGGTGGAAGTACCTCTCTGTGGGATAGCTAACATTGGTAAGAAAAAGAGCACCATTTTAGTTAACATGGAGCATCCCTCCAACCCTCCCAGAGAAACTTTAGCGCAGAAACCCTGCACTACCTCACAACACTTAGGACAGCATCCCTGCCCTAGTGTGGAGCTCATAGGACAGCATCCCTGCCCTTCTCCAACTAAAGAGAAACAGCATCCCTGTTCTCTATTCCAGCCATATTGACAAAGTTTTTGCCCAGCTATAACTTTACTGAGACAGCATCCCTGTCTGGCATTGCCATCATTACAAATAGGTTCAGTGGACAATTCCCACTGCTCTAAACTAAAACTTACTGATAGAAACTCGGAAAATACATCTTCACATTGTTGCTTAGCTAAAAAACTTCAAACAGGGTGGTTTACATCCCCACAGGGAAGTAACCATATAGTGGATGATAAAGGGAGTAACCAGTCTATTGCAGAGCTACTCTCTACTTATCACCACTTAGACAATAAAGTCTCAACTGGCCAAGGTTAGCCTTATTGTCCTTCGTTTGGGGGGGGGGGGAGGTTGTGTGAGAAAGTAGCCTCTTTCTAGCCTTGTTACCCCCACTTTTGGCCTGTTTGTGAGTGTATGTCAGGGTATTTTCACTGGCTCACTGGGATCCTGCCAGCCAGGGCCCAGTGCTCATAGTGAAAACCCTATGCTTCCAGTATGTTTGTTATGTGTCACTGGGACCCTGCTAGCCAGGCCCCTAGTGCTCATAAGGTTGTGACCTATATGTATGTGTTCCCTGTGTGATGCCTAACTGTGTCACTGAGGCTCTGCTAACCAGAACCTCAGTGGTTATGCTCTCTCTGTACAAATTGTCACTAACAGGCTAGTGACCAATTTTACCAATTTACATTGGCATACTGGAACACCCTTATAATTCCCTAGTATATGGTACTGAGGTACCCAGGGTATTGGGGTTCCAGGAGATCCCTATGGGCTGCAGCATTTCTTTTGACACCCATAGGGAGCTCTGACAATTCTTACACAGGCCTGCCACTGCAGCCTCAGTGAAATAACGTCCACGTTATTTCACAGCCATTTACCACTGCACATAAGTAACTTATAAGTCACCTATATGTCTAACCTTTACCTGGTAAGGGTTAGGTGCAAAGTTACTTAGTGTGTGGGCACCCTGGCACTAGCCAAGGTGCTCCCACATTGTTCAGGGCAAATTCCCCGGACTTTGTGAGTGTGGGGACACCATTACACGCGTGCACTACACATAGGTCAATACCTATGTGTAGCTTCACAATGGTAACTCCGAATATGGCCATGTAACATGTCTAAGATCATGGAATTGCCCCCTCTATGCCATCCTGGCATTGTTGGCACAATCCCATGATCCCACGGGTCTGTAGCTCAGACCCAGGTACTGCCAAACTGCATTATCAGGGGTTTCACTGCAGCTGCTGCTGCTGCCAACCCCTCAGACAGGTGTCTGCCCTCCTGGGGTCCAGCCAGGCTTGGCCCAGTATGGCAGAACAAAGGACTTCCTCAGAGAGAGGGTGTTACACCCTCTCCCTTTGGAAAAAGGTGTTAAGGCAGGGGAGGAGTAGCCTCCCCCAGCCTCTGGAAATGCTTTCATGGGCACAGATGGTGCCCATTTCTGCATAAGCCAGTCTACACCGGTTCAGGGACCCCTCAGCCCTGCTCTGGCGCGAAACTGGACAAAGGAAAGGGGAGTGACCACTCCCCTGACCTGCACCTCCCCTGGGAGTCGTCCAGAGCTCCTCCAGTGTGCTCCAGACCTCTGCCATCTTGGAAACAGAGGTGCTGCTGGCACACTGGACTGTTCTGAGTGGCCAGGGCCAGCAGGTTACGTCAGAGACTCCTTATGATAGGCTCCTTCAGGTGTTGCTAGACTATCCTCTCTCCTAAGTAGCCAAACCCTCTTTTCTGGCTATTTAGGGTCTCTGATTTGGGGAATTCCTTAGATAACGAATGTAAGAGCTCATCAGAGTTCCTCTGCATCTCTTTCTTCACCTTATGCCAAGGAATCGACTGCTGACCGCGCTGGAAGCCTGCAAAACTGCAACAAAGTAGCTAAGACGACTACTGCAACTCTGTATCGCTGATCCTGCCGCCTTCTCGACTGTTTTCCTGGTGGTGCATGCTGTGGGGGTAGTCTGCCTCCTCTCTGCACTAGAAGCTCCGAAGAAATCTCCCGTGGGTCAACGGAATCTTCCCCCTGCTACTGTAGGAAAGTACCATCTTGTCTGGCATGTTACCCCCATTTTTCACTGTATATATGTTGTTTTAGTTGTATGTGTCACTGGGACCCTGGTAACCCAGGGCCCCAGTGCTCATAAGTGTGCCTGAATGTGTTACCTGTGTAGTGACTAACTGTCTCACTGAGGCTCTGCTAATCAGAACCTCAGTGGTTATGCTCTCTCATTTCTTTCCAAATTGTCACTAACAGGCTAGTGACCATTTTTACCAATTTACATTGGCTTACTGGAACACCCTTATAATTCCCTAGTATATGGTACTGAGGTACCCAGGGTATTGGGGTTCCAGGAGATCCCTATGGGCTGCAGCATTTCTTTTGCCACCCATAGGGAGCTCTGACAATTCTTACACAGGCCTGCCACTGCAGCCTGAGTGAAATAACGTCCACGTTATTTCACAGCCATTTTACACTGCACTTAAGTAACTTATAAGTCACCTCTATGTCTAACCTTTACCTGGTAAAGGTTAGGTGCAAAGTTACTTAGTGTGAGGGCACCCTGGCACTAGCCAAGGTGCCCCCACATTGTTCAGAGCCAATTCCCTGAACTTTGTGAGTGCGGGGACACCATTACACGCGTGCACTACATATAGGTCACTACCTATATGTAGCTTCACAATGGTAACTCCGAATATGGCCATGTAACATGTCTATGATCATGGAATTGCCCCCTCTATGCCATCCTGGCATAGTTGGCACAATCCCATGATCCCAGTGGTCTGTAGCACAGACCCTGGTACTGCCAAACTGCCCTTCCTGGGGTTTCACTGCAGCTGCTGCTGCTGCCAACCCCTCAGACAGGCATCTGCCCTCCTGGGGTCCAGCCAGGCCTGGCCCAGGATGGCAGAACAAAGAACTTCCTCTGAGAGAGGGTGTGACACCCTCTCCCTTTGGAAAATGGTGTGAAGGCAGGGGAGGAGTAGCCTCCCCCAGCCTCTGGAAATGCTTTGTTGGGCACAGATGTGCCCAATTCTGCATAAGCCAGTCTACACCGGTTCAGGGGACCCCTTAGCCCTGCTCTGGCGCGAAACTGGACAAAGGAAAGGGGAGTGACCACTCCCCTGACCTGCACCTCCCCTGGAAGGTGTCCAGAGCTCCTCCAGTGTGCTCCAGACCTCTGCCATCTTGGAAACAGAGGCGCTGCTGGCACACTGGACTGCTCTGAGTGGCCAGTGCCACCAGGTGACGTCAGAGACTCCTTCTGATAGGCTCCTTCAGGTGTTAGTAGCCTATCCTCTCTCCTAGGTAGCCAAACCCTCTTTTCTGGCTATTTAGGATCTCTGTCTCTGGGGAAACTGTAGATAACGAATGCAAGAGCTCATCCGAGTTCCTCTGCATCTCTCTCTTCACCTTCTGCCAAGGAATCGACTGCTGACCGCGCTGGAAGCCTGCAAACCTGCAACATAGTAGCAAAGACGACTACTGCAACTCTGTAACGCTGATCCTGCCGCCTTCTCGACTGTTTTCCTGCTTGTGCATGCTGTGGGGGTAGTCTGCCTCCTCTCTGCACCAGAAGCTCTGAAGAAATCTCCCGTGGGTCGACGGAATCTTCCCCCTGCAACCGCAGGCACCAAAAAGCTGCATTACCGGTCCGTTGGGTCTCCTCTCAGCACGACGAGCGAGGTCCCTCGAATCCAGCAACTCTGTCCAAGTGACCCCCACAGTCCAGTGACTCTTCAGTCCAAGTTTGGTGGAGGTAAGTCCTTGCCTCACCTCGCTGGGCTGCATTGCTGGGAACCGCAACTTTTGCAGCTACTCCGGCCCCTGTGCACTTCCGGCGGAAATCCTTTGTGCACAGCCAAGCCTGGATCCACGGCACTCTAACCTGCATTACACGACTTTCTAAGTTGGTCTCCGGTGACGTGGGACTCCTTTGTGCGACTTCGGGTGAGCACAGTTTCACGCATCCTTGTAGTGCCTGTTTCTGGCACTTCTCTGGGTGCTACCTGCTGATGAGAGGGCTCCTTGTCTTGCGCGACGTCCCCTCTCTCTCCTGGTCCAATTTGCGACCTCCTGGTCCCTCCAGGGCCGCAGCAGCGTCCAAAAACGCTAACCACACGATTTGCAGCTAGCAAGGCTTGTTGGCGTTCTTTCGGCGGGAAAACACTTCTGCACGACTCTCCACGGCAAGCGGATCCGTCCACCAAATGGGAAGTCTCTAGCCCTTTTCGTTCCTGCAGAAACCTCAGCTTCTTCTGTCCAGTAGAAGCTTCTTTGCACCCGCAGCTGGCATTTCCTGGGCATCTGCCCATCTCCGACTTGCTTGTGACTTTTGGACTTGGTCCCCTTGTTCCACAGGTACCCTAGATTGGAAATCCACAGTTGTTGCATTGTTTGTTTGTGTCTTTCCTGCATTATTCCTCTAACACGACTTCTTTGTCCTCAGGGGAACTTTAGTGCACTTTGCACTCACTTTTCAGGGTCTTGGGGAGGGTTATTTTTCTAACTCTCACTATTTTCTAATAGTCCCAGCGACCCTCTACAAGGTCACATAGGTTTGGGGTCCATTCGTGGTTCGCATTCCACTTTTGGAGTATATGGTTTGTGTTGCCCCTATCCCTATGTTTCCCCATTGTATCCTATTGTAACTATACATTGTTTGCACTGTTTTCTAAGACTATACTGCATATTTTTGCTATTGTGTATATATATCTTGTGTATATTTCCTATCCTCTCACTGAGGGTACACTCTAAGATACTTTGGCATATTGTCATAAAAATAAAGTACCTTTATTTTTAGTATAACTGTGTATTGTGTTTTCTTATGATATTGTGCATATGACACTAGGTGGTACTGTAGTAGCTTCACACGTCTCCTAGTTCAGCCTAAGCTGCTCTGCTAAGCTACCATTATCTATCAGCCTAAGCTGCTAGACACCCTATACACTAATAAGGGATAACTGGGCCTGGTGCAAGGTGCAAGTACCCCTTGGTACTCACTACAAGCCAGTCCAGCCTCCTACAGCTACCGCAGGCACCAAAGAACTGCATCACCGGTCCCCTGGGTCTCCTCTCAGCACGACGAGCGAGGTCCCTTGAATCCAGCAACTGTGTCCAAGTGACTCCCACAGTCCAGTGACTCTTCAGTCCAAGTTTGGTGGAGGTAAGTCCTTGCCTCCCCACGCCAGACTGCATTGCTGGGAACTGCAACTTTTGCAGCTACTCCGGCCTCTGTGCACTTCCGGCGGAAATCCTTTGTGCACAGCCAAGCCTGGGTCCACGGCACTCTAACCTGCATTGCACGACTTTCTAAGTGGCACTCCGGCGACATGGGACTCCATTGTGCAACTTCGGGTGAGCACCATTTCACTCTTTTTTGTAGTGCCTGTTCCAGCACTTCTGCCGGTGCTGTCTACTTCTGAGAGGGCTCCTTGTCTTGCTTGACGCCCCCTCTGTCCCCAGACGCAATTGGCGACATCCTGGTCCCTCCTGGGCCACAGCAGCATCCAAAAACCCTAACCGCATAATTTGCAGCTAGCAAGGCTTGTTGGTGGTCTTTTGGCGGGAAAACACTTCTGCACGACTCTCCACGGCGTGGTGGATCCATCCACCAAAGGGAAAGTCTCTAGCCTTTGTCGCTCCTGCCGAATCCTCAGCTTCTACTGTCCAGTAGCATCTTCTTTGCACCCACAGCTGGCATTTCCTGGGCATCTGCCCATCTCCAACTTGCTTGTGACTTTTGGACTTGGTCCCCTTGTTCCACAGGTACCCTCAACTGGAAATCCATTGTTGTTGCATTGCTGGTTTGTGTCTTTCCTGCAGAATTCCCCCATCACGACTTCTATGTCCTTTGGGGAACTTTAGTGCACTTTGCACTCACTTTTCAGGGTCTTGGGGTGGGCTATTTTTCTAACCCTTACTATTTTCTAATAGTCCCAGCGACCCTCTACAAGGTCACATAGGTTTGGGGTCTATTCGTGGTTCGCATTCCACTTTTGGAGTATATGGTTTGCGTTGCCCCTATCCCTATGTGTCCCCATTTCATCCTATTGTAACTATACATTGTTTGCACTGTTTTCTAAGACTATACTGCATATTTTTGGTATTGTGTACATATATCTTGTGTATATTGTCTATCCTCATACTGAGGGTACACTCTGAGATACTTTGGCATATTGTCATAAAAATAAAGTACCTTTATTTTTAGTATATCTGTGTATTGTGTTTTCTTATGATATTGTGCAAGTGACACTAGTGGTACTGTAGGAGCTTCACTCGTCTCCTAGTTCAGCCTAAGCTGCTCTGCTAAGCTAC
This sequence comes from Pleurodeles waltl, assembly GCF_031143425.1. Lineage (NCBI taxonomy): Eukaryota > Metazoa > Chordata > Amphibia > Caudata > Salamandridae > Pleurodeles > Pleurodeles waltl. Next base: position 15,909,403 of record NC_090436.1, on the reverse strand, counting down.
CATTATCTATCAGCCTAAGCTGCTAGACACCTTATACACTAATAAGGGATACCTGGGCCTGGTGCAAGGTGTAAGTACCCCTTGGTACTCACTACAAGCCAGTCCAGCCTCCTACACTAAGTGCCTGCTCCAGTACTTCTGCGGGTGCTGCCTGCTTTTGTGAGGGCTCCCTGAGTTGCTTTGTGCCCCCTCTGTCTCCTCCTCCAAGTGGCGACATCCTGGTCCCTCCTGGGCCCCTGCAGCACCCTAAAACCTCTAACGTGACTCTTACAGCTAGCAAGGCTTGTTGGTGGTAATTCTGCGTGGGAACACCTCTACAAGCTTCATCGCGACGTGGGACATCAGTCTTCCAAAGGAGAAGTCCCTAGTCCTCTTCTTTCTTGCAGAACTCCAAGCTTCTTACAACCTGTGGCAGCTTCCTTGCATCTTCAGCTGGCATTTCCTGGGCTCCTGCCCACTCCTGGCACTGTCGCAACTATTGGACTTGGTCCCCTTGTCTTACAGGTACTCAGGTCCGGACATCCACTGTTGCATTGCTGGTGTTTGTTCTTCCCGCAGAATCCCCCTATCACGACTTCTGTGCTCTCTGGGGGTAGTAGGTGCACTTTACTCCTACTTTTCAGGGTCTTGGGGTGGGGTATTTTTCTAACCCTCACTGTTCTCTTACAGTCCCAGCGACCCTCTACAAGCTCACATAGGTCTGGGGTCCATTCGTGGTTTGTATTCCACTTTTGGAGTATATGGTTTGTGTTGCCCCTATACCTATGTGTTCCTATTGCAACCTATTGTAATTCTACACTGTTTGCATTACTTTTCTTGCTATTACTTTGCTAATTTTGGTTTGTGTATATATATCTTGTGTATAGTACTTACCTTCTTACTGAAGGTACTCACTGAGATACTTGTGGCATATTGTCATAAAAATAAAGTACCTTTATTTTTAGTAACTCTGTATATTGTGTTTTCTTATGATATCTTGCATATGATACAAGTGGTATAGTAGGAGCTTTGCATGTCTCCTAGCTCAGCCTAAGCTGCTTTGCCATAGCTACCTTCTATCAGCCTAACCTGCTAGAAACACCTCTTCTACACTAATAAGGGATAACTGGACCTGGCACAGAGTGTTAGTACCCTTGGTACCCACTATAAGCCAGGCCAGCCTCCTACAAGAACCCAGTGTCAAAGCCCAAAGACAGTTAAACCTGGTGCTAAATCCAATAGGCATCGATGTACTCATTAACAAAGCCTAATTGTTTACTGTAAAACCCTGTTTTCCCTTTTACCTGTTCTTGGATATTTTGAAGTGTAGAACAAAGTCCGTTTTTTGTATTTAAAAGCAAAGCATGAACTGTAGTGGCCACATTATTGAATGTCATTATAGTCTCTGAAGAGCTCCAAGCCTCCAGCCCACACCAGCCCCCTAGGGAGCCTTGAATCGCTCTTCCTCACCGGCTGTGGGTCACCATGTGTCAAACAGTGGTACTCATGCTCAGTTTGGTGAGAATAAGGTGCCCACAGGACATAGAAGCAAAAGGTCCATGTGACACACCTGAAGTCCATTTACTCTTAATTTCCCTGCCCCTCCCCAACCAGCTCACACACTGCTGACCACCAGAAGGAGGGAAACAAAGACAGTCACACCACAGACCATGCCTGAGTTTCAGAGCTTTCCTGGCCATGGCAACATTTGCAGAAAATTCATATCAAACCTTCCATCTCTCTCAGAGGCACTGAGGGCTCTTCAGATACAATGTATTGGATGGGAGCCGAGCGTCCGCTGTGACAAGGAAGCTTGCTCTCATAAGATGCATTCCTGCAGGGCACCATCATGACACACTTTGCTCCACAAAAAGCAGCCAAATTCGACATCGATGTAAGATCTCATGTGCACGAGGAAATGCTGCTGTAGCTGGACTACCAAAATAACCATCACAGATGAGCTGCAAAGAAGAGGCACTCTTTCAAGGTAGCCACTGGCCATAAGCCTCTGATAGCTCTGTTTCTAGGTTTTTTGTTTTATTTAGCAGTTTTATATTGCGCAAACTCAACCCAAACGTATTGGAGCACCAGTTACAGTACACAAGGAGACATTAGTTTTTTGGTGGGCACAGGGAGATAACGCGATTCGCCCAGAATCACAGGATGTAGAGGCAACCCCAAGACTCAAACCTGGCTCCCCAGCTCTAAAGTCGGCAGCTCTGGTTGTTATGTCACATTCGCTGCCTTGACAACATTCCTTAGGGCTGGCAACACTTTCATGTCTATCTTTAGGGTCAATCTTCCAAGGTAGCTTCTGACCATAAGCAACGGATACCGCTTTTCCAAGAGTCACGGTGGCATTCCTTGGGACCACAAACGCTTTTGTGTCTAACTTTAGGATCAGTCTTTCAAAGTACCACTGACCATAACCCATGCATAGCTCTATTCCAAGGGTCACACCAGCATTCTTCAGGGCTGACAACTCTTCCACATCTAACTTTAGGGTCACTCTTTCATGGTGGCTCCTGACAATAAGCCAGAGCGAACTCTATTCCAAGGGTTCTTGCAGCATTCTTTGGGGCCACCAACACTTCAATGTCTAACTTTAGGGTCACTCTTTCAAGGTACCTACTGCCCATAAACCATTCACAGCTCAATTCCTAAAGTCATCATGGCCTCACCTGCAAAGAAAAGATAAGGGGATCCTGCAGCTGTAAGATTACCTGGTCTGTTCCCTCTCAGCATTAGTGTTCAATGGGAGCACTTTCTTGTGCAATGTGGGGTACCACAGTTTTCCTGTAAGAATGTGGTCAGGCAGGATGGATAACTCTTGTACTGTGATCCCTAAAGTTCTGTTGAAGGTGCGCATAAACTGCTCAATATCACCATTAGCTTGCAGGCACTGAGAAGTTATCCTTCAATGATTTATACCTAGATGTCACATGAAGTCTTGGAATTCTGGCCCTTCCAATGGAGGTCCGTTATTTGTCCTGATCTCCTCCGGAATGCCAAACAGTGCAAAACGCTTCTCTAGCACGGGGGCTATTTTGGAGAACCCTTGCGATTCTGTCAGCTCTACTACGGTATATTTGGAGCGAATGTCTACCATCACCATCGTGGTGCATCCATCTGGGAAACTGCGGAAATCTAGGTTGACTTTCTCCCAGGGTATGTCGCAGCACTCTTCAGTGATCAGAGGAGCAGGGCCTTTGGGTCCACCCATCATCTGGCATTCCAGGCTCGGCCTCACCAGCCTGTCAACATCTTCTTTCAGTCCAAGGACCACCTGTTTTCCCTCAGGCAATGTTTTGTCATGTCTGCTCCTTGGTTTCCACTGTGGGCCAGTTCTGTGACTCGTTGAGCCAGTGATGCTGGAATCCCAATTTTTTGGCCCCTTTAGTATAATTCCTTTCGGGATAATTCCTTCCGGCATGGCACTTAGCTCACTTTTGATTTTCCAGATTTGTGCCAGTCTGTCTTTGCCTGAGCTGACCCACTGATTGACATCACTGAAACACACTTTCCTGGTCCCTCATGCCTAGTGGCAGTGATCTTTTGGAGTATTCCATCTCCTGTAGTTGTTTGTCTGATCTCTTGAAGGCTGAGCACCCTGAGCACTCTCTTTGGCTCACTAGCCCCAGGTATTCCTCCATTTGGCCATTGCCGCACACAGGTGGGTCATTGTTCCACACAGGGTGGCTGTGAAAGGACGCCTATGGGATTTTTTGACCAATATATGACATTGAACAGTCATTGTTGTATCTATATGGCCCAGCGTTTGATCCTAGGAAGGAGGTTTGGAGGCGGTGCCTTTGAAAAAAGATACCAGTAGGTGGTGGTCGGTTGGAATGGCCGCCCACACAGATATAGGTGGAAGTGACCACAGCCCCAGTTGATGGCAAGGGCCTCTCCCTCGATCTGGGCGTACCTTGTTTATATGGGTGTGAGTGCTCTGCTATCAAAAGCGAGGGGCACCCACCCGCTAGGTTGCATTTCTTGTGTCAGTACTGCCCCAAGCCCCACGATGCTCGCATTAATGATTAACTCTGTTTTCTTTCCTGGGTCGAAATAGACCATGGTAGTCTTGTTTAACAATGTGTGCTTGATCTTCTGGAAGGATTCGGCCTCCCCGGGGCTGCAACTCCACCAAGCATGCACTTTTGTGAGGGCTCAGAGCAGCTCTGCCAGCATTGAGAAGTTGGTGACGAATTGTTCGCAATAAGTGGCAATCGCCAGGAAGCTGTGCATTTCTGTGGCATACCTGGGGGCCAGGCTTGTTGAAGTGCTTGTGACTTGAATGTCATTCTGTGTAAAAACATTTGAAAAATTCTATCTTGGTCTCAAAGAATGAGCACATCACTCATTGGAGGGTGAGGCTGTATTCTCGGAGTCATTTCTGGGTTGCATGAGTCAGCGGTGATGCTCTCCAAAGGTAGTCTTGTAGATGAGGATATCACCACTTATGTTCATTACACCTTGAAGACCAGATAGTGTTTGCTGATCATGTTCTGGAAAGACATTTAAAAATGTAGCTGTTTATACCTCCGCAGGCCCCGGTGGGTTGCAAAAAAGGTGGTGGTGTATTGCATGCTGTCATCCAGTTGCAAGTGGTGGTATCTGGTGTTCACGTCCAGTTTGGAAAACCACCTGGCCCCACTGAGGTCAGTGATTATGTTATCCATGGTAGGCGTGATGTGCCTCTCCAATCTTGATCGCTTCATTGGGAGGACACATATCAATACAAAGTCGGATTTAGCCAGGATGTCTAGGGTTTTTCGCAGTTACCATTGTGGACACCCGCAGAGTAAGCCTGCAGACTTTTTCAATAACTTCTAATTTTTCTAGCTTCTCTACCTCCAGTTCAACCAAGGGCTGTAGGTGGAAAGGCTCTCTGTGATGTTGCAATGCCACCGGCTTCACTGTGTTGTCGATGTGTAGCTTTACTGTGGGTCCTTTGAGGCACCCTAATCCTTGTAACAGGTGTGGGAATCAGTGCATGATATCCTCTACCTGATTGGCCTGAACATTTATGTGCGAAAAATATAAGGCCAAGGTCTTTGGCTGAGTGACACTCAATGAGGGTGTCTCATTCCCCTCTGACAATGTGGAATCCTGCTGGTGTTTCTGTATCGCTGTTCTGTGCTGAGACATCCGTTGTCCGTACCAGTTGCAATGGTTCTTGGCTCCCGTATGTGTATATTTTGGTCACTGAGGGTGACAGAATTGGTCTCATCCTATGGCGAAGATATTGTTGGTGGTTCATCATATTCATGGATGCCCGGTGTCAACAAGGGCCATGACTGTTGTCTCTGCTATGAGTATCTCATACGTTGGCTATGGCCTTTGGTTTCTCTTCCTGTGCTCCGTGAATGATATTATGGAAGACTCTCTTCTTTGGAGAGGTCCGTGGACTGCTTTTCCCTTGCCCACATTTGTCATGATGCTTGGCTCTTCTGCTCAGTGAAACTGAGTGAAAAGTGTTGAATTGTTCTCAAGGGTGGTGTGTTTCCTCCGGTCCCTTTTGGTCCACTTCTGCAGACCCTTATGAAGTGGATTGGTTTCCCACAGTTGGAGCATGTCTTTCATTGAGCGGAGTAGTTGTCTCTTAGGTGGTCTTCCCTCCTGCAGTTCCTGCAGTGGGTGATGGGTGTAAGTTTGGAAGCTTTGCTCTCCAGCCACATGGCCATGTTTGATTGCATCAGCAGGCTCAGTCTTGACCGTGGACTGTTTGCTGGCATGGGGGCTGCCATGGCTGGTGGTGAGCACCAAGTCTATTTCTGCGACCCGTGCCACGGACAGATCATGGGCCAGGCAAGGATCACAATGTCTTGCAGGCTGATGTCTGGCTAACCCAGGATTAGTCCTCTGAGGGTCACTGCCCTGCATCGTTGGATGAGCTGTGTCCACACCTCTTTCATAAGGTCGTCCGTGGTGCAGGTGCAGGCAGACGCAGAGTTTGTCAATGGACTCCCCTTCACGTTGGCCTGCTTGTGGAAGTTTGAATCGCTCAAGTTCTGGGTTGACGTGAGGATCGAAGTGGACGCTAAGGGCCCTGACCGCTGCATTGTAGTCTTCACCCGATCCTGGGAGGTGCTCGGACAGTTTGTTTATAGTAGTAATAGTGATCTCTTGACAGCTCCATCAGTTTCTCTAGTCACCCTAAAGTAGTTGTTCAGGCGGTCCACCCATGGTTTCCACTTCGGAGCGGTGGGATCCGCAAGTTCCCGGACTGGCTACAGGGTTGTATGGGTGGGCTCTGGGCATACAATAAATTAACTGTGACACCCTGTATGCTGCAGTCTCTGACCGAAGACCCCTCGCGGCTTCACGCCCCTTTATTTATACCCTCAGGTAGTGCCCGCCCATGAGGGTTGCGTGCGCCAGCTTGGGGTTAGGGGTCACCCCTTAAGGGCTGGGTGACTCACTACATCTTGGGTGGGGTCACCGGGGATGAGGCAGTATTCCTGTGCTCCTTGCAATCCCAAATCAGCGATGGCTCAGAGGCGGTCATATGGCGCCAACTCTCCTGTTCCGCGTGTGCCAGGTCCAGTGCTTAATTTGTAAATAAGAAGGTGCCGGTGCTCAAATCCCTTCTCTTAAACACGCGGCTGCTGCAATTAAATGTGTGAACACGGAATACTGAGGCGGCGTATTCCTGAAGCCTTCTCTGGCCTTTTTAATCCATTTACAGTCACTCCCTGCCCCTCCAGCTCACTCGTGCAGCTTTCTACTTTCTCCCTTTGTGACGCTTTTTTGTTTTTAACTTCCTTCGTCTTTCCCATATGCGTCTTTTGCTCGCAGCAAATGCTTGAGGCAGAAAAATAAAGCCCGGCCCTCAAAAAAAAATGCTGGTGCCCGCACCGGAAACAACAAGCACAAATTAAGGACTGGCCAGGTCCCTTTATTGGAAACTGTTTGAACCGGAAAAGTCTTTCTAATCCATGGATTCCATGTGACCATTACATATGTACAGCAATAGTTAGTTTTATCATGATTTAGAGCTATTTGGGCTTTAAATGGCCCAGGTCCTGTCGGTACTCAGCTCTGGAAGTTCTAAAAAGCAGATGCTGAGACTGGTCCCTATGGGGGCTTCCATTTTTGCCTCACCCTCAGGGTGAAAAACAATCTTAACTTGGCATCAGTCCTCCCCTTCACTGCCATTGATGCAACTTCAAAGAGACTCGCTACAGTTCTTCCACAGTCTCATCATTCAATATTTTATACAAGGAAGCCATTGTTGGTGCTTATTTACCTAATGCAACTAACAACCACTGCCAAAGCCATTAGTCCTGGCTTGTTGTAGGTGTAATTGTTGTATCATTTATCTGAATGCAAAGACAGAAAGAAGTAGCAAAATACCAGCATGGGCGTAACTTGGTCAGTAAAATTGAGGGGGTGTGAACTTCAGATTTTCTGACAATCAGGCTGGTATATAATGTTTAAATACTTTAAACATAAACAGAGTGCATGGGAGGGGCTAAGGGGCAATGGAAAATGAGCAATATTTAATTTGTAAAAAAAAAACTACGGTGCCCAAAGCCATCCTCTTAATCATGCAGCTCCTGCAATTAAATGTGTGATCACGGAATACAGAGGCAGCTAATCCTGAAGCAATCTCAGGCCTCTTCATTCCATTTACAGCCATTCCCTGCCCCTTCAGCTCACTCTTGCAGCTTTCTGCTTTCTCCTTTTGTGACTATTTTCCATTTTTCTCTTCCTCTGTGTAGGAGGCTGGCCTGGCTTGTAGTGGGTACCAAAGGTACTTACACCCTGGGCCAGGTCCAGTTATCCCTTATTAGGGTAGAAGAGGTGTTTCTAGCAGCTTAGACTGATAGAAGATAGCTATGGCAAAGCAGCTTAGGCTGAACTACGAGACATGCAAAGCTCCTACTATACCACTTGTATCATATGCATAATATCATAAGAAAACACAATATACAGAGTTACTCAAAATAAAGGTACTTTATTTTTATGACAATATGCCACAAGTATCTCAGTGAGTATCCTCAGTAAGAAGGTAAGTAATATACACAAGATAAAAATATACACAAACAAAAATTGGGTAAGTAAGGCAAGAAAAGTAATGCAAACAGTTTAGAATTACAATAGGTTGCAATAGGCAAGCATAGGGATAGGGGCAACACAAACCATATACTCCAAAAGTGGAATGCGAACCACGAATGGACCCCAGACCTATGTGAGCTTGTAGAGGGTCGCTGGGACTGTAAGAAAACAGTGAGGGTTAGAAAAATACCCCACCCCAAGACCCTGAAAAGTAGGTGTAAAGTGCACCTACTACCCCCAGAGAGCAAAATAGTCATGATAGGGGGATTCTGCAGGAAGAACAAACACCAGCAGTGCACTGACAACGGATTTCCGGACCTGAGTACCTGTAAGACAAGGGGACCAAGTCCAATAGTCGGGACAGTGTCCAGGGGGGGCAGGAGCCCAGGAAACCCCAGATGAAGGTGCAAGGAAGCTGCCTTTGGTTGGAAGAAGCTTGGGGTTCTGCAAGAAAGAATAGGACTAGGGACTTCTCCTTTGGAAGACTGATGTCTCACATCGCGATGAAGCTTGCAGAGGTGTTCCCATGCAGAATTACTGCAAACAAGCCTTGCTAGCTGCAAGAGTCGTGTTAGAGGTTTTTGGATGCTGCTGAGGACCAGGGAGGACCAGGATGTTGCCACTTGGCAGAGGAGACAGAGGGGGCGCCTGTAGGAAAGTACCATCTTGCCTGGCATGTTACCCCCATTTTTCACTGTATATATGTTGTTTTAGTTGTATGTGTCACTGGGACCCTGGTAACCCAGGGCCCCAGTGCTCATAAGTGTGCCTGAATGTGTTACCTGTGTAGTGACTAACTGTCTCACTGAGGCTCTGCTAATCAGAACCTCAGTGGTTATGCTCTCTCATTTCTTTCCAAATTGTCACTAACAGGCTAGTGACCATTTTTACCAATTTACATTGGCTTACTGGAACACCCTTATAATTCCCTAGTATATGGTACTGAGGTACCCAGGGTATTGGGGTTCCAGGAGATCCCTATGGGCTGCAGCATTTCTTTTGCCACCCATAGGGAGCTCTGACAATTCTTACACAGGCCTGCCACTGCAGCCTGAGTGAAATAACGTCCACGTTATTTCACAGCCATTTTACACTGCACTTAAGTAACTTATAAGTCACCTATATGTCTAACCTTTACCTGGTAAAGGTTAGGTGCAAAGTTGCTTAGTGTGAGGGCACCCTGGCACTAGCCAAGGTGCCCCCACATTGTTCAGAGCCAATTCCCTGAACTTTGTGAGTGCGGGGACACCATTACACGCGTGCACTACATATAGGTCACTACCTATATGTAGCTTCACAATGGTAACTCCGAATATGGCCATGTAACATGTCTATGATCATGGAATTGCCCCCTCTATGCCATCCTGGCATAGTTGGCACAATCCCATGATCCCAGTGGTCTGTAGCACAGACCCTGGTACTGCCAAACTGCCCTTCCTGGGGTTTCACTGCAGCTGCTGCTGCTGCCAACCCCTCAGACAGGCATCTGCCCTCCTGGGGTCCAGCCAGGCCTGGCCCAGGATGGCAGAACAAAGAACTTCCTCTGAGAGAGGGTGTGACACCCTCTCCCTTTGGAAAATGGTGTGAAGGCAGGGGAGGAGTAGCCTCCCCCAGCCTCTGGAAATGCTTTGTTGGGCACAGATGTGCCCAATTCTGCATAAGCCAGTCTACACCGGTTCAGGGGACCCCTTAGCCCTGCTCTGGTGCGAAACTGGACAAAGGAAAGGGGAGTGACCACTCCCCTGACCTGCACCTCCCCTGGGAGGTGTCCAGAGCTCCTCCAGTGTGCTCCAGACCTCTGCCATCTTGGAAACAGAGGTGCTGCTGGCACACTGGACTGCTCTGAGTGGCCAGTGCCACCAGGTGACGTCAGAGACTCCTTCTGATAGGCTCCTTCAGGTGTTAGTAGCCTATCCTCTCTCCTAGGTAGCCAACCCCTCTTTTCTGGCTATTTAGGGTCTCTGTCTCTGGGGAAACTGTAGATAACGAATGCAAGAGCTCATCCGAGTTCCTCTGCATCTCTCTCTTCACCTTCTGCCAAGGAATCGACTGCTGACCGCGCTGGAAGCCTGCAAACCTGCAACATAGTAGCAAAGACGACTACTGCAACTCTGTAACACTGATCCTGCCGCCTTCTCGACTGTTTTCCTGCTTGTGCATGCTGTGGGGGTAGTCTGCCTCCTCTCTGCACCAGAAGCTCCGAAGAAATCTCCCGTGGGTCGACGGAATCTTCCCCCTGCAACCGCAGGCACCAAAAAGCTGCATTACCGGTCCCTTGGGTCTCCTCTCAGCACGACGAGCGAGGTCCCTCGAATCCAGCGACTCTGTCCAAGTGACCCCCACAGTCCAGTGACTCTTCAGTCCAAGTTTGGTGAAGGTAAGTCCTTGCCTCACCTCGCTGGGCTGCATTGCTGGGAACCGCGACTTTTGCAGCTACTCCGGCCCCTGTGCACTTCCAGCGGAAATCCTTTGTGCACAGCCAAGCCTGGGTCCACGGCACTCTAACCTGCATTGCACGACTTTCTAAGTTGGTCTCCGGCGACGTGGGACTCCTTTGTGCGACTTCGGGTGAGCACCGTTTCACGCATCCTCATAGTGCCTGTTTCTGGCACTTCTCTGGGTGCTACCTGCTGTTGAGAGGGCTCTTTGTCTTGCTCGACGTCCCTTCTCTCTCCTGATCCAATTTGCGACCTCCTGGTCCCTCCAGGGCCGCAGCAGCGTCCAAAAACGCTAACCGCACGATTTGCAGCTAGCAAGGCTTGTTGGCGTTCTTTCGGCGGGAAAACACTTCTGCACGACTCTCCACGGCAAGACGGATCCGTCCACCAAAGGGGAAGTCTCTAGCCCTGTTCGTTCCTGCAGAAACCTCAGCTTCTTCTGTCCAGTAGAAGCTTGTTTGCACCCGCAGCTGGCATTTCCTGGGCATCTGCCCATTTCCGACTTGCTTGTGACTTTTGGACTTAGTCCCCTTGTTCCACAGGTACCCTAGATTGGAAATCCACAGTTGTTGCATTGTTGGTTTGTGTCTTTCCTGCATTATTCCTCTAACACAACTTCTTTGTCCTTAGGGGAACTTTAGTGCACTTTGCACTCACTTTTCAGGGTCTTGGGGAGGGTTATTTTTCTAACTCTCACTATTTTCTAATAATCCCAGCGACCCTCTACAAGGTCACATAGGTTTGGGGTCCATTCGTGGTTCGCATTCCACTTTTGGAGTATATGGTTTGTGTTGCCCCTATCCCTATGTTTCCCCATTGCATCCTATTGTAACTATACATTGTTTGCACTGTTTTCTAAGACTATACTGCATATTTTTGCTATTGTGTATATATATCTTGTGTATATTTCCTATCCTCTCACTGAGGGTACACTCTAAGATACTTTGGCATATTGTCATAAAAATAAAGTACCTTTATTTTTAGTATAACTGTGTATTGTGTTTTCTTATGATATTGTGCATATGACACTAGGTGGTACTGTAGTAGCTTCACACGTCTCCTAGTTCAGCCTAAGCTGCTCTGCTAAGCTACCATTATCTATCAGCCTAAGCTGCTAGACACCCTATACACTAATAAGGGATAACTGGGCCTGGTGCAAGGTGCAAGTACCCCTTGGTACTCACTACAAGCCAGTCCAGCCTCCTACAGCTACCGCAGGCACCAAAGAACTGCATCACCGGTCCCCTGGGTCTCCTCTCAGCACGACGAGCGAGGTCCCTTGAATCCAGCAACTGTGTCCAAGTGACTCCCACAGTCCAGTGACTCTTCAGTCCAAGTTTGGTGGAGGTAAGTCCTTGCCTCCCCAAGCCAGACTGCATTGCTAAGAACTGCAACTTTTGCAGCTACTCCAGCCTCTGTGCACTTCCGGCGGAAATCCTTTGTGCACAGCCAAGCCTGGGTCCTCGGCACTCTAACCTGCATTGCACGACTATCTAAGTGGCCCTCCGGCGACGTGGGACTCCATTGTGCAACTTCGGGTGAGCACCATTTCACTCTTTTTTGTAGTGCCTGTTCCAGCACTTCTGCGGGTGCTGTCTACTTCTGAGAGGGCTCCTTGTCTTGCTTGACGCCCCCTCTGTCCCCAGACGCAATTGGCGACATCCTGGTCCCTCCTGGGCCACAGCAGCATCCAAAAACCCTAACCGCATAATTTGCAGCTAGCAAGGCTTGTTGGTGGTCTTTTGGCGGGAAAACACTTCTGCACGACTCTCCACGGCGTGGGGGATCCATCCACCAAAGGGGAAGTCTCTAGCCTTTGTCGCTCCTGCAGAATCCTCAGCTTCTACTGTCCAGTAGCATCTTCTTTGCACCCACAGCTGGCATTTCCTGGGCATCTGCCCATCTCCAACTTGCTTGTGACTTTTGGACTTGGTCCCCTTGTTCCACAGGTACCCTCAACTGGAAATCCATTGTTGTTGCATTGCTGGTTTGTGTCTTTCCTGCAGAATTCCCCCATCACGACTTCTATGTCCTTTGGGGAACTTTAGTGCACTTTGCACTCACTTTTCAGGGTCTTGGGGTGGGCTATTTTTCTAACCCTTACTATTTTCTAATAGTCCCAGCGACCCTCTACAAGGTCACATAGGTTTGGGGTCTATTCGTGGTTCGCATTCCACTTTTGGAGTATATGGTTTGCGTTGCCCCTATCCCTATGTGTCCCCATTGCATCCTATTGTAACTATACATTGTTTGCACTGTTTTCTAAGACTATACTGCATATTTTTGGTATTGTGTACATATATCTTGTGTATATTGTCTATCCTCATACTGAGGGTACACTCTGAGATACTTTGGCATATTGTCATAAAAATAAAGTACCTTTATTTTTAGTATATCTGTGTATTGTGTTTTCTTATGATATTGTGCAAGTGACACTAGTGGTACTGTAGGAGCTTCACTCGTCTCCTAGTTCAGCCTAAGCTGCTCTGCTAAGCTACCATTATCTATCAGCCTAAGCTGCTAGACACCTTATACACTAATAAGGGATACCTGGGCCTGGTGCAAGGTGTAAGTACCCCTTGGTACTCACTACAAGCCAGTCCAGCCTCCTACACTAAGTGCCTGCTCCAGTACTTCTGCGGGTGCTGCCTGCTTTTGTGAGGGCTCCCTGAGTTGCTTTGTGCCCCCTCTGTATCCTCCTCCAAGTGGCGACATCCTGGTCCCTCCTGGGCCCCTGCAGCACCCTAAAACCTCTAACGTGACTCTTGCAGCTAGCAAGGCTTGTTGGTGGTAATTCTGCGTGGGAACACCTCTACAAGCTTCATCGCGACGTGGGACATCAGTCTTCCAAAGGAGAAGTCCCTAGTCCTCTTCTTTCTTGCAGAACTCCAAGCTTCTTACAACCTGTGGCAGCTTCCTTGCATCTTCAGCTGGCATTTCCTGGGCTCCTGCCCACTCCTGGCACTGTCGCAACTATTGGACTTGGTCCCCTTGTCTTACAGGTACTCAGGTCCGGACATCCACTGTTGCATTGCTGGTGTTTGTTCTTCCCGCAGAATCCCCCTATCACGACTTCTGTGCTCTCTGGGGGTAGTAGGTGCACTTTACTCCTACTTTTCAGGGTCTTGGGGTGGGGTATTTTTCTAACCCTCACTGTTCTCTTACAGTCCCAGCGACCCTCTACAAGCTCACATAGGTCTGGGGTCCATTCGTGGTTTGTATTCCACTTTTGGAGTATATGGTTTGTGTTGCCCCTATACCTATGTGTTCCTATTGCAACCTATTGTAATTCTACACTGTTTGCATTACTTTTCTTGCTATTACTTTGCTAATTTTGGTTTGTGTATATATATCTTGTGTATAGTACTTACCTTCTTACTGAAGGTACTCACTGAGATACTTGTGGCATATTGTCATAAAAATAAAGTACCTTTATTTTTAGTAACTCTGTATATTGTGTTTTCTTATGATATCTTGCATATGATACAAGTGGTATAGTAGGAGCTTTGCATGTCTCCTAGCTCAGCCTAAGCTGCTTTGCCATAGCTACCTTCTATCAGCCTAACCTGCTAGAAACACCTCTTCTACACTAATAAGGGATAACTGGACCTGGCACAGAGTGTTAGTACCCTTGGTACCCACTATAAGCCAGGCCAGCCTCCTACAAGAACCCAGTGTCAAAGCCCAAAGACAGTTAAACCTGGTGCTAAAGCCAATAGGCATCGATGTACTCATTAACAAAGCCTAATTGTTTACTGTAAAACCCTGTTTTCCCTTTTACCTGTTCTTGGATATTTTGAAGTGTAGAACAAAGTCCGTTTTTTGTATTTAAAAGCAAAGCATGAACTGTAGTGGCCACATTATTGAATGTCATTATAGTCTCTGAAGAGCTCCAAGCCTCCAGCCCACACCAGCCCCCTAGGGAGCCTTGAACCGCTCTTCCTCACCGGCTGTGGGTCACCATGTGTCAAACAGTGGTACTCATGCTCAGTTTGGTGAGAATAAGGTGCCCACAGGACATAGAAGCAAAAGGTCCATGTGACACACCTGAAGTCCATTTACTCTTAATTTCCCTGCCCCTCCCCAACCAGCTCACACACTGCTGACCACCAGAAGGAGGGAAACAAAGACAGTCACACCACAGACCATGCCTGAGTTTCAGAGCTTTCCTGGCCATGGCAATATTTGCAGAAAATTCATATCAAACCTTCCATCTCTCTCAGAGGCACTGAGGGCTCTTCAGACACAATGTATTGGATGGGAGCCGAGCGTCCGCTGTGACAAGGAAGCTTGCTCTCATAAGATGCATTCCTGCAGGGCACCATCATGACACACTTTGCTCCACAAAAAGCAGCCAAATTCGACATCGATGTAAGATCTCATGTGCACGAGGAAATGCTGCTGTAGCTGGACTACCAAAATAACCATCACAGATGAGCTGCAAAGAAGAGGCACTCTTTCAAGGTAGCCACTGGCCATAAGCCTCTGATAGCTCTGTTTCTAGGTTTTTTGTTTTATTTAGCAGTTTTATATTGCGCAAACTCAACCCAAACGTATTGGAGCACCAGTTACAGTACACAAGGAGACATTAGTTTTTTGGTGGGCACAGGGAGATAACGCGATTCGCCCAGAATCACAGGATGTAGAGGCAACCCCAAGACTCAAACCTGGCTCCCCAGCTCTAAAGTCGGCAGCTCTGGTTGTTATGTCACATTCGCTGCCTTGACAACATTCCTTAGGGCTGGCAACACTTTCATGTCTATCTTTAGGGTCAATCTTCCAAGGTAGCTTCTGACCATAAGCAACGGATACCGCTTTTCCAAGAGTCACGGTGGCATTCCTTGGGACCACAAACGCTTTTGTGTCTAACTTTAGGATCAGTCTTTCAAAGTACCACTGACCATAACCCATGCATAGGTCTATTCCAAGGGTCACACCAGCATTCTTCAGGGCTGACAACTCTTCCACATCTAACTTTAGGGTCACTCTTTCATGGTGGCTCCTGACAATAAGCCAGAGCGAACTCTATTCCAAGGGTTCTTGCAGCATTCTTTGGGGCCACCAACACTTCAATGTCTAACTTTAGGGTCACTCTTTCAAGGTACCTACTGCCCATAAACCATTCACAGCTCAATTCCTAAAGTCATCATGGCCTCACCTGCAAAGAAAAGATAAGGGGATCCTGCAGCTGTAAGATTACCTGGTCTGTTCCCTCTCAGCATTAGTGTTCAATGGGAGCACTTTCTTGTGCAATGTGGGGTACCACAGTTTTTCTGGAAGAATGTGGTCAGGCAGGATGGATAACTCTTGTACTGTGATCCCTAAAGTTCTGTTGAAGGTGCGCATAAACTGCTCAATATCACCATTAGCTTGCAGGCACTGAGAAGTTATCCTTCAATGATTTATACCTAGATGTCACATGAAGTCTTGGAATTCTGGCCCTTCCAATGGAGGTCCGTTATTTGTCCTGATCTCCTCCGGAATGCCAAACAGTGCAAAACGCTTCTCTAGCACGGGGGCTATTTTGGAGAACCCTTGCGATTCTGTCAGCTCTACTACGGTATATTTGGAGCGAATGTCTACCATCACCATCGTGGTGCATCCATCTGGGAAACTGCGGAAATCTAGGTTGACTTTCTCCCAGGGTATGTCGCAGCACTCTTCAGTGATCAGAGGAGCAGGGCCTTTGGGTCCACCCATCATCTGGCATTCCAGGCTCGGCCTCACCAGCCTGTCAACATCTTCTTTCAGTCCAAGGACCACCTGTTTTCCCTCAGGCAATGTTTTGTCATGTCTGCTCCTTGGTTTCCACTGTGGGCCAGTTCTGTGACTCGTTGAGCCAGTGATGCTGGAATCCCAATTTTTTGGCCCCTTTAGTATAATTCCTTTCGGGATAATTCCTTCCGGCATGGCACTTAGCTCACTTTTGATTTTCCAGATTTGTGCCAGTCTGTCTTTGCCTGAGCTGACCCACTGATTGACATCACTGAAACACACTTTCCTGGTCCCTCATGCCTAGTGGCAGTGATCTTTTGGAGTATTCCATCTCCTGTAGTTGTTTGTCTGATCTCTTGAAGGCTGAGCACCCTGAGCACTCTCTTTGGCTCACTAGCCCCAGGTATTCCTCCATTTGGCCATTGCCGCACACAGGTGGGCCATTGTTCCACACAGGGTGGCTGTGAAAGGACGCCTATGGGATTTTTTGACCAATATATGACATTGAACAGTCATTGTTGTATCTATATGGCCCAGCGTTTGTTCCTAGGAAGGAGGTTTGGAGGCGGTGCCTTTGAAAAAAGATACCAGTAGGTGGTGGTCGGTTGGAATGGCCGCCCACACAGATATAGGTGGAAGTGACCACAGCACCAGTTGATGGCAAGGGCCTCTCCCTCGATCTGGGCGTACCTTGTTTAAATGGGTGTGAGTGCTCTGCTATCAAAAGCGAGGGGCACCCACCCGCTAGGTTGCATTTCTTGTGTCAGTACTGCCCCAAGCCCCACGATGCTCGCATTAATGATTAACTCTGTTTTCTTTCCTGGGTCGAAATAGACCATGGTAGTCTTGTTTAACAATGTGTGCTTGATCTTCTGGAAGGATTCGGCCTCCCCGGGGCTGCAACTCCACCAAGCATGCACTTTTGTGAGGGCTCAGAGCAGCTTTGCCAGCATTGAGAAGTTGGTGACGAATTGTTCGCAATAAGTGGCAATCCCCAGGAAGCTGTGCATTTCTGTGGCATACCTGGGGGCCAGGCTTGTTGAAGTGCTTGTGACTTGAATGTCATTCTGTGTAAAAACATTTGAAAAATTCTATCTTGGTCTCAAAGAATGAGCACATCACTCATTGGAGGGTGAGGCTGTATTCTCGGAGTCATTTCTGGGTTCCATGAGTCAGCGGTGATGCTCTCCAAAGGTAGTCTTGTAGATGAGGATATCACCACTTATGTTCATTACACCTTGAAGACCAGATAGTGTTTGCTGATCATGTTCTGGAAAGACATTTAAAAATGTAGCTGTTTATACCTCCGCAGGCCCCGGTGGGTTGCAAAAAAAGTGGTGGTGTATTGCATGCTGTCATCCAGTTGCAAGTGGTGGTATCTGGTGTTCACGTCCAGTTTGGAAAACCACCTGGCCCCACTGAGGTCAGTGATTATGTTATCCATGGTAGGCGTGATGTGCCTCTCCAATCCTGATCGCTTCATTGGGAGGACACATATCAATACAAAGTCGGATTTAGCCAGGATGTCTAGGGTTTTTCGCAGTTACCATTGTGGACACCCGCAGAGTAAGCCTGCAGACTTTTTCAATAACTTCTAATTTTTCTAGCTTCTCTACCTCCAGTTCAACCAAGGGCTGTAGGTGGAAAGGCTCTCTGTGATGTTGCAATGCCACCGGCTTCACTGTGTTGTCGATGTGTAGCTTTACTGTGGGTCCTTTGAGGCACCCTAATCCTTGTAACAGGTGTGGGAATCAGTGCATGATGTCCTCTACCTGATTGGCCTGAACATTTATGTGCGAAAAATATAAGGCCAAGGTCTTTGGCTGTGTGACACTCAATGAGGGTGTCTCATTCCCCTCTGACAATGTGGAATCCTGCTGGTGTTTCTGTATCGCTGTTCTGTGCTGAGACATCCGTTGTCCGTACCAGTTGCAATGGTTCTTGGCTCCCGTATGTGTATATTTTGGTCACTGAGGGTGACAGAATTGGTCTCATCCTATGGCGAAGATATTGTTGGTGGTTCATCATATTCATGGATGCCCGGTGTCAACGAGGGCCATGACTGTTGTCTCTGCTATGAGTATCTCATACGTTGGCTATGGCCTTTGGTTTCTCTTCCTGTGCTCCGTGAATGATATTATGGAAGACTCTCTTCTTTGGAGAGGTCCGTGGACTGCTTTTCCCTTGCCCACATTTGTCATGATGCTTGGCTCTTCTGCTCAGTGAAACTGAGTGAAAAGTGTTGAATTGTTCTCAAGGGTGGTGTGTTTCCTCCGGTCCCTTTTGGTCCACTTCTGCAGACCCTTATGAAGTGGATTGGTTTCCCACAGTTGGAGCATGTCTTTCATTGAGCGGAGTAGTTGTCTCTTAGGTGGTCTTCCCTCCTGCAGTTCCTGCAGTGGGTGATGGGTGTAAGTTTGGAAGCTTTGCTCTCCAGCCACATGGCCATGTTTGATTGCATCAGCAGGCTCAGTCTTGACCGTGGACTGTTTGCTGGCATGGGGGCTGCCATGGCTGGTGGTGAGCACCAAGTCTATTTCTGCGACCCGTGCCACGGACAGATCATGGGCCAGGCAAGGATCACAATGTCTTGCAGGCTGATGTCTGGCTAACCCAGGATTAGTCCTCTGAGGGTCACTGCCCTGCATCGTTGGATGAGCTGTGTCCACACCTCTTTCATAAGGTCGTCCGTGGTGCAGGTGCAGGCAGACGCAGAGTTTGTCAATGGACTCCCCTTCACGTTGGCCTGCTTGTGGAAGTTTGAATCGCTCAAGTTCTGGGTTGACGTGAGGATCGAAGTGGACGCTAAGGGCCCTGACCGCTGCATTGTAGTCTTCACCCGATCCTGGGAGGTGCTCGGACAGTTTGTTTATAGTAGTAATAGTGATCTCTTGACAGCTCCATCAGTTTCTCTAGTCACCCTAAAGTAGTTGTTCAGGCGGTCCACCCATGGTTTCCACTTCGGAGCGGTGGGATCCGCAAGTTCCCGGACTGGCTACAGGGTTGTATGGGTGGGCTCTGGGCATACAATAAATTAACTGTGACACCCTGTATGCTGCAGTCTCTGACCGAAGACCCCTCGCGGCTTCACGCCCCTTTATTTATACCCTCAGGTAGTGCCCGCCCATGAGGGTTGCGTGCGCCAGCTTGGGGTTAGGGGTCACCCCTTAAGGGCTGGGTGACTCACTACATCTTGGGTGGGGTCACCGGGGATGAGGCAGTATTCCTGCGCTCCTTGCAATCCCAAATCAGCGATGGCTCAGAGGCGGTCATATGGCACCAACTCTCCTGTTCGGCGTGTGCCAGGTCCAGTGCTTAATTTGTAAATAAGAAGGTGCCGGTGCCCAAAACCCTTCTCTTAAACACGCGGCTGCTGCAATTAAATGTGTGAACACGGAATACTGAGGCGGCGTATTCCTGAAGCCTTCTCTGGCCTTTTTAATCCATTTACAGTCACTCCCTGCCCCTCCAGCTCACTCGTGCAGCTTTCTACTTTCTCCCTTTGTGACGCTTTTTTGTTTTTAACTTCCTTCGTCTTTCCCATATGCGTCTTTTGCTCGCAGCAAATGCTTGAGGCAGAAAAATAAAGCCCGGCCCTCAAAAAAAAGTGCTGGTGCCCGCACCGGAAACAACAAGCACAAATTAAGGACTGGCCAGGTCCCTTTATTGGAAACTGTTTGAACCGGAAAAGTCTTTCTAATCCATGGATTCCATGTGACCATTACATATGTACAGCAATAGTTAGTTTTATCATGATTTAGAGTTATTTGGGCTTTAAATGGGCCAGGTCCTGTCGGTACTCAGCTCTGGAAGTTCTAAAAAGCAGATGCTGAGACTGGTCCCTATGGGGGCCTCCATTTTTGCCTCACCCTCAGGGTGAAAAACAATCTTAACTTGGCATCAGTCCTCCCCTTCACTGCCTTTGATGCAACTTCAAAGAGACTCGCTACAGTTCTTCCACAGTCTCATCATTCAATATTTTATACAAGGAAGCCATTGTTGGTGCTTATTTACCTAATGCAACTAACAACCACTGCCAAAGCCATTAGTCCTGGCTTGTTGTAGGTGTAATTGTTGTATCATTTATCTGGATGCAAAGACAGAAAGAAGTAGCAAAATACCAGCATGGGCGTAACTTGGTCAGTAAAATTGAGGGGGTGTGAACTTCAGATATTCTGACAATCAGGCTGGTATATAATGTTTAAATACTTTAAACATAAACAGAGTGCATGGGAGGGGCTAAGGGGCAATGGAAAGGGAGCAATAAAAACCTACAGTGCCCAAAGCCATCCTCTTAATCGTGCAGCTCCTGCAATTAAATGTGTGATCACGGAATACAGAGGCAGCTAATCCTGAAGCAATCTCAGGCCTCTTCATTCCATTTACAGCCATTCCCTGCCCCTTCAGCTCACTCTTGCAGCTTTCTGCTTTCTCCTTTTGTGACTATTTTTCATTTTTCTCTTCCTCTGTGTAGGAGGCTGGCCTGGCTTGTATGGGTACCAAAGGTACTTACACCCTGGGCCAGGTCCAGTTATCCCTTATTAGGGTAGAAGAGGTGTTTCTAGCAGCTTAGACTGATAGAAGATAGCTATGGCAAAGCAGCTTAGGCTGAACTACGAGACATGCAAAGCTCCTACTATACCACTTGTATCATATGCATAATATCATAAGAAAACACAATATACAGAGTTACTCAAAATAAAGGTACTTTATTTTTATGACAATATGCCACAAGTATCTCAGTGAGTACCCTCAGTAAGAAGGTAAGTAATATACACAAGATAAAAATATACACAAACAAAAATTGGGTAAGTAAGGCAAGAAAAGTAATGCAAACAGTTTAGAATTACAATAGGTTGCAATAGGCAAGCATAGGGATAGGGGCAACACAAACCATATACTCCAAAACTGGAATGCGAACCACGAATGGACCCCAGACCTATGTGAGCTTGTAGAGGGTCGCTGGGACTGTAAGAAAACAGTGAGGGTTAGAAAAATACCCCACCCCAAGACCCTGAAAAGTAGGTGTAAAGTGCACCTACTACCCCCAGAGAGCACAATAGTCATGATGGGGGGATTCTGCAGGAAGAACAAACACCAGCAGTGCACTGACAACGGATTTCCGGACCTGAGTACCTGTAAGACAAGGGGACCAAGTCCAATAGTCGGGACAGTGTCCAGGGGGGGCAGGAGCCCAGGAAACCCCAGATGAAGGTGCAAGGAAGCTGCCTCTGGTTGGAAGAAGCTTGGGGTTCTGCAAGAAAGAATAGGACTAGGGACTTCTCCTTTGGAAGACTGATGTCTTACATCGCGATGAAGCTTGCAGAGGTGTTCCCACGCAGAATTACTGCAAACAAGCCTTGCTAGCTGCAAGAGTTGTGTTAGAGGTTTTTGGATGCTGCTGAGGACCAGGGAGGACCAGGATGTTGCCACTTGGCAGAGGAGACAGAGGGGGCGCCTGTAGGAAAGTACCATCTTGCCTGGCATGTTACCCCCATTTTTCACTGTATATATGTTGTTTTAGTTGTATGTGTCACTGGGACCCTGGTAACCCAGGGCCCCAGTGCTCATAAGTGTGCCTGAATGTGTTACCTGTGTAGTGACTAACTGTCTCACTGAGGCTCTGCTAATCAGAACCTCAGTGGTTATGCTCTCTCATTTCTTTCCAAATTGTCACTAACAGGCTAGTGACCATTTTTACCAATTTACATTGGCTTACTGGAACACCCTTATAATTCCCTAGTATATGGTAATGAGGTACCCAGGGTATTGGGGTTCCAGGAGATCCCTATGGGCTGCAGCATTTCTTTTGCCACCCATAGGGAGCTCTGACAATTCTTACACAGGCCTGCCACTGCAGCCTAAGTGAAATAACGTCCACGTTATTTCACAGCCATTTTACACTGCACTTAAGTAACTTATAAGTCACCTATATGTCTAACCTTTACCTGGTAAAGGTTAGGTGCAAAGTTACTTAGTGTGAGGGCACCCTGGCACTAGCCAAGGTGCCCCCACATTGTTCAGAGCCAATTCCCTGAACTTTGTGAGTGCGGGGACACCATTACACGCGTGCACTACATATAGGTCACTACCTATATGTAGCTTCACAATGGTAACTCCGAATATGGCCATGTAACATGTCTATGATCATGGAATTGCCCCCTCTATGCCATCCTGGCATAGTTGGCACAATCCCATGATCCCAGTGGTCTGTAGCACAGACCCTGGTACTGCCAAACTGCCCTTCCTGGGGTTTCACTGCAGCTGCTGCTGCTGCCAACCCCTCAGACAGGCATCTGCCCTCCTGGGGTCCAGCCAGGCCTGGCCCAGGATGGCAGAACAAAGAACTTCCTCTGAGAGAGGGTGTGACACCCTCTCCCTTTGGAAAATGGTGTGAAGGCAGGGGAGGAGTAGCCTCCCCCAGCCTCTGGAAATGCTTTGTTGGGCACAGAGGTGCCCAATTCTGCATAAGCCAGTCTACACCGGTTCAGGGGACCCCTTAGCCCTGCTCTGGCGCGAAACTGGACAAAGGAAAGGGGAGTGACCACTCCCCTGACCTGCACCTCCCCTGGGAGGTGTCCAGAGCTCCTCCAGTGTGCTCCAGACCTCTGCCATCTTGGAAACAGAGGTGCTGCTGGCACACTGGACTGCTCTGAGTGGCCAGTGCCACCAGGTGACGTCAGAGACTCCTTGTGATAGGCTCCTTCAGGTGTTGCTAGCCTATCCTCTCTCCTAGGTAGCCAAACCCTCTTTTCTGGCTATTTAGGGTCTCTGTCTCTGGGGAAACTTTAGATAACGAATGCAAGAGCTCAGCCGAGTTCCTCTGCATCTCTCTCTTCACCTTCTGATAAGGAATCGACTGCTGACCGCGCTGGAAGCCTGCAAACCTGCAACATAGTAGCAAAGACGACTACTGCAACTCTGTAACGCTGATCCTGCCGCCTTCTCGACTGTTTTCCTGTCTGTGCATGCTGTGGGGGTAGTCTGCCTCCTCTCTGCACCAGAAGCTCCCAAGAAATCTCCCGTGGGTCGACGGAATCTTCCCCCTGCAACCGCAGGCACCAAAAAGCTGCATTACCGGTCCCTTGGGTCTCCTCTCAGCACGACGAGCGAGGTCCCTCGAATCCAGCAACTCTGTCCAAGTGGCCCCCACGGTCCAGTGACTCTTCAGTCCAAGTTTGGTGGAGGTAAGTCCTTGCCTCACCTCGCTGGGCTGCATTGCTGGAAACCGCGACTTTTGCAGCTACTCCGGCCCCTGTGCACTTCCGGTGGAAATCCTTTGTGCACAGCCAAGCCTGGGTCCACGGCACTCTAACCTGCATTGCACAACTTTCTAAGTTGGTCTCCGGCGACGTGGGACTCCTTTGTGCGACTTTGGGTGAGCACTGTTTCACGCATCCTGGTAGTGCCTGTTTCTGGCACTTCTCCGGGTGCTACCTGCTGCTGAGAGGGCTCCTTGTCTTGCTCGACGTCCCCTCTCTCTCCTGGTACAATTTGCGACCTCCTGGTCCCTCCAGGGCCACAGCAGCGTCCAAAAACGCTAACCGCACGATTTGCAGCTAGTAAGGCTTGTTGGCATTCTTTCGGCGGGAAAATACTTCTGCACGACTCTCCACTGCGAGCGGGATCCATTCACCAAAGGGGAAGTCTCTAGCTCTTTTCGTTCCTGCAGAAACCGCAGCTTCTTCTGTCCAGTAGAAGCTTCTTTGCACCCGCAGCTGGCATTTCCTGGGCATCTGCCCATCTCCGACTTGCTTGTGACTTTTGGACTTGGTCCCCTTGTTCCACAGGTACCCTAGATTGGAAATCCACAGTTGTTGCATTGTTGGTTTGTGTCTTTCCTGCATTATTCCTCTAACACGACTTCTTTGTCCTCAGGGGAACTTTAGTGCACTTTGCACTCACTTTTCAGGGTCTTGGGGAGGGTTATTTTTCTAACTCTCACTATTTTCTAATAGTCCCAGCGACCCTCTACAAGGTCACATAGGTTTGGGGTCCATTCGTTGTTCGCATTCCACTTTTGGAGTATATGGTTTGTGTTGCCCCTATCCCTATGTTTCCCCATTGCATCCTATTGTAACTATACATTGTTTGCACTGTTTTCTAAGACTATACTGCATATTTTTGCTATTGTGTATATATATCTTGTGTATATTTCCTATCCTCTCACTGAGGGTACACTCTAAGATACTTTGGCATATTGTCATAAAAATAAAGTACCTTTATTTTTAGTATAACTGTGTATTGTGTTTTCTTATGATATTGTGCATATGACACTAGGTGGTACTGTAGTAGCTTCACACGTCTCCTAGTTCAGCCTAAGCTGCTCTGCTAGGCTACCATTATCTATCAGCCTAAGCTGCTAGACACCCTATACACTAATAAGGGATAACTGGGCCTGGTGCAAGGTGCATGAACCCCTTGGTACTCACTACAAGCCAGTCCAGCCTCCTACATTGGTTGTGCAGCGGTGGGATAAGTGCTTTGAGACTACTTACCACTGTTGTCATTGTACTTTTCATAAGAGAAAAATATACAAAACAAGGTCAGTGTATATACACATAGCCAAAATGTTTTGCATTTCCTCTTTTCACTCTTTTCTAAGTGCTGAAAAGTACTCCTAACTTTCTAAAAAGTTCTAAAAAGTTTAAAAAGTTTTTTTTCTCTGTCTTTCTAAAAGCTCTGACAAACTTTTTATCTTTTACTATCACTTTAACTCTCTCTAAAAATGTCTGGCACAGGCCAAAATGTTGATCTGTCCAAACTTGCATATGATCACCTTAGCTGGAAAGGAGCAAGGAGTCTCTGCATAGAGAGAGGTTTGAGTGTAGGGAAGAATCCTTCCTTAGAACTGTTAATTAACATGCTTAGAGTACAGGATAAGGCCATAAGTGCCCCATCTGTTGAAAAAGTAGCTAATGGTTCTCAATCTGATCCAGGGACTCCCCCAGGAAAAGATTCAGGAAAGAAACTTCCTAGCCTGCCCATTACTAGACAGTCTAGCATAGTTGGTAATGATGATGAGCCACACCATATAAATAGTGTTGTCTCACATCATAGCAAAAGCATTTATTCTCACCATACTGGTAGTGATGTTTCTGTTAGCCAATCTGTTAGGGTGGCTTCTGTAAGGGACAGGTCTCCTTCTGTCCATTTTCACCATACTTCTGTTTCAAGGCATGTCCCTCCCACCCACCCTGATGACAGATTGTTAGAAAGGGAGCTCAATAGATTGAGAGTGGAACAAACCAGACTGAAGCTCAAGAAGCAACAGCTGGATTTGGATAGACAGACTTTAGAAGTAGAGAAGGAGAGACAGAAACTGGGTTTAGAAACCCATGGTGGCAGCAGCAGTATTCCCCATAGTCATCCTGTAAAAGAGCATGATTCCAGGAATCTGCACAAGATAGTTCCCCCTTACAAGGAGGGGGATGACATTAACAAGTGGTTTGCTGCACTTGAGAGGGCCTGTGTTGTACAGGATGTCCCTCAAAGACAGTGGGCTGCTATCCTATGGCTATCATTTAGTGGAAAAGGTAGGGATAGGCTCCTTACTGTGAAAGAAAATGATGCTAATAATTTCCAAGTTCTTAAGAATGCACTCCTGGATGGTTATGGCTTAACCACTGAACAATACAGGATAAAGTTCAGAGAGACCCAAAAGGAGTCTTCACAAGACTGGGTTGATTTCATTGACCATTCAGTGAAGGCCTTGGAGGGGTGGTTACATGGCAGTAAAGTTACTGATTATGACAGCCTGTATAACTTGATCCTGAGAGAGCATATTCTTAATAATTGTGTGTCTGATTTGTTGCACCAGTACTTGGTGGACTCTGATCTGACCTCTCCCCAAGAATTGGGAAAGAAGGCAGACAAATGGGTCAGAACAAGGGTGAACAGAAAAGTTCATACAGGGGGTGACAAAGATGGCAACAAAAAGAAGGATGGTAAGTCTTCTGACAAGGGTGGGGACAAATCTAAAAATGAGTCTTCATCAGGCCCACAAAAACACTCTGGTGGGGGTGGTGGGTCCAAATCCTCTTTTAATCAGAACAAGGAAAATAAACCATGGTGCTATTTATGTAAAATAAAAGGCCATTGGACAACAGATCCCAGTTGTCCAAAGAAAGGCACCAAGCCTCCTACCACTACAACCCCTACTGCTACACCTAGTGTCCCTACTAATAGCAGTGGTGGTGGGAGCAAACCTACTAATAGCCAATCCAAGGGAGTAGCTGGGCTCACTATTGGTAACTTAGTTGGGGTTGGCCTTGTTAGGGAGGCCACAGAGGCTGTGTTAGTCTCTGAGGGGGCTATTGATTTAGCCACCTTAGTTGCTTGTCCCCTTAATATGGATAAGTACAAGCAGCTACCCCTAATAAATGGTGTTGAGGTTCAGGCCTACAGGGACACTGGTGCCAGTGTGACTATGGTCATAGAGAAACTGGTCCACCCTGAACAACACCTACTTGGTCACCAGTACCAAGTAACCAATGCTCACAACAACACACTTAGCCACCCCATGGCTGTTGTAAATCTCAACTGGGGGGGGGGGTTACTGGTCCAAAGAAAGTTGTGGTAGCTTCAGATTTACCTGTAGACTGTCTATTAGGGAATGATTTGGAGACATCAGCTTGGTCAGATGTGGAGTTGGAGGCCCATGCAGCAATGCTGGGCATCCCAGGGCATATTGTTGCTTTGACAAGGGCTCAGGCCAAAAAGCAAAAAGGACAGGGAAGCTTGGATCCTGGAACAATGGACCAAGTGCTCCCTAAAGCTAGGGCTAGTAGAAGCAAACCACTTCCTACTATCCCTCCCTCTACAGTGGATTCTACTTCTGAGGAAGAAGAATTCCCTCCCTGTGCAGAACCTACACCAGAGGAGCTGGAAGCAGACACTGCTGAGCTTTTGGGTGAAGGGGGGCCTGCCAGAGAGGAGCTGAGTGTGGCACAGCAAACCTGTCCCACATTAGAGGGTCTCAGACAGCAAGCTGTCAAACAGGCTAATGGGGATGTCAGTGACTCTCACAGAGTTTACTGGGAGGACAACCTCTTGTACACTGAGCATAGGGATCCTAAACCTGGAGCTGCCAGGAGATTAGTGATTCCTCAGGAGTACAGAAAGTTCCTCCTAACCCTGGCACATGACATTCCCCTAGCTGGGCACCTGGGTCAAATGAAAACTTGGGACAGACTTGTTCCATTGTTTCATTGGCCTAGGATGTCTGAGGACACAAAGGAATTTTGTAAGTCCTGTGAAACCTGTCAAGCCAGTGGCAAGACAGGTGGCACCCCAAAGGCACCCCTTATTCCACTGCCTGTGGTTGGGGTTCCCTTTGAAAGGGTAGGGGTTGACATAGTTGGCCCCCTTGACCCTCCTACTGCTTCAGGCAATAGATTTATCTTGGTGGTAGTGGACCATGCCACAAGATATCCTGAAGCTATTCCTTTAAGGACCACTACAGCACCTGCAGTGGCAAAGGCCCTCCTGGGAATATTTTCAAGGGTGGGCTTCCCAAAGGAAGTAGTATCAGACAGGGGAAGCAATTTCATTTCTGCATACTTAAAGGCCATGTGGAAGGAGTGTGGTTTAACGTACAAGTTCACAACACCCTATCATCCACAAACAAATGGACTGGTGGAGAGATTTAATAAAACTCTCAAAGGCATGATTATGGGTCTCCCTGAAAAACTCCGCAGGAGATGGGATATCCTTCTACCATGCCTCCTTTTTGCCTACAGGGAGGTACCCCAGAAAGGAGTGGGCTTCAGCCCCTTTGAACTTCTTTTTGGACACCCTGTTAGGGGTCCACTCACACTTGTAAAGGAGGGTTGGGAACAACCTTTAAAAGCTCCTAAGCAGGATATTGTGGATTATGTACTTGGCCTCAGATCAAGGATGGCTGAGTACATGAAAAAGGCCAGTAAAAACCTTCAGGCCAGCCAAGAGCTCCAGAAGCAATGGCATGATCAGAAGGCTGTTTTGGTTCAGTACCAACCAGGGCAGAAAGTGTGGGTCTTGGAGCCTGTGGCCCCAAGAGCACTCCAAGATAAATGGAGTGGACCCCACACAATTGTTGAAAAGAAGGGAGAAGTCACCTATTTAGTTGACTTAGGCACTGCCAGGAGTCCCCTTAGGGTGCTCCATGTCAACCGCCTGAAACCCTACTATGACAGGGCTGATCTCACCCTGCTCATGGCAACAGATGAGGGACAGGAAGAAGACAGTGATCCTCTACCTGATCTCTTCTCTTCCACAGAACAAGATGCTCTTGTGGAAGGTGTAGTTTTGGCTGATTGTCTTACTGCTGAGCAGAAAGACAATTGCATAAACCTCCTAGATCAATTCTCTGAACTCTTCTCTACTGTGCCAGGTACCACTTCTTGGTGTGAGCACACTATAGATACTGGAGACAGTTTACCTGTCAAAAGTAAGATCTATAGGCAGCCTGACCATGTCAGGGACTGCATAAAGCAAGAGGTCCAGAAAATGTTAGAACTAGGAGTGGTTGAGCACTCTGACAGTCCATGGGCTTCTCCTGTGGTACTGGTACCAAAACCCCATTCCAAAGATGGAAAGAAGGAAATGCGGTTTTGTGTAGACTATAGAGGTCTCAACTTGGTAACCAAAACTGATGCTCACCCTATACCCAGGGCAGATGAGCTCATAGATACACTGGCATCTGCCAAGTATCTAAGCACTTTTGACTTGACTGCAGGGTATTGGCAGATCAAATTGTCAGAAGATGCTAAACCTAAGACTGCATTTTCAACCATTGGAGGACATTACCAGTTTACTGTAATGCCTTTTGGTTTGAAAAATGCACCTGCCACTTTTCAGAGGTTGGTGAACACAGTCCTGCAAGGGCTGGAAGCTTTCAGTGCAGCATATTTGGACGATATAGCTGTCTTTAGCTCCAGCTGGGATGATCACCTGGTCCACCTATGGAAAGTTTTGGAGGCCCTGCAAAAGGCAGGCCTCACTATCAAGGCTTCAAAGTGCCAGAAAGGGCAGGGTAAGGTGGTTTATCTGGGACACCTTGTTGGTGGGGAACAGATTGCACCACTTCAGGGGAAAATCCAAACAATTATTGATTGGGTTCCCCCTACCACTCAGACTCAGGTGAGAGCCTTCCTAGGCCTCACTGGGTATTACAGGAGGTTCATTAAGAACTATGGCTCCATTGCAGCCCCTCTTAATGACCTCACATTCAAGAAAATGCCTAAAAAGGTATTATGGACAGCAAACTGTCAGAAAGCTTTTGAGGAGCTGAAGCAGGCCATGTGCTCTGCACCTGTCCTAAAAAGCCCTTGTTACTCTAAAGAATTCTATGTCCAAACTGATGCATCTGAATTAGGAGTAGGGGCAGTCCTATCGCAACTTAATTCTGAGGGCCAGGATCAACCTGTTGCTTTTATTAGTAGGAGGTTGACCCCTAGAGGAAAGCGTTGGTCTGCCATTGAGAGGGAGGCCTTTGCTGTGGTCTGGGCTCTGAAGAAGTTGAGGCCATACCTGTTTGGCACTCACTTCATTGTTCAGACAGACCACAAACCTCTACTTTGGCTAAAACAAATGAAAGGTGAAAATCCTAAATTGTTGAGGTGGTCCATATCCCTACAGGGAATGGACTATACAGTGGAACATAGACCTGGGAGTAGCCACTCCAATGCAGATGGACTCTCCAGATATTTCCACTTAGACAATGAAGACTCATCAGGTCATGGCTAGTCTTATTGTCCTTCGTTTGGGGGGGGGGTTGTGTAGGAAAGTACCATCTTGCCTGGCATGTTACCCCCATTTTTCACTGTATATATGTTGTTTTAGTTGTATGTGTCACTGGGACCCTGGTAACCCAGGGCCCCAGTGCTCATAAGTGTGCCTGAATGTGTTACCTGTGTAGTGACTAACTGTCTCACTGAGGCTCTGCTAATCAGAACCTCAGTGGTTATGCTCTCTCATTTCTTTCCAAATTGTCACTAACAGGCTAGTGACCATTTTTACCAATTTACATTGGCTTACTGGAACACCCTTATAATTCCCTAGTATATGGTACTGAGGTACCCAGGGTATTGGGGTTCCAGGAGATCCCTATGGGCTGCAGCATTTCTTTTTCCACCCATAGGGAGCTCTGACAATTCTTACACAGGCCTGCCACTGCAGCCTGAGTGAAATAACGTCCACGTTATTTCACAGCCATTTTACACTGCACTTAAGTAACTTATAAGTCACCTATATGTCTAACCTTTACCTGGTAAAGGTTAGGTGCAAAGTTACTTAGTGTGAGGGCACCCTGGCACTAGCCAAGGTGCCGCCACATTGTTCAGAGCCAATTCCCTGAACTTTGTGAGTGCGGGGACACCATTACACGCGTGCACTACATATAGGTCACTACCTATATGTAGCTTCACAATGGTAACTCCGAATATGGCCATGTAACATGTCTATGATCATGGAATTGCCCCCTTTATGCCATCCTGGCATAGTTAGCACAATCCCATGATCCCAGTGGTCTGTAGCACAGACCCTGGTACTGCCAAACTGCCCTTCCTGGGGTTTCACTGCAGCTGCTGCTGCTGCCAACCCCTCAGACAGGCATCTGCCCTCCTGGGGTCCAGCCAGGCCTGGCCCAGGATGGCAGAACAAAGAACTTCCTCTGAGAGAGGGTGTGACACCCTCTCCCTTTGGAAAATGGTGTGAAGGTAGGGGAGGAGTAGCCTCCCCCAGGCTCTGGAAATGCTTTGTTGGGCACAGAGGTGCCCAATTCTGCATAAGCCAGTCTACACCGGTTCAGGGGACCCCTTAGCCCTGCTCTGGCGCGAAACTGGAAAAAGGAAAGTGGAGTGACCACTCCCCTGACCTGCACCTCCCCTGGGAGGTGTCCAGAGCTCCTCCAGTGTGCTCCAGACCTCTGCCATCTTGGAAACAGAGGTGCTGCTGGCACACTGGACTGCTCTGAGTGGCCAGTGCCACCAGGTGACGTCAGAGACTCCTTGTGATAGGCTCCTTCAGGTGTTGCTAGCCTATCCTCTCTCCTAGGTAGCCAAACCCTCTTTTCTGGCTATTTAGGGTCTCTGTCTCTGGGGAAACTTTAGATAACGAATGCAAGAGCTCAGCCGAGTTCCTCTACATCTCTCTCTTCACCTTCTGATAAGGAATCGACTGCTGACCGCGCTGGAAGCCTGCAAACCTGTAACATAGTAGCAAAGACGACTACTGCAACTCTGTAACGCTGATCCTGCCGCCTTCTCGACTGTTTTCCTGTCTGTGCATGCTGTTGGGGTAGTCTGCCTCCTCTCTGCACCAGAAGCTCCGAATAAATCTCCCGTGGGTCGACGGAATCTTCCCCCTGCAACCGCAGGCACCAAAAAGCTGCATTACCGGTCCCTTGGGTCTCCTCTCAGCACGACGAGCGAGGTCCCTCGAATCCAGCAACTCTGTCCAAGTGGCCCCCACGGTCCAGTGACTCCTCAGTCCAAGTTTGGTGGAGGTAAGTCCTTGCCTCACCTCGCTGGGCTGCATTGCTGGGAACCGCGACTTTTGCAGCTACTCCGGCCCCTGTGCACTTCCGGCGGAAATCCTTCATGCACACCCAAGCCTGGGTCCACGGCACTCTAACCAGCATTGCACGACTTTCTAAGTTGGTCTCCGGCGACGTGGGACTCCTTTGTGCGACTTCGGGTGAGCACTGTTTCACGCATCCTCGTAGTGCCTGTTTCTGGCACTTCTCCGGGTGCTACCTGCTGCTGAGAGGGCTCTTTGTCTTGCTCGACGTCCCCTCTCTCTCTTGGTACAATTTGCGATCTCCTGGTCCCTCCAGGGCCACAGCAGCGTCCAAAAATGCTAACCGCACGATTTGCAGCTAGCAAGGCTTGTTGGCATTCTTTCGGCGGGAAAACACTTCTGCACGACTCTCCACGGCGAGTGAGATTGGTCCACCAAAGGGGAAGTCTCTAGCCCTTTTCGTTCCTGCAGAAACTGCAGCTTCTTCTGTCCAGTTGAAGCTTCTTTGCACCCGCAGCTGGCATTTCCTGGGCATCTGCCCATCTCCGACTTGCTTGTGACTTTTGGACTTGGTCCCCTTGTTCCACAGGTCCCCTAGATTGGAAATCCACAGTTGTTGCATTGTTGGTTTGTGTCTTTCCTGCATTATTCCTCTAACACGACTTCTTTGTCCTCAGGGGAAGTTTAGTGCACTTTGCACTTACTTTTCAGGGTCTTGGGGAGGGTTATTTTTCTAACTCTCACTATTTTCTAATAGTCCCAGCGACCCTGTACAAGGTCACATAGGTTTGGGGTCCATTCGTGGTTCGCATTCCACTTTTGGAGTATATGGTTTGTGTTGCCCCTATCCCTATGTTTCCCCATTGCATCCTATTGTAACTATACATTGTTTGCACTGTTTTCTAAGACTATACTGCATATTTTTGCTATTGTGTATATATATCTTGTGTATATTTCCTATCCTCTCACTGAGGGTACACTCTAAGATACTTTGGCATATTGTCATAAAAATAAAGTACCTTTATTTTTAGTATAACTGTGTATTGTGTTTTCTTATGATATTGTGCATATGACAGTAGGTGGTACTGTAGTAGCTTCACACGTCTCCTAGTTCAGCCTAAGCTGCTCTGCTAAGCTACCATTATCTATCAGCCTAAGCTGCTAGACACCCTATACACTAATAAGGGATAACTGGGCCTGGTGCAAGGTGCAAGTACCCCTTGGTACTCACTACAAGCCAGTCCAGCCTCCTACAGCGCCCAGCAACTCAGAGAGCCCTGACAGAAGCAGGCAGCACTCACATAAGTACCCCAACAGGCACTTGGAAGAAGAGTGAACCGGAGTCCACGCGAAGTTACAAAAGGGAGTCCCACGATGTCGGAGGACAACTCAGAAGGTGGTGCACTGCAGGTCGAAGCGCTGGGGACCCAGGCTTGGCTGTGCATGAAGGAAATCCTGAAAGAGTGCACAGGAGCCGGAGCAGCTGCAAATCACGGGGTACACAGCTTTGCAGTCTAGCGTGGGGAGGCAAGGACTTACCTCCACCAAACTTGGACTGAAGAGTCACTGGACAGTGTGAGTCACTTGGAGAGAGTTGCTGAGTTCCAGGGACCACGCTCGTCAGGATGAGAGGGACCCAGAGGACCGGTGATGCAGTCTTTTGGTGCCTGTGTTAGCAGGGGGAAGATTCCGTCGACCTACAGGAGATTTCTTCGGAGGTTCTGGTGCAGGGTGAAGGCAGGCTACCCCTAGAGCATGCACCACCTGGAAACAGTCGAGAAAGCCGGCAGGATGAGGCGCTACAGTGTTGCTGGTAGTCATCTGGCTACTTTGTTGCGGTTTTTTGAGGCGTCCTGGAGCAGTCAGCGGTCGATCCTTGTTAGAAGGTGAAGCGGGAGATGCAGAGGAACTCTGGTGAGCTCTTGCATTTGTTATCTGAAGAATACCCCAGAGGAGAGACCCTAAATAGCCACAAAAAGAGGTTTGGCTACCAAGAAAGGTAAGAGCCTATCAGATGGGGTCTCTGACGTCACCTGCTGGTACTGGCCACTCAGAGCAGTCCAGTGTGCCTGCAACACCTCTGAATCCAAGATGGCAGAGGTCTGGGGCACACTGGAGGAGCTCTGGGCACCTCCCCTGGGAGGTGCAGGTCAGGGGAGTGGTCACCCCCTTTCCTTTGTCCAGTTTCGCGCCAGAGCAGGGCTGGGGGATCCCTGAACCGGTGTAGACTGGCTTATGCAGAGATGTGCAGCATCTGTGCCCATCAAAGCACTTCCAGAGGCTGGGGAAGGCTACTCCTCCCCAGCCTTTCTTGCCTTTTCCAAAGGGAGAGGGTGTAACACCCTCTCTCAGAGGAAGTTCTTTGTTCTGCCTTCCTGGGCCAGGGCTGCCTGGACCCCAGGGGGGCAGAAGCCTGTCTGAGGGGTTGGCAGCAGCAGCAGCTGCAGGGAAACCCCGGAAAGGCAGTTTGGCAGTACCCGGGTTCTGTGCTAGAGACCCGGGGGATCATGGAATTGTCTCCCGAATACCAGAATGGTATTGGGTGACAATTCCATGATCTTAGACATGTTACATGTCCATGTTCGGAGTTACCATTGTGACGCTACAAATAGGTAGTGACCTATGTGTAGTGCACGCGTGTAATGGTGTCCCCGCACTCACAAAGTCTGGGGAATTTGCCCTGAACAATGTGGGGGCACCTTGGCTAGTGCCAGGGTGCCCACACACGAAGTAACTTTGCACCCAACCTTCACCCAGTGAAGGTTAGACATATAGGTGACTTATAAGTTACTTATGTGCAGTGAAAAATGGCTGTGAAATAACGTGGACGTTATTTCACTGAGGCTGCAGTGGCAGGCCTGTGTAAGAATTGTCAGAGCTCCCTATGGGTGGCAAAAGAAATACTGCAGCCCATAGGGATCTCCTGGAACCCCAATACCCTGGGTACCTCAGTACCATATACAAGGGAATTATATGGGTGTACCAGTATGCCAATATGAATTAGTAAATTTAGTCACTAGCCTGTAGTGACAAATTTGGAAAGCAGAGAGAGCATAACCACTGAGGTTCTGGTTAGCAGAGCCTCAGTGAGACAGTTAGGCATCACACAGGGAACACATACAGGGCACATACTATGAGCACTGGGGCCCTGCCTGGCAGGGCCCCAGTGGCACAAGGACTAAAACAACATACATACAGTGAATTATGGGGGTAACATGCCAGGCAAGATGGTACTTTCCTACACTCTGTCTTTTCCATGTGAGTCTTTTGCTCGCAGTAAATGCTTAAGACAGAAAAATATGTGCTGGTCCTCAAAAATAGGTGCCGGTGCCCCGCACCGGAAACAACAAGCACAAATTAAGCGCTGAAAGAGAGAGGAATGCAGATTGGTAGGGGTACTAAGTAATGAAAAACACACTATTTTGTAAAATTACCAATATATTTGACGACTTTAAAAACTGAGAGGGGGCGAGTGTGTGCGCCTTTTTGTTTGAATTTTTGTAAACATTCCTATTTAAATCTGTCAGACAGCTCCCTGCGCCCGACTGAAAGCACCTGTACCCAACTAATTATAAGGAAATTAATTTCTTTGGGTGGGTGTAACACCTCACACACCCCCTGGCTGCACACTATGCTAAGCACAGATTTTTAGTTTACTGTTTTTAAGCCACGTCCTTAATTACATCGGCCATGCCCCTTGGAGGCCCCCCCCCCCTGTTTTTTCATCCCAATTAAAGCCCTAGAGTCATCCATGTGATCTTTGATTAGCACAAGATATAGTTGCAGCTGCCAAGCAGCCGCATTTCATTGGCGCCACCTTCAGCCGGTTATACACTTGAACCAGTAACTCATCGGTATTACTTTAAGCCAATGAGTACAATGTTGAAAGCAAAGCCTACATCTCCCAGAATGCACCGTCTGATGCCTCCCAAACAACAGATTGAAGGTACCATTCATCACTAGGCGGCATTTGGCAGTCTGGGGAGGAGTAGGAGCTTATGTAGGGCCCCCTGGAGGTGCAGTGGGGGGCACACGTGCAGAAGAGATCCCTAAGGGTCCTTTCGTGACGTCACTGCGCGAGGAAGTTGCAGAAGGGAAGAGTTGCACGTGGAAAGGAGTCTTCTTGGAGCTGGCAAAAGACCGCTCCTCCGCTGACTACTGGTCCCCTCTTTCTGAAAGCCGGGAGCGCCCTCCAGTGGCCAGAATAGGTTCAGCAGCCCCAGCATTAAAAGGAGGGCTTTTCTATTATAGTCATAACCGAGAACTGGAGAGCAGAGCCCTTAGGCCCTCATCCAGATCTCTTTCCACTGTTCAAAGGACTCGCCATTCACAGCAAACACCCGGGACATGCACTGGGCATACACATAGGACTAAATAACACCACACAGCTTTACATGTGAGGAACTGTGGTTTATTCATTGTGTGACCTCACTGTGTAATAAACCACCACATACTTTACATATGAAGAACCGTGGTTTAGTCTATCGTGTGACCTCACTGTGCAATAAACTCACAACCGTGTCCTGGGTTCGGTCAGACTGTTTGCTGAACCCTGCCTGGGTAGCTCGGGATTCTGTCAGGCAGACTGCAACTAAGTAACACCAGAAGGCTGGCCTTGTTTATAGTGGGTACCTTGTGGTACTTAC
The DNA here is from genome assembly GCF_031143425.1 of Pleurodeles waltl. Taxonomy (NCBI): domain Eukaryota; kingdom Metazoa; phylum Chordata; class Amphibia; order Caudata; family Salamandridae; genus Pleurodeles; species Pleurodeles waltl. The sequence continues at coordinate 15,873,060 of NC_090436.1, read as the reverse complement.
ACCCTGTGCCAGGTCCAGTTATCCCTTATTATTATATTAGTAGTGTTCTAGCAGCTTAGGCTGATAGAGGTAGCTATAGGAGAGCAGCTTAGGCTGAACTAGGAGACATGTAAAGCTCCTACTATACCACTTATATCATATAGCACTATATCATAAGAAAACACAATACTCGGAGTTACTAAAAATAAAGGTACTTTATTTTAGTGACAACATGCCAGAAGTATCTCAGAGGATATACTCCCTTAGGAGGTAAGTAATATACACAAAATATATACACACAAACCAAAATCAGGTAAGTAACAGTTAGAAAAGTAGTGCAAACAATGTAGAATCACAATAGAATGCAATAGGGAGAAATAGGCCTAGGGGCAACACAAACCATATATTCCAAAAGTGTAATGCGAACCACAAATGGACCCCAGCCCTAATGTAGTGTGTAGAGGGTCGCTGGGAGTGTAAGAAAACCTAAGGATGTCCAAGATACCCACCTCAAGACCCTGAAAAGTAGGAGTAAAGTTACCCTACTACCCCAGAAAGACAGTAAAGTCGAGATAGGGGATTCTGCAAGGACAGCAACTGACTGCAAAACACTGAAGACGGATTCCTGGACATGAGGACCTGTAAAGGAAGGGGACCAAGTCCAAGAGTCACGCAAGTGTCCGGGGGGCAGGAGCCCACTAAACCCCGGATGAAGGTGCAAAAGGGCTGCCTCCAGGTGGAAGAAGCCAAAGATTCTGCAACAACGGAAGGTGCCAGGAACTTCTCCTTTGGTCAGATGTCCCACGGCGTGCTGGAGGATGCAGAGTTGTTTCCACGCAGAAATACCACAAACAAGCCTTGCTAGCTGCAAGAGTTGCAGTTGAAGGTTTTGGGTGCTGCCAGGGCCCAGGAAGGACCAGGAGGTCGCCCCTCGGAGGGGGAGACGGAGGGGCGCTCAGCAACACAGGGAGCCCATGCAAAAGCAGGCAGCACCCGCAGAAGCACCTGAACAGGCACTTGGAAGATCTGAGGATGACGGTCAACTCAGAGCAACAAAAGAAGGTCCCACGACGTTGGAGTCCAACTCAGCGAGTTGGGCAATGCAGGACGGAGTGCTGGGGACCTGGGCTAGGCTGTGCACAAAGGAAGTCTTGCAAAAGTGCACAGAAGCCCGAGCAGCTGCAGTTCACGCAATACACAGGATTACTGTCTGGCGTGGGGAGGCAAGGACTTACCTCCACCAAATTTGGACAGAAGGGCCCCTGGACTGTCGAAGACACTTGGACCCAGCTCCTGTGGTCCATGGACCACGCTCGTCAGGATGAGAGGGGACCCAGAGGACTGGTGATGCAGAGGTTTGGTGTCTGCGTTAGCAGGGGGAAGATTCCGTCGACCCACGGGAGATTTCTTCTTGGCTTCCAGTGCAGGGTGAAGGCAGACAGCCCTCAGAGCATGCACCACCAGGAAACAGTCAAGAAAGCCATCAGGATTAGGCGTTACAATGTTGCTGGAAGTCTTCATGCTACTTTGTTGTGGTTTTGCAGGCGTCCTGGATCAGTCAGCGGTCAATCCTTGGCAGAAGTCAAAAAGGGAGATGCAGAGGAACTCTGGTGAGCTCTTGCATTCATTATCGGAAGAGAAGCCCACAGGAGAGACCCTAAATAGCCCTCAGAGGAGGACTGGCCACCTATTCAGTTAAGCACCTGTCAGGAGGGGTCTCTGACATCACCTTCTGGCACTGGCTACTCAGAGGCCTCCACTGTGCCCTCTCACCTCTGCATTCAGGATGGCAGAGGTCTGGGACACACTGGAGGAGCTCTGGGCACCACCCCTGGGGTGGTGATGGACAAGGGAGTGGTCACTCCCCTTTCCTTTGTCCAGTTTCGCGCCAGAGCAGGGGCTGGGGGTTCCCTAAACCGGTGTAGACTGGTTTATGCAAGGAGGGCACCATCTGTGCCCTTCAAAGCATTTCCAGAGGTCAGGAGAGGCTTCTCCTCTCAGGCCCCTAACATCTATTTCCAAAGGGAGAGGGTGTAACACCCTCTCTCAGAGGAAATCATTTGTTCTGCCTTCCTGGGACTGGGCTGCCCAGACCCCAGGAGGGCACAAGCCTGTCTGTGGGTTGGCAGCAGCGGTAGCTGCAGAGAAAACCCCAGAGAGCTAGTTTGGCAGTACCCGGGGTCCATGCTGGAGCCCCGGGGATGCATGGGATTGACACCCCAATACCAGATTTGGCATGGGGGGACAATTCCATGATCCTGGACATGTTACATGGCCATGTTCGGAGCTACCATTGTGACACTACATATAGGTAGTGACCTATATGTAGTGCTCACGTGTAATGGTGTCTCCGCACTCACAATGTTTGGGGAATTTGCCCTGAACAATGTGGGGGCGCCTTGGCTAGTGCCAGGGTGCCCTCACACTTAGTAACTTTGCACCTAACTTTCACCAAGTGAGGGTTAGACATATAGGTGACTTATAAGTTACTGAAGTGCAGTGTAAAATGGCTGCGAAATAACGTGGAAGTTATTTCACTCAGGTTGCAGTGGCAGTCCTGTGTAAGAATTGTCTGAGCTCCCAATGGGTGGCAAAATAAATGCTGCAGCCCATAGGGATCTCCTGGAACCCCAATACCCTGGGTACTTAGGTACCATATACTAGGGAATTATAAGGGTGTTCCAGTGTGCCAATCAGAATTGGTAAAATTAGTCACTAGCCTGCAGTGACAATTTTAAAAGCAGAGCAAGCATAAACACTGAGGTTCTGGTTAGCAGAGCCTCAGTGATACAGTTAGGCACCACACAGGGAACACATATAGGCCACAAACCTATGAGTATTGGGGTCCTGGCTAGCAGGATCCCAGTGACACATATCAAACACACTGACAACATAGGGTTTTCACTATGAGCACTGGGCCCTGGCTAGCAGGATCCCAGTGAGACAGTAAAACACCCTTACATATACTCACAAACAGTCCAAAAGTGGGGGTAATAAGGCTAGAAAGAAGCTACCTTCCTACAGTACCGCCCACTGTATTTCAAGACGCCTATCTGCCACCTTTTCCTGGGTGGAACCAATGCGATCAAAAGCACAGCGGAAACAGTACACAGAAGGGAAAACAATCACCTCTCGACACCCAACGAGGAACCAGGACGCAATGGAGTCCAAACTACAGGTGTTACCAATGTTGGTGTATATTCTCATCTACCAGGAGTACGAGCGGCGGCGGCAACGACCACGGTGAGTACTGCACCTACAACACAGGGGAGGGTGGGAGAAAGAGAGGGACACACACATGCAACACACAATACCCCCACCCCCACCCTCACCCACAACAACATACACACAAATACATGCAGCAACTTTACATATACACCCCACCCCCTGGAGGAACGCAAGGACAAAAGGAAATGATTGCAACAATTGTAATCATGAAAAATCAGATAGTCAAAATTCAAAATTCAGTACATACAAATATGTACACCAACTACACAAGTCAGGTTAGTGTACCAATCATTGTCCATGGACCACTGGTCCCAAAATGCATGGGCGAAGCCCACACTAGATACCTGACTGGAAATGGAGAGAACACTGCTGGGGCATCAGACCGAAAATATACAGGCACCTCAGGGGGAGGGTGGGCACCTCAGCCAGATGAACGCACAATGCCACTGCTGCACGAGGGGGCTCCATGCCCATTGCTGTATCCTGGGGTGTGCAAAGCCACAGTCTCACAAGTGTCTCCAGTGGGTGGTTTGCCCACTGCTTTATCCTGGGAGGTGCAAAGCCACTGTCTCTCAAATCTCTCCAGTGGGTGGTTTGCCCACTGTTTAATCCTGGGGAGTGCAAAGCCACAGTCTCTCAAGTCTCTCCAGTGGATGGTTTGCCCACTGCTTTATCCTGGGGAGTGCAAAGCCACAGTATCTCAAGTGGATAACAGTCTCCAATGGTTCTGGAGGGGGCCTGGTGCCCAGAGTGCTTCATCCTGCAAGGACAGATGTAGTGGATGCCATTCTCCACTGGTTCTGGAGGGGGCCTGGTGCCCAGAGTGCTTCATCCTGCCAAAGACTGAGGTAGTGGATGTCATTCTCCACTGGTTCTGGAGGGGGCCTGGTACCCAGAGTGCTTCATCATGCCAATGACTGATGTAGTGGATGTATCTCTCCACTGGTTCTGGAGGGGGCATGGTGCCCAGAGTGCTCCACGTGCAGTGTGGCCGGTACAATTCCCTCACCTGGGTGTGTGTGCCACGAGATTGGCGAGGTACAGGTAGCATGATACGCCATGGAGGCAGAGACATACCCCACACTGCTGCGGCTTCGCCTTCCACATGCAGGTGCAAACAGTGATGGAGTCATGCCTCATGGAAGATGCCCAGGGTCCAGGAACTCTTCTCCAGCCTCGGACGACTGTCCACTGGGGATGGTAGACATGTCAGGGGTGGTGCCACTGTCCGAGTACTTCGCGGGGCCAGTGGCTGTGCTTGCGGCTGTCTGTGGCGGCGGTGCTGGTGGCGGTGCATGGGTCAGCACCTGCTGAGGGACACAGCAGGACGTCTCCTGCAGCCTCAGACGGCTGCCCACTGGGGAAGAGGCTGGGGTCTGTCGCTGAGGCTGTAGACGTGCCGGTGGCGGTGCAGGTGGTGGTGCAGGTGGTGGTTGTGGTGGCGGGGCAGCTAGCAGTGTTCGCCGCCGTACAGGTTGGTGTGGTCGTGGACAGAAGGTTTGACACTGGTCCCTCAATCGTTGCCACCATGCCCTCTCCTGACCAGCTCTTCTGCTTTTGGCCCTTCCCCAACTTTGATGGTGCCGCAGTTGTCTTGCCACTATCCCCTTTTATTTTTGCTGAGCACTTGGTGGCTGGTAGTTTCGGCTTCTCCCTCCGGGATGTGGGCACCTTTTTCACCTTGGCAGGTGGCAGAATGTCCTTGCCCTCACTATGTGGCACACTGCCAGCCCTGATGGGTGGCACACTCGATGACCCTGCAGTTGCTAGCACCACTGTGCCTGGGGATTTGGTGGCTGAGGTGCTGGGCTGGGACCTGGAAAGCCTGGCCCTAGGGGAAGGTCAGAGGGGGGGGTGAAGGGAAGAGGTCAAGGGTTGCCAGGAAACGTTTTTTAGACACATTGGGATGGGAAGATGGCGGGGCTTTGGGAGTGAAGGAAGAGGTAGTGGTTGTAGGAGTTGTGTGTCTGCTGAATTTGGGTAAAGGTGCATTGGCCGGAGGCTGTTGTGAGGTGGATGGCTGTTGTATGGGTGTGTGCCTGAGTTTGTGTAGTTTGGGAGGAGGGCTCACAGGCACACTGGGAGAGGACACAGGGGATGTGTGAATGGTAGTGGGGGTGGTGATTGCACGTGAGCGGTGTGTGGTGATGGGCGTGCTGGTGATGGAGGTAGTGACTGAGGATGTAGTGCATGCAGGTGTGAGTGGAGACGAGACAGGGAGGGAGGAGGAGGACGTGGAGGAGGGGGACACAGTGGAGACAGTGGATGCTGGTGTGTCTGCATGGGGATGGTGCTTGTGTGACTGCCTGTGGGATGTGTGGTGCTTATGTTTGCCTGAGCCACTCTTGTGTGTTGATGTGTGTGCATGCTGGTCTGATGGTGTGCTTGGGATAGGCTGAGATACAGGGGATTGGGTTTGGGTGGAGGAAGTTGGAGGGGGAGGCTGGACACAGGGACAATGGCTACCATCAGTGCTGAGGCTAGAGCCTGAAATACTCTCTGTTGAGCCGCCTTCCCAGACTGAATGCCCTCCAGGTATGCATTTGTTTGTTGCAAATGCCTCTCAACACCCTGGATGGCATTCAAAATGGTAGATTGCCAAACAGTGAGGGATCTCAGGAGGTCAATAGCCTCCTCACTGAGGGCAGCAGGGTTGACTGGGGCAGGGCCTGAGTTGCCTGGGGCGAAGGAGATGCCCACCCTCCTGGGTGAGCGGGCACGGGACACACGCTGAGGGGCTGCTGGGAGCGCGGTGGTGGTAGGGGGGTGGAGGCTGTACCTGTTGATGTGGCGGGCACAGAGGTACCCGCCACCGCAAGGGAGCTCCCATCAGAGGAGGAGTCGATGTCACTGGTGTCTGCTCCTGTCCCCGCCGTGGAGCTCCCCTCGTCCTCCGTCCCACTGGTGGCTTCAGACTCTGTTGCTTCACCCTCCAGGGCCAAGTGGGTTGCAGCTCCCTCCTGCTCCGGTGCCAATGCTCCTCCGCCTGATGATGCTATTGCACACAAGAACATGGAGACCACAAAAAGGGGGGGAAAGACAGAAGAAAAACATGTTCAGTACATGCAACACCACTACTGTTGGCGGACACAACACACAGAGAGCAGCCCCCTGCACTACGCCATGCACTAACAGTTCCTAGAAATTTCACCTGACCATGGGGTACGAGGCCTAAGCCCAATTGCTGCACACTTGGAAGTCACATGAGCCTGACTATGTGTCGATGGCTCTTAACACTAGTGGGGTTGGGGTGCCACATAGCCTGCCTCACAAAGGATCTTACCTACCAAGTTCGCTCTGGCCTAGGGGAACACACTGCCCACCTCCCCACCCAGACACCTTGTTATGAGTCAGCTGAATGAGAGTGTACTCACCCCGTTGTGGCTGCTCTGATGCCCTCACGCGCCCATCCAACTCCAGATACGCCACCGCCAGGATCTGGGACATCAGGGGGGTCATGGTGCGACGGGCACTCCTTCCACGTTGGGAGGCCATCCCCAGCTGGGCCTCCGCCGTCTTCTTGCTCCAGTGGCGCAGGTCCTCCCATCTTTTACGGCAGTGGGTGCTCCGTCGGTGGTAGTCCCGAGGGTCCGGACGTCCTTGGCGATGGCACGCCAAATACCCTTCTTCTGGTGGGCGCTGACCTAGAGGAATGGTACGGGGGAAAGGAAATTACTCACCTCTCCGGACCGTCATACTCATTGCCCACCAGTTCCCACCCATGCCCTGACGCACATACACTGACCATCCGCACATGCAAGCCTCAGCCCCCCCATGTATCTTCCATCCACACCACTCAAAGCAGGCATTGCCCATGCAGCATGCTCACAGTGTACTCACCTGTTTGTCTGGAGGACCGTACAGTTGCGTGTACTGGGGAAGGATCCCATCCACTAGTTTCTCCAACTCCTCCGAAGTGAAGGCAGGGGACCTTTCCCCAGACACTGTAGCCATCGTCGCTTCCAGACACAGGTCACAGCAGCACTTGCAGTGTAGGTCCTCCCTATTGAAGGTCAGGTATCAAGTGAGTGAACAGACAGAAAATGGCAGTCAAGTCCGCGGCGGTGCGTACCGCCGGCGTACATCGTCATTGGCTCCTGGGACCCATAGGGCCCAATGTTAACCAATGCAGAATTGCGCCGTGGTCTTTGACCGCCCACCGCGACCGTGAACAACGCCAGCGCAGTTACCTCATATCCCCTTGTCCCACCTTACAGGTAAGGCAGCCGCCATTTCAGGGGGCCACATGGGATGGGTAAAAACTGCGTCACACCTATCTAGGCCGGGAATACAGACAGATACCGGCACATTCCGGAATAATAAAGTTTCTGCAAATAACACATTGTGATACCTCAGTGTTGGATGACTCTCTGCTGGCTGTTCTCCTCCATAGGGCACGTCTGCTGGGGCAGGTGATGAGATGGGGGCATCCTCCGGTGTACAGACCCCTGGTGGACCTGTCGTCAATGGAAGAGAGACACATCATAATGACATACAGACTTGATCGTGCAACAATCCTGGAACTGTGTGCCCAGTTGGAGCCAGACCTGATGTCAGCTATCCGCCGTCCCACAGGGATACCCCCTCTAGTGCATGTCCTGTCTGTACTCCATTTACTGGCCAGTGGGTCTTTTCAAACAACAGTGGCCATGGCATCAGGGATGTCCCAGCCAATGTTCTCTAGCGTGTTGTCCAGAGTATTGTCTGCCCTGCTGAAACACATGCGCAGCTACATCGTTTTCCCTCAGGTGGAGGATTTGCCCACAGTGAAAGGTGACTTCTATGTCCTGGGACATATCCTCAACATCATTGGTACCATTGATGGTACACATGTGGCATTTGTCCCCCCCCCGCAGGAATGAATAGGTGTACAGAAACCGGAAGAGCTACCATTTGATGAATGTGCAGATAGAGTGTTTGGCAGACCAGTACATCTCCCATGTCAATGCCAAGTATCCTGGCTCTGTGCATGATGCTTACATTTTGAGAAATAGCAGCATCCCTTATGTGATGGGGCAACTCCTGAGGCACCGTGTGTGGCTAATAGGTGAGGCCAAGGTCCCAATACAGTTGACATAGGTGTCTGGGTATGGGGTTGTCCCTAAGGGTTAGTGTGTGTCTCACAGCTGTCCCTCGACATTTGCAGGTGACTCTGGTTACCCCAACCTGTCATGGCTACGGCTACTGACCCCAGTGAGGAATCCCTGGACAAGGGCAGAGCAATGCTAAATGAGGCACATGGGCGAACTAGGAGGATAATCGAGCTCACCTTCGGCCTCCTGAAGGCCAGAATCCGGTGCCTCCATCTGACAGGTGGTTCCCTATACTACTCACCGAAGAAGGTGTGCCAGATAATCGTGGCCTTTCTGTATGCTGCACAACCTGGTTTTGCGACACCAGGTGCCTTTTCTGCAGGAGGATGGGCCAGATGGTGGTCTTGTGGCAGCTGTGGAGCCAGTGGACAGTGAAGAAGAGGAGGCAGAAGAAGAGGATATCGACAACCGAAACAACATGTTCATGCAATACTTCCAGTGAGACACAGGTAAGAAGATGTCACTGCTTCCCACATCTAATACTATTGTTGGAGCTAGCATAAGTCTGTCATTGTCACTCAGTGTATGGACACTGACTTGACACTTTGGCTTTCCATTTCACAGATCTGGGTCCCACTTTGTGCCCTCTGCTATGTTTACTCCTGGCCTACAGCTGTTTTACATTGGTATGGGAACAAGTAAATTGACATTGCTATATTCCATAGATATTGCAATTACACATTTGTGAAAGCACAGACTGACTCCAGATTGTTTTGTGATTGAAGTGTGTTTATTCCTGTGCAAATAAGTGGAGGGGGTTGTAAAATAGGCTGGGGTGATGGTGGAGGTATGTCCATGGCAGAGTCCAGTCTATTTGTTTCACAGGTGCATTGTCCAAAGGGGCACAGGAATTGGAGCAATAGCAGCTGAAGGATGGACAGGGTGACATAGTGGGACCGAAGGGTGACATTCAGGGGGGTCTTATTTCCTGGCGGGGGTCTTGGCAATGTTCTCTGTCTTGTTCCTGGATCTCAGGGACCGTTTGCGGGGTGGTTCTCCATCTGCAGGGGGTGGGGTGCTGGTGTCCTGTTGTTCCTGTGGAGGGGCCTCCTGTCTACTAGCGCCGGCGGAGGTGGAGGGCTGTTCATCGTCCAGGCTAGTGTCAGGGGCCCGTTGGTGTGCCACTGTGTCCCTCCTGGTGCTGAGAAGGTCTGCCAGCACCCCTGCAATGGTGACCAGGGTGGTGTTAATGGACTTCAAGTCCTCCCTGATCCCCAGGTAGTGTCCCTCCTGCAGCCGCTGGGTCTCCTGAAACTTGGCCAGTACTGTGCCCATGCTCTCCTGGGAATGGTGGTATGCTCCCATGATGTTGGAGAGTGCCTTGTGGAGAGTGGGTTCCCTGGGCCTGTCCTCCCCCTGTCGCACAGCAGTCCTCCCAACTTCCCTGTTATCCTGTGCCTCTGTCCCCTGAACCGTGTGCCCACTGCCACTGCCCCCAGGTCCCTGATCGTCCTGTGTTAGTGGGGTTGCCTGGGTTCCCTGTAGTGGTGGACACACTGCTGATTGACGTGTCCTGGGGACAGAGGGATGGGTCCGCTAGGTGGGTGCTGTGCTGGTGTGTCCTGAGGGGGGAGGCTCTGTGGTGGTTTGTGACTGTGTCAAGGGAACCAACTGTCTTGAGGTCCCTGATGGGCCGGGCTGGTCATCTTGATCCAAGCGTACAAAGCTGCTGTCATCACTGTGGGTCTCTTCTGTGGGGGAACTGGATATGTCTGGCACCTCCTGTCCGGTGACGTTGGGTATGGGTCCTGTTGGGGTGTAAATACATAGTTATTGTATGTGTGTGTGCCATCTTGTGCAATGTTTGAGTGACCCTCTACTCCTGTGCTTGCATTATTGGCTTGGTCCTTGTGTGATTGGTGATTTTGGGGCATGAGTGAGTCTCTGTACTGGACATTCTTTGGTGATGGGTGTCCATGCATTGGTGTTACATGCAGGGCTTGGTCTTGGGATGTGTGGGTTGTGTTATTGGGGTATCTGTGGGTTGTTGGGGTGATGGGTGTGAGGGTAAGGGTGGCGGTATGCAATGGCATGCAGGTGGGGTGTGGGGGATAAAGTAGTAAAGATATGTCTTACCAAAGTCCAGTCCTCCTGCTACTCCTGCGAGGCCCTCAGGATGCATAGCTGCCAAGACTTGCTCCTCCCATGTTGTTAGTTGTGGGGGATGAGGTGGGGTCCACAGCCAGTCCTCTGTACAGCAATCTGGTGTCTGGATATCACGGAACGTACCTTCCCCTGTAGGTCACTCCACCTCTTCCTAATGTCATCCTGTGTTCTTGGATGCTGTCCCACTGTGTTAACCCTGTCAACAATTCTGTGCCATAGCTCCATATTCCTTGCAATGGATGTCTGCTGCACCTGTGATCCAAATAGTTGTGGCTCTACCCGGACGATTTCCTCCACCATGACCCTGAGCTTCTCCTCAGAGAACCTAAGGTGTCTTTAGGTGTCATGATGTGGTGTGGGTGATGTGTGAGGTGGTGTCTGTTGAGATGTGTGAGGTGATGTGTTGGTGTGTGTTGTTTGAGGTGCGTGGATGTTGTGTAAGTGATGGTGTTGTGTGTCTGTGGATGCTGGTGTTGTTTTAGGTAGTCTCTCTCTCTGGCCTTCTTTCAAAAGTTTGGTAGTAAGGGTTTGTGGGTGATGTGGGTGTGTGCTTTATATTGGATTGGATGTGTGGTGTGTGTATGTGTATCAGGTGTGTGTATTTCAAATTGTCCAATGTGGTTGTGTTTTGTAAATATGTGTGTATTTTGAGCGCAGCGGTGTGTACCGCCAATGGAATACCGCGGTTGAAAGACCGCCGTGTTGATTCGTGGGTCGTGATAGTGTGGGCGTATTCCTGTTGGGGTAACGGTGTCGGTTTTGGTATTGCCAGTTTATCACTGACCTTTGGTGTGGCGGACTTGTGTGGGTGTCTGTATTGTGGCGTATTCCGAGCTGTGGATCGTAATACCTGTAGTGGAATTCCACGGCCGCAGCGGTATGTTGGCGGTCTTCTGCACGGCGGAAAGCGGGATTTACCGCCAGGGTTGTAATGAGGGCCATTGTCACTAAAATAAAGTACTTTTATTTTTAGTAATCCTGAGTACTGTCTTTCTTATGATATAGTGCTATATGATATAAGTGGTATAGTAGGAGCTTTGCATGTCTCCTAGTTCAGCCTAAGCTGCTCTGCTATAGCTACCTTCTATCAGACTAAGCTGCTAGAACACTACTAATCTACTAATAAGGGATAACTGGACCTGGCACAAGGTGTAAGTTCCATCAGGTACCCACTATAAGCCAGGCCAGCCTCCTACATTGGTCGTGCAGCGGTAGGATAAGTACTTGTTACTGCTTTACCACTTTGTCATTGGTGCTTTTCATAAGAAAAACATATTCCAAATACTTAAAAATATACACAGTTAACATAAACAGTCTAACACTCTTTCTAAAAACTTTCTAAAAAGTTTTGAAAAGTTTGAAAACGTTTTTCTCTTTTCTTTAAAAGTTTCTAAACTTTTTTCTCTCTATCCTAAACTCTTTCTTGCAACTATGCCTGTAGTAGAGGCCAGTCTCAAAGTTGTCCAGACAACTTCTGAAAATGTAAACTTTAAAAGTTTGAGAGGTATCTGCATAGAAAGAAGTTTAAGTATTGGCAAGAACCCTACCAAAGATCTTCTCCTTAGCCTTCTCCTAGAAAGTGACCAGAACCAGTGGCGTAGCGTGGGTTGTCAGCACCCGGGGCAAGGCAAGTAATTTGCGCCCCCTAACCCGTGTCAGCACCCGGGGCAAGGCAAGTAATTTGCGCCCCCTAACCCGTGGATTTCCCCCCCTCCCCAGATGTTGCGCCTGGTGCGGCCGGCCCCCCCTGCACCCCCCACGCTACGCCACTGACCAGAACCAGTCTGGCCCATCTCAGGATCAGGAAGTAGAGGAGGAGGGCACCCAGGAAGAATCAGAGGAGGGCCCTGAGGACTCTGGGGAGGGTTCCTCCAAAGACCTGTCAGCTAACAGGCCATCTGGTGAAACTGGTAGTGGGAGGGGTTACACATCAGTAGGGCACCTTTCACTCCAAAAGGCCAGGTAACTAGAGTTCAGGTGGTTAGGGACAGGTCCACTTCTGCCAATTCCCACATCACCTCTGTATCACAGAATTCCCAAGCCTCCCACCCTGAAGATAACACCCTAGACAGGGAACTCAGAAAGCTGAGGTTGGAATAGGCCAGACTGAAGCTGAGACAGCAGCAGTTGGCCTTAGACAGGGAATCCCTGGATGTAGAGAGGGAAAGACAGAAGTTGGGGTTAGTTCCCCATGGTGGCAGCAGCAGTTTTCTTGATAGTCATCCTGTTAGAGAAACAGATTCAAGGAACCTGCACAAAATTGTCCCCCCTACAAGGAAGGGGATGACATAAACGAGTGGTTTACTGCACTTGCGAGGGCCTGTATGGTACAGTTGGTCCTTCAATGGCAGTGGGCTGCTATATTGTGGCTATCCTTCACTGGCAAAGGTAGGGACAGACTCCTTACTGTCAGAGAGAGTGATGCCAACAACCACAAAGTTTTGAAAGATGCACTCTTAAATGGATTTGGCTTAACCACTGAACAATACAGGATAAAGTTCAGAGATACCAGAAAAGAGTCCTCTCAAGATTGGACAGACTTTGTAGACTGTTCAGTGAAGGCCTTGGACGGATGGTTAGATGGCAGTAAGGTGAATGACTATGAAAGTCTGTATAATCTAATCCTGAGAGAGCATATTTGGAATAATTGTGTGTCTGACTTGTTGCATCAGTACTTGGTGGACTCAGATCTGACCTCTCCCCAAGAATTGGGAAAGAAGACAGACAAATGGGTCAGAACAAGAGTGAACAGAAAAGTTCATACAGGGGGTGACAAGGATGGCAAGAAGAAGGATGGTAAGTCTTCTGACAAGGGTGGGGACAAAGATAAAAAGCATTCTGAGTCTTCATCAGGCCCACAAAAATCCTCTGGGGGATGTGGGTCCAAATCCTCTTCTAACAATCAAAAGAAGACATTGTGTTATTTATGTAAAAGTAAAGGTAATTGGGCAAGTGATTCCACTTGTCCAAAGAACAACACCAAGGCTCCCACTACCACAACCCCAACTGTGTCCTATAGTGCCCCTAGTAATAGCAGTGGTGGTGGGAAGTCAACTACAAATAGCCAATCAAAGGGTGTAGCTGGGTTCACCATTGGTAATGTAGTTGGGGTTGGACTTGTTAGGGAGACCACAGAGGCTGTTTTAGTCTCTGATGGTGGTATTGACTTTGCCACCTTGGTTGCTTGTCCCCTTAATATGGGTAAGTACAAGCAACTTCCCCTAAGAAATGGGGTTGAGGTTGAGGCCTACAGGGATACAGGAGCCAGTGTCACTATGGTGATTGAGAAACTGTTGAGAATCTCAACTGGGGGGCGGGGTTACTGGTCCAAAAAAGGTTGGGGTAGCCACTGATGTACCTGTAGACTGCTTACTAGGCAATGATTTGGAGACATCAGCTTGGGCTGAAGTGGAGTTGGAGGCTCATGCAGCAATGATGGGCATTCCAGGGCATATTTTTGCTTTGACAAGGGCTGAGGCCCAGACGTAAAGAGGACAGGGAAGCTTGGATCCTAGAACAATGGACCAAGTGCTCCCAAAAGCTAGAGGTAGAAAGGGTAAGTCCTTGCCCACTATCAATCCCTCTCCAGAAGATTCCCCTTTTGAGGAAGAGGAATCCTCTCCCTGTGCAGAACCTACACCAGATGAGCTAGCAGAAGACACTGCTGAGCTTTTGGGTGCAGTGGGGCCTGCTAGGGAAGAGCTGAGTGTGGCACAGCAGACCTGTCCCATACTAGAGGGTTTAAGACAGCAAGCTGTCAAACAGCAGAATGGGGATATCACTGATAGCCATAAAGTCTATTGGGAAGATAACCTCCTCTACACTGAGTCAAGGGACCCTAAACCTGGAGCTGCCAGGAGATTGGTCACCCCTTTGCAGTATAGGAAGTTTATTCTGACTTTGGCACATGATATTCCTTTGACTAGGCATTTGGGTCAGAGTAAAACCTGAGACATACTTGTTCCATTGTTTCACTGGCCTCATATGTCAGAGGACACTAAGGAGTTTTGTCGCTCCTATGTGACCTGCCAAGCCAGTGACAAGACTGGTGGCACACTTAAGGACCCCTTAATCCCACTACCTGTGGTTGGGGTGCCCTTTGAAAGGGTAGGGGTTGACATAGTTGGCCCTCTTGACCCTCCAACAGCTTCAGGCAATAGGTTTATCCTTGTGGTAGTGGACCATTGTAGGAGGCTAGCCTGGCTTGTAATGGGTACCAGAGGTACTTACTCCTTGTGCCAGGTCCAGTTATCCCTTATCAGTGTAGAAGAGGTGTCTAGCAGCTTAGGCTGATAGAAGGTAGCTATAGCAGAGCAGCTTAGGCTGACCTAGGAGACATGCAAAGCTCCTACTATACCACTGGTGTCATTTGCACAATATCATAAGAAAACACAATACACAGATATACGAAAAATAAAGATACTTTATTTTTATGACAATATGCCAAAAGTATATCAGTGAGTACCCTCAGTATGAGGATAGTTATATACACAAGATATATGTACACAAACCAAAATTATGCAGGTAATAGCAAGAAAAGTAATGCAAGCAGTGTAGAATTACAATAGATTGCAATAGGAGCACATAGGTATAGGGGCAAAACAAACCATATACTCCAAAAGTGGAATGCGAACCATGAATGGACCCTAAACCTATGTGAGCTTGTAGAGGGTCGCTGGGACTGTAAGAAAACAGTGAGGGTTAGAAAAATAGCCCACCCCAAGACTCTGTAAGGTAGGTGTAAAGTGCACCCACAACCCCGAGAGAGCACAGAAGTCGTAATAGGGGGATTCTGCAAGGAAAACCAACACCAGCAAAGCAACAACAGTGGATTTCTGGACCTGAGTACCTGTAAGACAAGGGGACCAAGTCCAAGAGTAGCGAGAGTGTTGAGAGTGGGCAGGATCCCAGGAAATGCCATCTGTGGGTGCAAGGAAGCTGCCACCGGATGGAAGAAGCTTGCTGTTTTGCAAGAACGAAGAGGACTCGGAACTTCCCCTTTAGAGGATGGATGTCCCATGTCATGAAGAAGCTTGCAGAGGTGTTCCCACGCAGAAAGACCGCAAACAAGCCTTGCTAGCTGCAAGGGTCGCGGTTATGGTTTTTGGATGCTGCTGTGGCCCAGGAGGGACCAGGATGTCGCCACTTGGATGAGGAGACAGAGGGGGCGCCCAGCAAGTCAAGGAGCCCTCACAGAAGCAGGAAGCACCCGCAGAAGTACCGGATCAGGCACTTAGAAGAGGAGTGAACCGGAGTCCACCTGAAGTCAGAAAAGGGAGTCCCACGATGCCGGAGGACAACTCAGAAGGTTGTGCACTGCAGGTTAGAGTGTCGGGGATCCAGGCTTGGCTGTGCATGAAAGATATCCTGGAAGAGTGCACAGGAGCTGGAGCAGCTGCAAATCACGCGGTAACCACCAATGCAGTGTAGCGTGGGGAGGCAAGGACTTACCTCCACCAAACTTGGACTAAAGAGTCACTGGACTGTGGGAGTCACTTGGACAGAGTTGCTGAGTTCCAGGGACCACGCTCGTCGTGCTGAGAGGGGACCCAGAGGACCGGTGATGCAGTCTTTTGTTTCCTGCGGTTGCAGGGGGAAGATTCCGTCAACCCATGGGAGATTTCTTCAGAGCTCCTGGTGCAAGAAGGAGGCAGGCTACCCCCTGAGCATGCACCACCTGGAAACAGGCGAGAAAGCCGGCAGGATGAAGCGATACAAGCTTGCAGTAGTCGTCTTTGCTACTTTGTTGTGGTTTTGCAGGCGTCCTGAGCAGTCAGCGGTCGATCCTTTGACAGAAGGTGAAGAGGGAGATGCAGAGGAACTCTGATGAGCTCTTGCATTCGGTATCTGAAGAATTCCCCAAAGCAGAGACCCTAAATAGCCAGAAAATTAGGTTTGGCTACCTAGGAAGGCTAGGCTAGTAAGAAAGGTAAGAGCCTATCAGAAGGAGTCTCTGACGTCACCTGATGGCACTGGCCACTCAGAGCAGTCCAATGTGCCAGCAACACCTCTGTTTCCAAGATAGCAAGAGGTCTGGAGCACACTGGAGGAGCTCTGGGCACCTCCCCGGAGAGGTGCAGGTCAGGGGAGGGGTCACTCTCCTTTCCTTTGTCCAGTTTCACGCCAGAGCAGGGCTGGGGGATCCCTAAACCGGTGTAGACTGGCTTATGCAGAGATGGGCGGCATCTGTGCCCATCAAAGCATTTGCAGAGGCTGGGGGAGGCTACTCCTCCCCAGCAATCACACCTATTTCCAAAGGGAGAGGGTGTCACACCCTCTCTCAGAGGAAATCCTTTGTTCTGCCTTCCTGGGCCAGGGCTGCCTGGACCCCAGGAGGGCAGAAACCTGTCTGAGGGGTTGGCAGCAGCAGCATCTGCAGTGGAGACCCCTGAAAGGCAGTTTGGCAGTACCCGGGTTCTGTGCTAGAGACCCGGGAGATCATGGAATTGTCTCTCCAATGCCAGAATGGCATTGGGGTGACAATTCCATGATCTTAGACATGTTATATGGCCATGTTCGGAGTTACCATTGTGACGCTATACATAGGTAGTGACCTATGTATAGTGCACGCGTGAAATGGTGTCCCCGCACTCACAAAGTCTGGGGAATTTGCCCTGAACAATGTGGGGGCACCTTGGCTAGTGCCAGGGTGCCCACACACTAAGTAAATTTGCACCCAACCTTCACCAGGTGAAGGTTAGACATATAGGTGACTTATAAGTTACTTAAGTGCAGTGGTAAATGGCTGTGAAATAACGTGGACGTTATTTCACTCAGGCTGCACTGGCAGGCCTGTGTAAGAATTGTCAGATCTCCCTATGGGTGGCAAAAGAAATGCTGCAGCCCATAGGGATCTCCTGGAACCCCAATACCCTGGGTACCTCAGTACCATATACTAGGGAATTATAAGGGGGTTCCAGTATGCCAATGTGAATTGGTGAAATTGGTCACTAGCCTGTTAGTGACAATTTGGAAAGCTGAGAGAGCATAACCACTGAGGTTCTGGTTAGCAGAGCCTCAGTGAGACAGTTAGGCACCACACAGGGAACATATACATGCACACCTATGAGCACTGGGGCCCTGTGTGACAGGGTCCCAGTGACACATACATATAGGTCCACAAACCTATGAGCACTGGGGTCCTGACCAGCAGGATCCCAGTGACACATAACAAACTTACTGAAAACATAGTGTTTTCACTATGAGCACTGGGGCCTGGCTATCAGGATCCCAGTGAGACAGTGAAAACAGTGACAAACACCCTGACATACACTCACAAACAGGCCAAAAGTGGGGGTAACAAGGCTAGAAAGAGGCTACCTTCTCACAACTATACAGTGGAACATAGACCTGGGAGTACCCACTCCAATGCAGAGGGACTCTCCAGATATTTCCACTTAGACAATGAAGACTCATCTGGGCAAGGTTAGTCTTATTGTCCCTTGTTTGGTGGGCGGGGATGGGTTGTGTAGGAAAGTACCATCTTGCCTGGCATGTTACCCCCATTTTTACATGTATGTCAGTTTGTTTTCGCCTGTCTAACTGGGATCCTGCTAGCCAGGACCCCAGTGCTCATAGTTTGTGGCCTGAATGTGTAACCCTGTGTTTTGACTGACTGTGTCACTGAGGCTCTGCTAATCAGAACCTCAGTGCTTATGCTCTCTCTGCCTTTCAATTGGCCACTGTGGGCTAGTGACCTCTTTTACCAATTTCAATTTATCACACTGGAACACCCTTATAATTCCCTAGTATATGGTACCTAGGTAGCCAGGGTATTGAGGTTCCAGGAGATCCCTATGGGCTGCAGCATTTCTTTTTCCACCCACAGGGAGCTCAGACAAATCTTTACACAGACTGCCACTGCAACCTGAGTGAAATAACGCACACGTTATTTCACAGCCATTTTACACTGCACTTAAGTGACTTATAAGTCACCTGTATGTCTAACCCTCACTTAGTGAAGGTTAGGTGCAAAGTTACTAAGTGTGAGGGCACCCTGGCACTAGCCCAGGTGCCCCCACATAGTTCAGGGCAATTTCCCCAGACTTTGTGAGTGTGGGGACACCATTACACATGTGCACTACATATAGGTCAATACCTATTTGTAGCTTCACAATGGTAACTCTGAATATGGCCATGTAACATGTCTAAGATCATGGAATTGTCCCCCCATGCCAGATCTGGTATTGAGGTACCAATCCCATGCATCCCCTGGGCTCCACTATGGACCCCATGTTCTGCCAAACCAGCTCTCTGGGGTTTTCTCTGCAGCTACCGCTGCTGCCAACCCACAGACAGGCTTCTGCCCTCCTGGGGTCTGGGCAGCCCAGTCCCAGGAAGTCAGAACAAAGAATTTCCTCTGAGAGAGGGTGTTACACCCTCTCCCTTTGGAAATAGGTGTTAAGGGCTGGGGAGGAGTCGCCTCCCCCAGCCTCTGGAAATGCTTTGAAGGGCACAGATGGTGCACTCCTTGCATAATCCAGTCTACAGCGGTTCAGGGATCCCCCAGCCCCTGCTCTGGCGTGAAACTGGACAAAGGAAAGGGGAGTGACCACTCCCCTGTCCCTCACCATCCCATGGATGGTGCCCAGAGCTCCTCCAGTGTGTCCCAGACCTCTGCCATCTTGGATCCAGAGGTGTGAGGGCACAGTGGAGGCCTCTGAGTGGCCAGTGCCAGCAGGTGATGTCAGAGACCCCTCCTGATAGGTGCTTACCTGACTAGGTGGCCAATCCTCCTCTGAGGGCTATTTAGGGTCTCTCCTGTGGGCTATTCCTCAGATAACTACTTGCAAGAATTCACCAGAGTTCCTTTACACCTCTCCCTTCGACTTCTGCCAAGGATCGACCGCTGACTGCTCCAGGATGCCTGCAAAACTGCAACAAAGTAGCAAGAAGACTACCAGTGACATTGTAGCGCCTAATCCTGCCGGCTTTCTTGACTGTTTCCTGGTGGTGCATTCTTTGGGGGCTGCCTGCCTTCATCTTGCACTGGAAGCCATAAAGAAATCTCCAGTGGGTTGACTGAGTCTTCCCCCTGCTTCAGCAGGCACCAAACTTCAGCTTCACCGGTCCTCTGGGTCCCCTCTAATCGTGACCAGCGTGACCCCTGTAACACAGGTGGTGGACCCCAGTGACCCAGACTGTCCAGTGGTCCATCTGTCCAAATCTGGAAGAGGTAAGTCCTTGCTTCCCCTCTCCAGACAGTAATCCTGTGTACTGCGTGAACTGCAGCTGCTAGGGCTTCTGTGCACCTTTGCAAGGAATCCTTCATGCACAGCCTAGCCCATGTTCCCATCACTCTGTACTGCAATGCTCAGCTCCCTGAGTTGATCTCCGGCTTCGTGGGACCGTCTTTTGCAGTGTTGAGACGACCGCCATGTTCAGTCTTCTTGAACCCATGTTCAAGTGCTTCTGCGGGTGCTACCTTCTTGTGCATGGGCTCTCTCTGTTGCCGAGGGTTCCCTCTGTCTCCTATCCCAAGTGGCAACATCCTGTTCCTTCCTGGGCCCAGGTAGTACCTATTATCTTTAACCGCGACTCTTGCCGCTAGCAAGGCTTGTTTGCGGTCTTTTGCCAAGGAAACAACTCTTCATCCTCCAGCATGCCGTGGGACATCTTCTGTGCAAAGGAAAAGTTCCTGGCACCTTTCCTTGTTGCAGAATCCTCAGCTTCTTCTGTCCAGAGGCAGCCATTTTGCACCTTCATCCGGGGTTTAGTGGGCTCCTGCCCCTCCTGGACATTTAGCAACTCTTTAACTTGGTCCCCTTCCTTTGCAGGTCTTCAGGTCCAGGAATCCGTCTTCAGTGCTTTGCAGTCTGTTGTGGTCTTTTCAAAATCCTCTATCACGACTTTAGTGTGTTTCTGGAGAAGTAGTAGCACTTTACTCCTACTTTTCAGGGTCTTGGGGTGGGGTATCTTGGGCACCCTTAGTTTTTTTATTACACTCCCAGTGACCCTGTACACACTATACTAGGCCAGGGGTCCCAAAGTGGTTCGCATTCCACTTTCTTAGTATAGGGTTTGTGTTGCCCCAGGCCTATTGCATCCTACTGTATTCTACAGTGTTTGCACTATTTTCTGACTGTTTTACTTACCTGATTTTGGTTTGTGTGTATATTTTTTGTATTTTACTTACCTCCTGAGGGAGTATATCCTCTGAGATATCTTTGGCACATTGTCACTGAAATAAAGTACCTTTATTTTTAGTAACCCTGAGTATTGTGTTTCTTATGATATAGTACCTATATGATATACATGGTATAGTAGGAGCTTTGTATGTCTCCTAGTTCAGCCTACGCTGCTCTGCTATAGCTACCCCTATCAGCCTAAGCTGCTAGAACACTACTACACTCTACTAATAAGGGATAACTGGACTTGGCACAAGGTGTAAGTACCATCAGGTAGCCACTATAAGCCAGGCCAGCCTCCTACATCTACATAGTCTTGTCGCCAGGGGCTCAAGGGCCAGACCAAATAAAAGCGAGGACAGTGGGCAACCCTGTCACCTTCCCCGTCTCACCCCCCATTCCGCTGTGATGACCCCTCCATTTGACACTTTAGCTTTTGGGGAAGCATATAATAATCTTACTAGCTACAAAAGTTTGGCCCAAATCCAATCCTCTGCACGACCTGTATCAGATACACCCATGTGAGGGTGTCAGACGGCTTGGTGATATGCACTGACGTCCGTACTAATTCCTCCCAGCATTGCCTTACTGAGTGTAGCAAATGTGCCAGCCTCCATCAATTCAGGGTTGTGCTGCATCCTCTATTGGTCTCTGTGCACTCACAGACCCACCTCTCCCCACAGTCGCTCCGCCAGTGTCTTGGCATCTACATTAAGCATGGTGAAAGGTCAATAAGAGGACGGTTCATCTCATCCCTCCATTGGGCCAGGGAGTCATGTTATCTCTATCTTGCCACTATATATATATATATATATATATATATATATATATATATATATATATTTAGTCATAAATCATTACACTGCATCAGAGAGGCAATATTTACCAGCTTCTCACGGCAGGAATGAAGCCGGCACCATCCATCAACTCGAAAGGTAATTTATTTTCTTATTTCATGTAGAGTACAAAGTGCATAGAGCTATTCAAACAGATGTGGCAACGCGTTTCGGCCTAAGCCTTCGACTGGCCATCTATATATATATTTTTAACTCTTGGACAGGGTACTAAGACCCAGAGCCCTGTAATGGCTGCCAGCTGCCCTCGGCTTGGGGACCATTCAAAGCAGTCCATCTCGAAGGGTGGGGGGTGGTATTCTTCTAGTCTTTGCCTCTCGGAACACCTCCAATCGTGGATCTGCCAATTGTGCCACATGGATGAAATCTACAGGGAAGCCAGCCCACCCTGGGGCTTCACCCTTGTTCATCTTTCCTAGCGCGTTCTTTAATTCCTCTAGCATGATGTCCACCTGTAGCTCATCCCAGAGTGTCCGCAGCAACACCAGGAACTCACTCACCTTGGTCTACGTATCAGCCTACTTCAGCCCTGTCTGTCTCGCAGCCCCCCTCGTACAGCTCTCACGAATGTACCCCCAGGGTTTCATTAACAGATCGTTGTGACACTGCGAGCGTCCCATCCGCGCTTCAAAGTGCCACAACAGTGGCCCTGTCCAGTTTGTATTCTAGCAGCTGGGTGAGTAGTTTACTTGGCTTATCACCCTGATGTAGCCACTGTCTGTATTCCTGGCACGTATGCCTGTTGACTCTATCCCATGTATCCCCCAAATGTCTTTTGAGTCCCAGTAATGTCTCACCTGCGTCCTGGGACTCTGCCTCCCTTTGCTGGGTGTCTGCGTTTCTCCTCCAAATGTCACTTAACTTGCCCTGTAATTACCTCGGAAGTCCACCTTGCTCATACACCCCACCTCCTGATTGCCTTCAACGCCTTACACTCCATACCCCTGCTAGTGGTGGATCCCCAGTTATCTGCCAGATATTCTGTTAAACTTTAAAGCCTCCCCCAACATTTGTCCACATGGTGCATCTAGTAGGGCATCCGTCGGCAACTGGAAAGATCCCTGTCTACCTTTAACCCTGTTCCACTCAAAGCCAGAAGGAGGGGGAAGAAGTCTGACAGGTAACGGCCCAAGTAGGTGGCCAACTGTACCTCCTCCCACATCTCTACCGTCCCCAGTGACTGGTCCAGTCTGATGAACATGCCATGTGTAGCTGAATCACAGGAGTATTCCCTCTTGGTTGGGTTCAGCTCTCTTCATATTTCTTTGCAACCTAAATTGTGCATTACTGCAGCCAAGGTCTTCATGATATCGTTGGCCATCTGTGTAGGTCTTCTTCTAAACACCAACTGAAGTCCCCCAACCCATTACAAACGCTCAGCCACATTGTCAGTCACAAGGGTCCGATTCGTGCAAAGAATTCTTTGCCATCAACAGGGCATATATATTTAGGATACTCATGTCTGTGCCATCCAGCATCCCCTGCCCAGGTCATACCATCCACTAGGGTCCCCTGCAGAGTATGTGAATGTAAACGATACCCCAGGTGTCACACAAATTGCCACTCTGCGAGTGTAAGTGTAGAAGGCTGAGGAAAGCAATCGACCCCTCCATTTCCTTCTCCATTTATGTACCTCTCCTCTATAAGGTGTGTTTCCTGTAGACATGCTATGCTCACGACATTTCGTCTCAGACTGGACAGTACTCTATGTGGAATCACATAACTACCCAGGACCCTGAAATTCCATGTGATGATGTTGTAAGTCCGTAGCCTTGAGGTGGATACCCCTGCTGCCTCCTCTTCCCTGGGGATGAGGTCCCCCACCAATCACCACCTCGGCATCCCCACCCATAACATCTTAGTCAATGGTGAACTCCCTGAGCATCTCCCAGAACTCATTAAAACTAAAGTACAGAAACAAATTAAGCATCTGCTCCAGACCCCACTCCCACCCCTCCCAGGTAAACACTTACGCCCTCATTATGAGTGTGGCGGTCTTAAGACTGCCACACACGCGGTGGCTGTCGGACCGCTGCCAAATTGCGAAAGAGCCATGGTCAGGTGGCCGGCACCACCACTTTCAGGCCGGCCAACGGTCTTAATCTGCCAGGACAGTGCTGCAAGCAGCGCTGCCTGGGAATTACGAGTCCCCTCTCCGACGTCTTTTGCATGACAGTTCCACTGCCATGCAAAGGCTCGTGGAGACAGGGTGCCAGGGGCCCCCATGACAGCCCCATTGCGCTTTTCACTGCCCAAATTATGGGCAGTGAAAAGCGCGACAGGTGCTGTTGCACCCGACACTCCGCAACATTGCCGCCGACTCGATTATGAGCCGGCGTAAATGTTGTGGCTTGTTTCCCACTGGGCCAGCGGGCGGAAAACCAGAGTGGCGGTTTTTACGGCCCAAAGAGTTTGGTGGGCAGCATCCGCCACCCGCCAAACTCGTAATTAGGGCCTTAATATCAACAACAGTGCAACAATGTGTTTGCCCAGTATCAAGCGTTATCGAAACAAAACACTTCAACCCCCCCCCAACATCCGTTACCTGTGTTGCTGTGTTGTATTCTCATGCAATATATGCTGTACAGTAAAGCACTCATTAATAGTGATGCAATCACATGTAGTGATAACTTTTTCCATTGCTCCCATGTCTCCCCTGCCCTAGTGTTCCCATTGGTTCCTCCTAGAGAGTTAGGTTCAGGAGCATTCTAAGCTGAGCACCTGTTCGTTGTGAGCGATGCCGACCAGCGAGAGGATGTAAATAAATGACCCTCTTCCACAGAAGCTTCTTGTTTCCTTGATTTCCTGCATTACAACAGGCTGTCACGCCTCTTAAACTCGAACCAACAGTTCCCAAGCACCACTAAGTTAATCCAGGTTGTGCGATCTTTCCCACCTTAAGACATCTGTTATTTTAAGTGAATAGTTGCTCTTTGGACACGTTTTGCATAGAGTGTACACTGCGCTGACTAGATGCTTTTTAATTAGTTAAGTAACCGAGCTTCTGTATGTTGGTTTTCCCTGAACTGTGTATACACATTGAACACTGTGTGGAGAATAAGTTACCATTTCACCTGGGGCTTATAGCAACATGAACTCGACTCCCCATGAAGTGCATGGCATCGGGGCGATGTTGCAAATAACACAAGCTTCCTTTATCTCGTAGGGTTGTATGATAGCAGTAAAGATGCTTCATTTTATTCTGAGCCATTTTCAACTTACTTTCATTGCTCTGATGGTACTCGTTTACAGAGCAATGTGGACAAAAGAAGCTTGGATGATGTCATCAATGATGGCCATTTGAGATGTTGTCAGTGATGTCATAAATGATGTCATAGAACATGTCATGCGTGATGCAATATGTGAGGTCATAAGCAGTACCTGGCCAGGGAGCAAGTTATAGTTAGTATTGCTAACTATAACTGGTGAATTTCCATTTTTCTTTTTAGAGCAAAACATTACGGTGACACTGGAAAATTCACCTGACTATACAGTTACTTTAACTTTTGTTTTTTTTCATTGGATTTCTTAGTTTTTTTTTTTAAACAAAAATAATCTTTTTATCACACCTAAGTATAATTTTACTTTAGTAACAGTAAATTTCTAGGGTCATTTTCAATGTGAGGTAATATTTTATCAACATACGTAATGGGCGATGTGGCCCTTCTCTCCCATTTCATTAGGTCCTGGGGACCCTATTCCCCAGGGCCTTTTTTCTTTAAAGGCGAGAGGGGCCATTTAGCCCCCACCCAAGCCTTATTAGCCCCTGAGAACCCCATTCCTGAGGGCTTTTTCTGTTATTAAAGGGGAGGGGGTCGTGCAGGTCCCCTCCTCAAGCCTTATTAAGCCCTGGGGACCCCATCACCCACAACCTTTTTTTTAGTAAAAGGGGACCCCTCGACCTGGGCCTTGTTAGGACCTGGGGACCCCATCCCCTAAGGCCACTCCTTTAAAAAAAGGGTTAGTGGCTACCCTGCACCCCTCCCTGAGCCTTATTAGGTCCTGGGGACCCCACACCCCAGGGCCACTCATTAAAATGAATTCAGCCCTAGGGCCCTCATCAATAAATGTGGGTGCACCTTATACTTGTTAGAGGTGCAGGGAGAGCCCCAAGGCCTCCGCAGCCCCAGACACTATCCAGATGCAGTGGAAGGCAACATTGGTCCTGCCCGCAAGGAGCAGCAACTAATGATGCTCCCTGTGTGTGGGAACAATATTGTGATCTGTTTCCCTGCTTGTATCAGTGCTGGCTGGGAAACGTATTAAACGTTCGCTCCATGCAGGCGGGAGCATTTTCAAATCTCCCGCCTGCTGTGAATGGACCTGGTGTTTGTTCCTGCTTAGCAGGAAATTAAAAAAATCATCCAGCCAAGCAAGAGCAAACACAGGAAACCACTATGTCCTGGGGTGGGTTCCTCTGGACATAGTTACTGAGCTGGCTCCAGAGTATGGGGTCCATCGGGCTATTCGTGACAAAGGGGTTGGTGGACCTCCCTTAAAGTAACCCCCACATTTTGTTAAATTTCAGCCCAGGGGTGGGTTCTATGGAGACTTTTTGGACTTGGGGAGAGGCGCTGTATGGACTGCATCCCCTATTAAAGTAATATCGGCCCCCAGGATGGGCTTTCTGGAGGCATGGGGATGGGGGTTGTGCAGACTCTCCTCCCCATATAATCTAATTTCAGCCCCCGTTGTAGGCCTCCGGGGGCGTCTAGCAACTCGGGGAGGGGGCCACATGTCTCCCTCTCCCCATATAAACAAATTTCAGCCCTGGGGGTGGGCTCCGCAGGGCCTCTGGAGACATGGGGAGGGGGGTCATGCAGCCCACCTCCCCTTTATGAATAGAGTCCTGGGGACAGGCTCCCCGCGGCATAAATATAATAAATGCGGCCTGGCCGCCATTTTTATTTTTTTCAATACTGTTGGAGTATCAGGGGATCGCAGCATTTTTTGCAGATTTTTATTTTCTTTTTGGCTCGATGCAAGGTCCCTCTGGTTCCCCCCATGTGGCTTGGTAGGTCAGGATATCCCTACTTTGCCCCCTTATATTTTTTTTTTTAATTCTAGGACAGGGAACTAAGGGCCTGATTTAGATTTCAGCACACCGGTTACTCCTTAACTACGGTGACGGATAGCCCATCCGCCAAAATATAAATCCCATAGGATATAATGGGATTTATATTTAGCAGGATGGGCTATCGGCCACCGGTGTGACGGAGTAACCCGTCCGCGGAAATCTAAATCATGCCCTAAGCCCCTGAGACCTGTAATGGCTGCCATCATCATGTTCTCGTGCTGCTGGCAGCCAGTCAGAGCGCTCACTCTCAGAACTCTCTATTTTTAATTTGGCGCTCCCACAACACTTTCCATCATTCCTTTCATTTCAATTCATTAGAATCATAAAAGGTACAAACATAGCAGATAAAAAGAGACATTACATATAATCAAATACAGAATATAAAACGAAATGACAAATAAAACTAGGTAAAAATTATATATATATATATATATATATATATATATATATATATATATATATATATATATATATATATATATTCAAGAATACATTTAAAACATATAGACTCAGATTTTCACATCAATATAGCCATCATTGAGGTATTCTCTTTGGCATGTAGGCCCTCATTACAACCCTGGTGGTCGGTGTTAAAGCGGTGGTAATACCGGCAACAGGTCGGCGGTAAAAAAAAATGGGATTTGGACGTTAACTCCATCCAACACCGCCACTTTAACACACCGACCGCCAGGGTGGTAACGGCCGCTGGGCTGGAGACTTCGGTCTCCAGCCCGACGGCCGTCACATTCCCACGCTCAGGAATAATGACCCGGCCTACTGCCATGGTTTCCGTGGTTTCTGTACCGCCTCGAAAACCATGGCAGTAGGCGCCATCAGTGCCAGGGAATCTGTCCCCTGCCTCCCATCCCCTCCCCAGAGTCCTCTCCCACCCTCCCCCACCCGCTCCTGCCCTGCTGCACATATACACACTCACACACGCTTCCATATACACACATGCACACACGCATACCCACCTCCACCCACGCATGCACACATACATACCAACACACCACAACATACACCAACATAGCTTGGCACACACATGCATCGACAACACACAACACTCACAATCATTCATTCACGCATGCATCCAACGCGACTCACACCCGCACACACGCATCCCAAAACATACACCCCCCCCACAAATACACAACACCCCCCACCCCTCTCTCCGGTCGGAGAACCCGACTTACCGGCTGGAGACGTTCTGCGGCGCTGCTGGCAGCAGCAGCGTCCGCCAGCAAAACACTGCCAGGCCGTATCATTGCTCATGATACGGTCAGTGGTGTTTTGCTGCCGTGGCGGTGCTGCTGTCAGCAGCGCCGCCTTACTGCCGTCCGCCGCCATGACCGTCGGACTGGCGGAATAATGTCGGTGGTCATAATACGCGTTGCCGGCTGGTAGCCACGGCGGCCGTATGTTGGCGGCCGTCGCCGTGGAGGTAGGTGGTCAATACCGCCAATCTTGTAATGAGGGCCTTAATTTCTTCATCCTAATATACAAAAAAACAGTTAAAAGCCTGGCTATAGTACATACAACAGGACCATGGATACCAGTCCTGCATATACAAAGGGCAGAGTGGAGATCATTCAGTCCCAACAGTTTACAAAAGGGTCTATTCCAATGTGCCCTCTGTTTCTTGCAGGCTATGCAGAAAAACAGAACAAGCTCAATAGTCTCTTGAGTTGCACATCCCATGGGACAAGAGTCAGATACTCCAAAGTTCACTTTCCTTCTGCTGGTAAGGGCACGCAGGGATAAAGACCCTGTTTTGAATCTAACATAAAGTGCTCGTGCAAAAGGCTGCATGAGCACATAATAAAAAAAAGTTAAAATTCAAAAGAGCATTTGATGGACAGAAAACTGTCCATTAAACTGCCCGAGGACACATTTGCTAAATCCTCACTTTGGACGCTGGCCCAAAAGGTATCCTTAAGTTTCTGAAGTGCATCACTGTGAAGACTTAAAGGGTTTGACCAGTATGTTCCCAAACCTAGCTTACAAAAGCAGTTCTTCACATAAAGGCGCCAAGGAACTTTATCAAGATATGGACCTTCCCATAAGCTCCTCAACCACACCCCATAAGGCTCTAATTCATCTGAGGACCACAGCCTTATCCAATACTGTAATGGCCTAAAGGGCAGTAAAGTATGCTATAGATACTATGGGCCATATGCATACTTTTTGATGTAAAACTACGCAAATGCAGTTTTGCGTCAAAAAGTATAGTGCCGGCATGCGTCATTCCAGAGCGTCAGCTGGGCGCAATATTTATGGAAGCCTGCAAGCCGGCGCAAAGGGTGGGCTAGTATCTGGGAAATTAATGTTAGCCAGGTGAGGGTGGCGGTATGGGGGAAGGGGGTTTTGCACCAAAAAAATGACGCCAGGCTGGTTAGAGGAAAACAAATGCCTTTAACCAGCCTGGCGTCACTTCCTGACACAAAACCATCAATATCACATGATTCCTGTCTTATAAGAGACACGAGTCATGCCCACCACCCCAATGGCCAGCACAGAGGACAAGGGTCCCCTGGTCATGGCCATTGCACCCAGTGCCATGTGGTGGGTCCATTTCAGGGCCCTCAATGACACTTAATCATTAGTTTAAAATACTTACCTCTACTTACCCTACTTACCTGGATGGGGTGCCCCCCATCCTCTGGTGTCCCTCTGGTGTAGTTGGGGGTGTTCCTGGGGCTTGGGGTAGGCACCTGTGGGCTCTTTCCATGGTGTTTGACCATGGAAATGGTTCCACAGGTCCCCTAATGCCTGCCCTGACCCAGGCGTTAAATAATGGTGCTAAGCAGGCTTAGCGCCATTAATTAGGCTCACCTCCCTCCGTGTGCCATTTTTGCACGGGAGGATAAATAAGGCGCTAGGTGCTTTGAGTCATTTTTTGGACAGGAACGCCTACCTTGCATCTCATTGACGTAAGGTGCTTTCACGCACCCAAAAAATGACTTTAACTCCAATATTTTGACGCTAGACAGATCTAGCGTCAAAATATAAATATGGAGTTAAGTTTGCGCTGAATTTACATAAAAAACAATGACACTAATTCAGCGCAAAGAAAGTTTATATATGCCCCTAAGTTTAAATCTAAGTGAATGGGAAGAGTTGGTGAGCTCTTCGGAATCTTCAGTAACATTTTTAGAAAAAGATTCTCAGCTTTTTCACCGGCATCCAATTTACAATGCCCCAGAGTTCAGTGCCATAAAGAGCTTGCCCACGTCCTTGGCTTTTATAAATCTCCTAGCAAACCTTAATATTCCCCCGCTCGCTGTCTGAGGGACATAGTAGACTTCATTAACTGCCCTGTCCACCTTTGAGAGTCCTCTAATCAAATGCCCACATGATCAAACTCAGGGACTCTTTCGAAGACCTCTCCATCCAAAACTATAGATTTTTTCACTTTATGTTTAGTGTTTCCAAACACCATGTATTTAATTTTTGAGCTATTTATTTGAAGGCTGTGAGTTTTACAGAACACCAAAACATTTTTTAGAAGCTTGGATAAACCGGACGCTGTTTTGGATAATAGAAAGTGTCATCGGCAAATAATAGAAATATTGTTTTGGTTTCACGTATTTTTGGGGAATCATTTTCACAACCATACAAATAAGGTATACAGGCATTAATGTACAAAAGAAAGAGTGTGGGAGCCAAGACACCCTTGGCGGATTCCTCTTTGGATCGGAATTTCATCTGATAATTCACCATCCCTACCCCATCTGACTCTCGCAAAATTACCGGAATACCGTTTCTGTGTGAAACCCAACAAACCTCTAGGTACACCAATTCTGGACAAGGTCTCCCACAGTTTAACACGAGGATCTAAATCAAAAGCAGACTTAAGGTCTACAAAGGCATCAAGCAGTCTCCCAGCATCCAAGTCAACAGATTTCCACTTTATCATAAGAAACTGAAAAATGTGATCCTCTGTACTTATCTTCTGCCTAAATCCTGCTTGCAGGTGGCAAAGAACATTGCCTTCCGAGATCCAGTCCCAAAGTCTAACTAATATTTGATGGCAAAATATTTTCTGAACGTTATCCATCAGACTAATAGGTCTGTAGTTACCAGGGACTGATCTGTCTCCCTTTTTTAGGAATGGGGATTATTATGTCACCTTTCCAAGAACTAGGAAGATCACTTCCTGCCAGTAGGGCATTGGACACTAGATTTATATAATGACCCGAAGTCTTCAGGCCCGATCTATACTAATCTATAGGGATCTTGTCTAACCCCGGGCCTTTCCCTGGTTTCTGTGCCTGGATAGCTGCCTCAGTTTCCATTATAGTAAAGGCAGCAGTAGATCCAACCACCTTCCCTGCATTACAAAACACAATTGTATCAACAGAAGCACTTGGGTGTCCAAACTCAGCCCTGTATAAGGTAGTAACCAGGTGAGGAACCAGTCCTCAGCAGAAATATGACAGGCCGGTCTACGATTCTCATTGCGCCCATTTTGAGATACCAGGAGCCAGAAACGCTTTCTGTCTTTATCTCTTGAGGGTATTAATAACTTATTCCATGTGGCCTCCTCCCATTTTGCCTTGCTCGCCTTAATAGCATCTGCATAAGATCCACTGGCTTGAACTATCACGGGTCTATTCTTCTGTTTTATCTCCTCTAAAAGGCTGTTCTTGGCTTGCCTGCAGCTATTATCGAACCACTTGTTAACCCTCCCTAAGCTCAGCTGCTTTCTTCCTTTAGATTCTTTAACAATTAACTGCTTCAAACAGAGAAAAAACTTTTCATGCTTGGAGACTATTTGTTCAGGAGAATAACCTCTGGACATAAGTTCTGAGAGTTGACTGGTGACCATACTATTAGATTTTGCTACTAGGTCCCCAGACTTCACAAGATGGTCCCATTTGATAGTGCGCTGATTGCTGGACACCACTACCGGAAGCATGGCGTCCTGCTCACTCAAGCCCCACCCCCTTGTTTAATGGACGACATGTCCCAATTCACCATAGTAGGAAAGTGGTCACTGTCCTGATGGTTACCTATCCTCAGGTCAATGATCTCATTCCATATCCTCAAATCAATGAGAATATAGTCAATAAAACTGCTATAGTTTCCCTGAGTACATGTGGGCTAGGCGGGGTTCTGAAGGGAAACGTCCATTCCCTGGTCTCAGGCCACACATGACCATTAGATCTATAATCTGGCACGCAGTGTCACAAATTTTAGGTGGCTTGCAAGTTGTAAAGGGAGGGAGGGATTCCCCACTGTCGGTCTTCCTCCTGTATGAGATCTAAGTATGGAGGGTGAGGTTCCAGTGGCGAGTTAAAATCTCCTGCAATAATAACAATGCTGGAAAGATAACTGTGCCAAGAATGTCTTTAAAAGGATAAAGGTTTTAGAGATTTGGCAGAAAGGACTGCGTCTATTATAAAGATTGACAAGCAAAAACGGGGGACCCTGTTTTGGGCTGATGCTAAGAGCTAAAATGTCAGGCGAATCAATGTATATTTACTTTATAATACAACCTAAAGAAATGTTTGTCCAAATAATGAGGCCCCATGCTGCCCTCCCCGCATTAGAAGGAACAAGAGGAATTGACGCCCTGCCTAAACACATTTGTAGTGGCCCAAGTCTCCTGAAATAAGCATACGTCGAAATTATCGAGACACAAGCCCCAAGCCGAATCATCAACCTTGCTCCTTATGCCAGGAATATTCCATGAGATTAGGGAGGAGGGAAGACAATACTTTTCTAAAGACAATGTGGAAGAGCCAAATTCCCTAGAAATTGCAGAATCAAATGCCTGACCTCCTTAAGTCAGCTGTTTTTGTATTGAGAGAGCGTAACTTATATAATCTATATTAACATGAACTGTTTATGTACTAATGTGTGATAATACTGTATAGAAATTATATTAGTAGAAGTTTTTCTTAAATGTGCTCCTGAAATTATGACCATGAAGAGTGGCCACCAATGCATATGCATACTAATAATGATGAATAAAATGTTTATGTTATGTTTAATCATGCCTGTATTAACATTTACGTTATTGCATTTGTATTGAAAACCTTTATAGGCCTTAAGTTAGGGTAAGCGGCGGGTTTTAGTCACCCAGCTCTCATATTAAATGCATTTTTCCTGTTTTTCAAGTGTGCTGACTCGCAAAGGGCCATGACCCTGCAAATGTTCTTTTTCTTCAACTTGGAAGACAAATGTATCTATGTTGATTCCGTTCCCAAGCGCATATTGGTGCCTTGGTTTAAAACGTTATGTGCATATTGAAACAAATGTAGATTAATGAAATGTACAAGGTCACTTAGACCGATGGACAATGAATCTGCTGACCCAAAAGACGTGCCAAAGAGTGAAGTAATGCCGGACGTGCCACCTCCGAAGATGTCAATTATGAAGACCAATCAAAGAACCAAGAACTAATATGGGGTGACAATTGGGTCTACCAAAATGCTAAATTTGACAGGTTAAAGATAGTGGGGTATAGTTAGTGTCCAATGGGATTTTAGGGGAATGTACTACGAAAAGGGATAAAAACCCATGTCACAGAAGGGTCATTAGAATTAGGTAGAGAATGCTATTGATTTTATCCAGAAACTCTGTCACTCTGTTTGGTGACTTTGAGACTTATTAAAACCATCCTCATCCATAGACTGTCCATTTACACTTTTCCTCCTTACGAGGGAAGTGGCCCCTATTCCTCTTAGTCGAGTTTAGACTGATGGCGTTTTGACTGATGTCCTGAAGATGAAGACTGATCCTGAATGCTGACCTATATCCTTGGAGGGTAATTATGACAATACAATTTGTAATTTGTCTGTTTGCTTTTCCTTTCTAGGTACCAACTGCTTAATTTCGACAGAGGCCATAGTTAGATGTTTTCCAAATTGGTGTTCCAAATTGTTTTGCATGAAGCCCAACATGCCAATGCTAATTAGTGGTTAGGACAGGCGATCATCAAATTAGCGCAAATAGACGAGCGACTGGCATTATGCTATGTTGAACTGACGAATATTTGACGCTCTGCTGTATTCTGAGGTATGTTTGCGCCGTGTTATATTCTGATGTTTATGATTCTTGTCTTATTGAAATCTTACCAAAGTTGCCATATCGTAACTATGCTGTTGTGTTTCTTGGCTTTGAGATTGACGCACTTAATTTTAGATTGTAACTAATAGGGAATAAACTTCATAAAATTCTATTAAAGGTGTGGTTATTCATGGCTGAAAGGTCATGGTTGCGTCGTTAATTTGATTAATGTCTTTGACCAAAGTGAAATGTATTGTGGTGATAAATATTGCTGACATTATTGATATATTGATTGACATATTGATCAGCTATCTCGTCCTTTGGTGTCTCTCAACTGGGTCAAAAGATTAATTGGCCTAAAACGAGTCCTAATGTGTAATAAATTAACATAAAAGGACACGTCAACAGTATCATTTGCAACAATAAAATAATGGGACTCAGTATCGCATACAGTTGGTAAAATCCTAGTAGGTTGAACTCGAGGTTCACAGACTGAGATGATACGTTCACATCCTCATATTAAATGGGCACTTTAAACAGTCAATCTACATCCGGTAGCCCGTCATCGTTTGTATTTGGAATCTGTATCGACCGTCCAGCCTCACCTTCTGTGTCATCCCTGGGTTGGTTATTATTTGGTCCAGCTGATCTAAGGGCCA
Organism: Pleurodeles waltl; assembly: GCF_031143425.1. NCBI lineage: Eukaryota > Metazoa > Chordata > Amphibia > Caudata > Salamandridae > Pleurodeles > Pleurodeles waltl. Next base: position 15,838,923 of record NC_090436.1, on the reverse strand, counting down.
ACATTTGTGCCATCGTCTTTTGAAAACAATGTTCGAGCCATTTGGGGGTAACAAGCGGGCATCCATAGATAGCAAACCTTCCACCAAATCCAGGCTAGCTAACTTAATTTCAATTGTGTCCCACTGCCCTGCTTTCTCTGAATGGCGCTTTACAGATAATATATCTGAACGAACAATCGATCGCTATTATCTTACATGCCTTATCCATTGTGTGACCTTGTTCTTCAAGGACAGGCTACTTTCAAAGGAGTTTGTCACTGTAGGAAAGTACCATCTTGCCTGGCATGTTACCCCCATTTTTCACTGTATATATGTTGTTTTAGTTGTATGTGTCACTGGGACCCTGTTCACCAGGGCCCCAGTGCTCATAAGTGTGCATGAATGTGTTACCTGTGTAGTGACTAACTGTCTCACTGAGGCTCTGCTAATCAGAACCTCAGTTGTTATGCTCTCTCATTTCTTTCAAGTTGTCACTAACAGGCTAGTGACCAATTTTACCAATTTACATTGGCTTACTGGAACACCCTTATAATTCCCTAGTATATGGTACTGAGGTACCCAGGGTATTGGGGTTCCAGGAGATCCCTATGGGCTGCAGCATTTCTTTTGCCACCCATAGGGAGCTCTGACAATTCTTACACAGGCCTGCCCTTGCAGCCTGAGTGAAATAACGTCCACGTTATTTCACAGCCATTTTACACTGCACTTAAGTAACTTATAAGTCACCTATATGTCTAACCTTTACCTGGTAAAGGTTAGGTGCAAAGATACTTAGTGTGAGGGCACCCTTGCACTAGCAAAGGTGCCCCCACATAGTTCAGGGCCATTTCCCCGGACTTTGTGAGTGCGGGGACACCATTACAAGCGTGCACTACATATAGGTCAATACCTATATGTAGCTTCACCATGGTAACTCCGAATATGGCCATGTAACATGTCTATGATCATGGAATTGCCCCCTCTACGCCATCCTGGCATTGTTGGCACAATTCGATGATCCCAGTGGTCTGTAGCACAGACCCTGGTACTGCCAAACTGCCTTTCCTGGGGTTTCACTGCAGCTGCTGCTGCTGCCAACCCCTCAGACAGGTTTCTGCCCCCCTGGGGTCAAGCCAGGCTTGTCCCAGGATGGCAGAACAAAGGACTTCCTCTGAGAGAGGGTGTTACACCCTCTCCCTTTGGAAAATGGTGTGAAGGCAGGGGAGGAGTAGCCTCCCCCAGCCTCTGGAAATGCTTTCTTGGGCACAGATGTGCCCAATTCTGCATAAGCCACTCTACACCGATTCAGGGACCCCTTAGCCCCTACTCTGGCGCGAAACTGGACAAAGGAAAAGGGGAGTGACCACTCCCCTGACCTGCACCTCCCCTGGGAGGTGTCCAGAGCTCCTCCAGTGTCCTCCAGACCTCTGCCATCTTGGAAACAGAGGTGCTGCTGGCACACTGGACTGCTCTGAGTGGCCAGTGCCACCAGGTGACGTCAGAGACTCCTTCTGATAGGCTCCTTCAGGTGTTAGTAGCCTATCCTCTCTCCTAAGTAGCCAAACCCTCTTTTCTGGCTATTTAGGGTCTCTGTCTCTGCGGAAACTTTAGATAACGAATGCAAGAGCTCATCCGAGTTCCTCTGCATCTCTCTCTTCACCTTCTGATAAGGAATCGACTGCTGACCGCGCTGGAAGCCTGCAAAACTGCAACAAAGTAGCTAAGACGACTACTGCAACTCTGTAACGCTGATCCTACCGCCTTCTCGACTGTTTTCCTGCTTGTGCATGCTGTGGGGGTAGTCTGCCTCCTCTCTGCACCAGAAGCTCCGAAGAAATCTCCCGTGGGTCGACGGAATCTTCCCCCTGCAACCGCAGGCACCAAAAAGCTGCATTACCGGTCCCTTGGGTCTCCTCTCAGCACGACGAGCGAGGTCCCTCGAATCCAGCAACTCTGTCCAAGTGACCCCCACAGTCCAGTGACTCTTCAGTCCAAGTTTGGTGAAGGTAAGTCCTTGCCTCACCTCGCTGGGCTGCATTGCTGGGAACCGCGACTTTTGCAGCTACTCCGGCCTCTGTGCACTTCCGGCGGAAATCCTTGTGCACAGCCAAGCCTGGGTCCACGGCACTCTAACCTGCATTGCACGACTTTCTAAGTTGGTCTCCGGCGACGTGGGACTCCTTTGTGTAACTTCGGGTGAGCACAGTTTCACGCATCCTTGTAGTGCCTGTTTCTGGCACTTTTCCGGGTGCTACCTGCTCCTGAGAGGGCTTCTTGTCTTGCTCGACGTCCCTTCTCTCTCCTGTTCCAATTTGCGACCTCCTGGTCCCTCCTGGGCCTCAGGAGCGTCCAAAAACGCTAACCACATGATTTGCAGCTAGCAAGGCTTGTTGGCATTCTTTTGGCGGGAAAACACTTCTGCACAATTTTCCACGGCAAGCGGGATCCGTCCACCAAAGGGGAAGTCTCTAGCCCTTTTCGTTCCTGCAGAAACCTCAGCTTCTTCTGTCCAGTAGAAGCTTCTTTGCACCCACAGCTGGCATTTCCTGGGCATATGCCCATCTCCGACTTGCTTGTGACTTTTGGACTTGGTCCCCTTGTTCCACAGGTACCCTAGATTGGAAATCCACAGTTGTTGCATTGTTGGTTTGTGTCTTTCCTGCATTATTCCTCTATCACGACTTCTTTGTCTTTGGGGGAACTTTAGTGCACTTTGCACTCACTTTTCAGGGTCTTGGGGAGGGCTAATTTTCTAACTCTCACTATTTTCTAATAGTCCCAGCGACCCTCTACAAGGTCACATAGGTTTGGGGTCCATTCGTGGTTCGCATTCCACTTTTGGAGTATATGGTTTGTGTTGCCCCTATCCCTATGTGTCCCCATTGCATCCTATTGTAACTATACATTGTTTGCACTGTTTTCTAAGACTATACTGCATATTTTTAGTACTGTGTACGTATAACTTGTGTATATTTGCTATCCTCACTCTGAGGGTACACTCTAAGATACTTTGGCATATTGTCATAAAAATAAAGTGCCTTTATTTTAGTATAACTGTGTATTGTGTTTTCTTATGATATTGTGCAAGTGACACTTGTGGTACGGTAGTAGCTTCACACGTCTACTAGTTCAGCCTAAGCTGCTCTGCTAAGCTACCATTATCTATCAGCCTAAGCTGCTAGACACCCTATACACTAATAAGGGATAACTGGGCCTGGTGCAAGGTGCAAGTACCCCTTGGTACTCACTACAAGCCAGTCCAGCCTCCTACAGTCACTTATTTGGGCAATTTACACATGTACACTAAATGGCCTTGACTATGACCTTGGACAGTTTGCCATCCTTCCAAGCTCTTTGGAACTGACACAGGAGGGCAATTATGAGCACTATGGCTACTATAAACACAGGGCCTAACTTCCCTTGTGTCCATTCTCCAATTTTCCAAGGTCACAGTTTTAACATTATCAGATTGTTGAACACTAGCACCCTGAGAACACATTGATTTCAAAGGGGTGCACAAAACATACCATGCCCCAACAGAAGATTCTGCTGTGTTTTCTTTCTCCAAAGATGAAACCTCAGACGATGTGCACAGTAACGATACCACCTCTGATAGCATAGTTTTCATTGCAGTGACTTTATTCCATAACTCAATAATGAGACCGACAGCCTTTTTCAGAGTGATGGCATTAATTTCCTGGGAGTTGGAAGTTGTGGGGTTGGCTGCAGCAGCAACATTAGTTGCTGGGAGTTCGATGAGCTCTAATATTGTGAAAGATTAGAACAAGGCACCTCATGCACAACTGCATTTCTTTCAAGAAGAGAGCTGGTAACAGCATCCTGGGCAGAACTCAGGTCACTCACTGCTAGTGAAAACACTACAAAATGGACACCACACCAGTTTAGGAAAATAGGCAATATTTATCTAAATCAAACAGGACCAAAATGACAAAAATCCAACATACACCAGTTATGATATGAATTTTCAAAATAATGATAGTCTGACTCCATAGAAAACAATGGAAACGTTGATTTTACACAAAGTATCAGGTTTGCGTCATAACTAAAGCCACACGGGCAAGTGTGCGTTGGAAAAGTCAGCAATGCGTCTATTCCTTACTTGCAAGTGAGGCCAAAGAGAATCACGCTGCGTGGGGTTTGCGTCGTTATCAGCAGCCGCAAGGGGGTGTTGCGTTGTTTCTCCAGCTGTGAAGTATCGATTCTACCCGCGAGGCGGGTGGCGCGTCATTTTTCAGCCGTGTTGCAGGTGGTGCATCGAAAATGTCCCTGCTTGGTGTTCTGTGCATGGATTTCAGTCCTTGTTCTGTCAACTTCACCTTTCAAGGGCACAGGGACTGGATGGGGCACCACTTGGCAGGGCAGGAGTCTCAGCAGAGAGTCCAGGTGCTGACAGAGGAAGTCTTTGATGGCCAAAACAGGAGGCAAGCTCAGTCAAGCCCTTGGAGATTCTTCTCAAGCAGGAATGCACAACAAAGTCCAGTCTTTGGGGGTCATTCTAACATTGGCGGGCGGCGGAGTCCGCCCGCCAATGTTCCCCCGTCAAAATAAAGCTCCACGGTCGCAAGACCGCTGAGGGTATTTTGAGATTTGCCCTGGGCTGGCGGGCGGCCGCCAAAAGGCCGCCCGCCAGCCCAGGGCAAATCTACCTACCCACGAGGACGCCGGCTCAGAATTGAGCCGGCGTAGTGGGAAGGTGCGACGGGTGCAGTTGCACCCGTCGCGTATTTCAGTGTCTGCAATGCAGACACTGAAATACTTTGTGGGGCCCTCCTACAGGGGCTCCGCGGCACCCCCTACCGCCATCCTGTTCCTGTAGGAGGCTGGACTGGCTTGTAGTGAGTACCAAGGGGTACTTGCACCTTGCACCAGGCCCAGTTATCCCTTATTAGTGTATAGGGTGTCTAGCAGCTTAGGCTGATAGATAATGGTAGCTTAGCAGAGCAGCTTAGGCTGAACTAGGAGACGTGTGAAGCTACTACAGTACCACTTAGTGTCATATGCACAATATCATAAGAAAACACAATACACAGTTATACTAAAAATAAAGGTACTTTATTTTTATGACAATATGCCAAAGTATCTTAGAGTGTACCCTCAGTGAGAGGATAGGAAATATACACAAGATATATATACACAATAGCAAAAATATGCAGTATAGTCTTAGAAAACAGTGCAAACAATGTATAGTTACAATAGGATGCAATGGGGAAACATAGGGATAGGGGCAACACAAACCATATACTCCAGAAGTGGAATGCGAACCACGAATGGACCCCAAACCTATGTGACCTTGTAGAGGGTCGCTGGGACTATTAGAAAATAGTGAGAGTTAGCAAAATAACCCACCCCAAGACCCTGAAAAGTGAGTGCAAAGTGCACCAAAGTTCCCCTAAGGACAAAATAGTCGTGTTAGAGGGAGAATGCAAGGAAAACACAAATCAGCAATGCAACAACGATGGATTCCTGTCTGAAGGTACCTGTGGAACAAGGGGACCAAGTCCAAAAGTCACAAGCAGCTCGGAGATGGGCAGATGCCCAAGAAATGCCAGCGGTTGGTGCAAAGAAGCTCTTACTAGGCTGAAGAACTGTGAATACTGCAGGAACGACAAGGGCTAGAGACTTCCCCTTTGGAGGATGGATCCCCCACGCCTTGGAGAGTCGTGCAGAAGTGTTTTCCCGCCGGATGGACGCCAACAAGCCTTGCTACACGCAAATCGTGCGTTTGGCGTTTTTGGACGCTGCTGGGGCCCAGGAGGGACCAGGAGGTCGCAAATTGGACCTGCAGAGAGAGGGGACGTCGAGCAAGACAAGGAGCCCTCACTGAAGCAGGTAGCACCCGGAGAAGTGCCAGAAACAGGCACTACGAGGATGCGTGAAACGGTGCTCGCCGAAGGTGCACAAAGGAGTCCCACGTCGCCGGAGACCAACTTAGAAAGTCGTGCAATGCAGGTTAGAGTGCCGTGGACCCAGGCTTGGCTGTGCACACAGGATTTCCGCCGGAAGTGCACAGGGGCCGGAGAAGCTTGCAAAGTCGCGGTTCCCAGCAATGCAGCCCAGCGAGGTGAGGCAAGGACTTACCTCCACCAAACTTGGGCTGAAGAGTCACTGGACTGTGGGAGTCACTTGGACGGTGTCGCTGGATTCGAGGGACCTCGCTCGTCGTGCTGAGAGGAGACCCAAGGGACCGGAGATGCAGCTTTTTGGTGCCTGCGGTTGCAGGGGGACGATTCCGTCGACCCACGGGAGATTTCTTCGGAGCTTCTGGTGCAGAGAGGAGGCAGGCTACCCCCACAGTATGCACAAGCAGGAAAACAGTCGAGAAGGCGGCAGGATCAGCGTTACAGAGTTGCAGTAGTCGTCTTTGCTACTATGTTGCAGGTTTGCAGGCTTCCAGCGCGGTCAGCGGTCGATTCCTTATCAGAAGGTGAAGAGGGAGATGCAGAGGAACTCGGCTGAGCTCATGCATTCGTTATCTACAGTTTCCCCAGAGACAGAGACCCTAAATAGCCAGAAAAGAGGGTTTGGCTACCTAGGAGAGAGGAAAGGCTACTAACACCTGAAGGAGCCTATCACAAGGAGTCTCTGACGTCACCTGGTGGCACTGGCCACTCAGAGCAGTCCAGTGTGCCAGCAGCACCTCTGTTTCCAAGATGGCAGAGGTCTGGAGCACACTGGAGGAGCTCTGGACACCTCCCAGGGGAGGTGCAGGTCAGGGGAGTGGTCACTCCCCTTTCCTTTGTCCAGTTTCGCGCCAGAGCAGGGGCTAAGGGGTCCCTGAACCGGTGTAGACTGGCTTATGCAGAATTGGGCACCTCTGTGCCCAACAAAGCATTTCCAGAGGCTGGGGGAGGCTACTCCTCCCCTGCCTTCACACCATTTTCCAAAGGGAGAGGGTGTCACACCCTCTCTCAGAGGAAGTTCTTTGTTCTGCCATCCTGGGCCAGGCCTGGCTGGACCCCAGGAGGGCAGCTGCCTGTCTGAGGGGTTGGCAGCAGCAGCAGCTGCAGAGAAACCCCAGGAAGGGCAGTCTGGCAGTACCAGGGTCTGTGCTACAGACCACTGGGATCATGGAGTTGTCCCAACAATGCCAGGATGGCATAGAGGGGGCAATTCCATGATCATAGACATGTTACATGGCCATATTCGGAGTTACCATGGTGAAGCTACATATAGGTAGTGACCTATATGTAGTGCACGCGTGTAATGGTGTCCCCGCACTCACAAAGTTCAGTGAATTGGCTCTGAACAATGTGGGGGCACCTTGGCTAGTGCCAGGGTGCCCTCACACTAAGTAACTTTGCACCTAACCTTTACCAGGTAAAGGTTAGACATATAGGTGACTTATAAGTTACTTAAGTGCAGTGTAAAATGGCTGTGAAATAACGTGGACGTTATTTCACTCAGGCTGCAGTGGCAGGCCTGTGTAAGAATTGTCAGAGCTCCCTATGGGTGGCAAAAGAAATGCTGCAGCCCATAGGGATCTCCTGGAACCCCAATACCCTGGGTACCTCAGTACCATATACTAGGGGATTATAAGGGTGTTCCAGTAAGCCAATGTAAATTGGTAAAAATGGTCACTAGCCTGTCAGTGACAATTTGGAAAGAAATGAGAGAGCATAACCACTGAGGTTCTGATTAGCAGAGCCTCAGTGAGACAGTTAGTCACTACACAGGTAACACATACAGGCACACTTATGAGCACTGGGGCCCTGGGTTACCAGGGTCCCAGTGACACATACAACTAAAACAACATATATACAGTGAAAAATGGGGGTAACATGCCAGGTAAGATGGTACTTTCTTACACAACCCCCCCCCAAACGAAGGACAATAAGACTAGCCATTACCTGATGAGTCTTCATTGTCTAAGTGGAAATATCTGGAGAGTCCATCTGCATTGGAGTGGCTACTCCCAGGTCTATGTTCCACTGTATAGTCCATTCCCTGTAGGGATATGGACCACCTCAACAATTTAGGATTTTCACCTTTCATTTGTTTTAGCCAAAGTAGAGGTTTGTGGTCTGTCTGAACAATGAAGTGAGTGCCAAACAGGTATGGCCTCAACTTCTTCAGAGCCCAGACCACAGCAAAGGCCTCCCTCTCAATGGCAGACCAACGCTTTTCTCTAGGGGTCAACCTTCTACTAATAAAAGCAACAGGTTGATCCTGGCCCTCAGAATTAAGTTGTGATAGGACTGCCCCTACTCCTAATTCAGATGCATCAGTTTGGACATAGAATTTTTTAGAGTAACAAGGGCTTTTCAGGACAGGTGCAGAGCACATGGCCTGCTTCAGCTCCTCAAAAGCTTTCTGACAGTTTGCTGTCCATAATACCTTTTTAGGCATTTTCTTGGATGTGAGGTCATTAAGAGGGGCTGCAATGGAGCCATAGTTCTTAATGAACCTCCTGTAATACCCAGTGAGGCCTAGGAAGGCTCTCACCTGAGTCTGAGTGGTAGGGGGAATCCAATCAATAATAGTTTGGATTTTCCCCTGAAGTGGTGCAATCTGTTCCCCACCAACAAGGTGTCCCAGATAAACCACTTTACCCTGCCCTATCTGGCACTTTGAAGCCTTGATAGTGAGGCCTGCCTTTTGCAGGGCCTCCAAAACTTTCCAAAGGTGGACCAGGTGATCATCCCAGCTGGAGCTAAAGACAGCTATATCATCCAAATATGCTGCACTGAAAGCTTCCAGCCCTTGCAGGACTGTGTTCACCAACCTCTGAAAAGTGGCAGGTGCATTTTTCAAACCAAAAGGCATTACAGTAAACTGGTAATGTCCTCCAATGGTAGAAAATGCAGTCTTAGGTTTAGCATCTTCTGACATTTTGATCTGCCAATACCCTGCAGTCAAATCAAAAGTGCTTAGATACTTGGCAGATGCCAGTGTATCTATTAGCTCATCTGCCCTGGGTATAGGGTGAGCATCTGTTTTGGTTACCAAGTTGAGACCTCTATAGTCTACACAAAACCTCATTTCCTTCTTTCCATCTTTAGAATTGGGTTTTGGTACCAGTACCACAGGAGAAGCCCATGGACTGTCAGAGTGCTCAACCACTCCTAGTTCCAACATCTTCTGAACTTCTTGCTTTATGCAGTCCCTGACATGGTCAGGCTGCCTATAGATCTTACTTTTGACAGGTAAACTGTCTCCAGTATCTATAGTGTGCTCACACCAAGAAGTGGTGCCTGGCACAATGGAGAAGAGTTCTGAAAATTGTCCTAGGAGATTTATGCAATTATCTTTCTGCTCAACAGTAAGACAATCAGCCAAAACTACCCCTTCCACAAGAGCATCTTGTTCTGTGGAAGAGAAGAGATCAGGTAGAGGATCACTGTCTTCTTCCTGTCCCTCATCTGTTGCCATGAGCAGGGTGAGATCAGCCCTGTCATAGTAGGGTTTCAGGCGGTTGACATGGAGCACCCTAAGGGGACTCCTGGCAGTGCCTAAGTCAACCAAGTAGGTGACTTCACCCTTCTTTTCAACAATTGTGTGTGGACCACTCCATTTATCTTGGAGTGCTCTTGGGGCCACAGGCTCCAAGACCCACACTTTCTGCCCTGGTTGGTACTGAACCAAAACAGCCTTCTGATCATGCCATTGCTTCTGGAGCTCTTGGCTGGCCTGAAGGTTTTTACTGGCCTTTTTCATGTACTCAGCCATCCTTGATCTGAGGCCAAGTACATAGTCCACAATATCCTGCTTAGGAGCTTTTAAAGGTTGTTCCCAACCCTCCTTTACAAGTGTGAGTGGACCCCTAACAGGGTGTCCAAAAAGAAGTTCAAAGGGGCTGAAGCCCACTCCTTTCTGGGGTACCTCCCTGTAGGCAAAAAGGAGGCATGGTAGAAGGATATCCCATCTCCTGCGGAGTTTTTCAGGGAGTCCCATAATCATGCCTTTGAGAGTTTTATTAAATCTCTCCACCAGTCCATTTGTTTGTGGATGATAGGGTGTTGTGAACTTGTAAGTTACACCACACTCCTTCCACATGGCCTTTAAGTATGCAGACATGAAATTGCTTCCTCTGTCTGATACTACTTCCTTTGGGAAGCCCACCCTGGAAAATATTCCCAGGAGGGCCTTTGCCACTGCAGGAGCTGTAGTGGTCCTTAAAGGAATAGCTTCAGGATATCTTGTGGCATGGTCCACTACCACCAAGATAAACCTATTGCCTGAAGCAGTAGGAGGGTCAAGGGGGCCAACTATGTCAACCCCTACCCTTTCAAAGGGAACCCCAACCACAGGCAGTGGGATAAGGGGTGCCTTTGGAGTGCCACCTGTCTTGCCACTGGCTTGACAGGTTTCACAGGACTTACAAAAATCTTTTGTGTCCTCAGACATCCTAGGCCAATGAAACAGTGGTACCAATCTGTCCCAAGTTTTCATTTGACCCAGGTGTCCAGCTAAGGGAATGTCATGTGCCAGTGTTAGGAGGAACTTTCTGTACTCCTGAGGAATCACTAATCTCCTGGCAGCTCCAGGTTTAGGATCCCTTTGCTCAGTGTACAAGAGGTTGTCCTCCCAGTAAACTCTGTGTGAGTCACTGACATCCCCATTAGCCTGTTTGACAGCTTGCTGTCTGAGACCCTCTAATGTGGGACAGGTTTGCTGTGCCACACTCAGCTCCTCTCTGGCAGGCCCCCCTTCACCCAAAAGCTCAGCAGTGTCTGCTTCCAGCTCCTCTGGTGTAGGTTCTGCACAGGGAGGGAATTCTTCTTCCTCAGAAGTAGAATCCACTGTAGAGGGAGGGATAGTAGGAAGTGGTTTGCTTCTACTAGCCCTAGCTTTAGGGAGCACTTGGTCCATTGTTCCAGGATCCAAGCTTCCCTGTCCTTTTTGCTTTTTGGCCTGAGCCCTTGTCAAAGCAAAAATATGCCCTGGGATGCCCAGCATTGCTGCATGGGCCTCCAACTCCACATCTGACCAAGCTGATGTCTCCAAATCGTTCCCTAATAGACAGTCTACAGGTAAATCTGAAGCTACCACAACTTTCTTTGGACCAGATACCCCCCCCCAGTTGAGATTTACAACAGCCATGGGGTGGCTTTGTGTTATGTTGTGAGCATCGGTTACTTGGTACTGGTGTCCAAGTATGTGTTGTTCAGGGTGCACCAGTTTCTCAATCACCATTGTGACACTGGCACCTGTGTCCCTGTAGGCCTGGACCTCAACACCATTTATTAGGGTTAGTTGCTTGTACTTCTCCAAGTTATGGGGGCAAGCAACCAAAGTGGCTAAGTCAATAGCCCCTTCAGAGACTAAAGTAGCCTCTGTGGTCTCCCTAATCAGACCAACCCCAACTAAATTACCAAAAGTGAGCCCAGCTACTCCCTTGGATTGGCTATTAGTAGGTTTGCTCCCACCACCACTGCTATTAGTAGGGACACTAGGTGTAGCAGTAGGGGTTGTAGTGGTAGGAGCTGTGGTGCCTTTCTTTGGACAACTGGGATCTGTTGTCCAATGGCCTTTTATCTTACATAAATAGCACCATGGTTTCCTTTCCTTGTTCTGATTAGAGGAAGGTTTGGGCCCACCACCCCCACCAGAGTGTTTTTGTGGGCCTGATGAAGACTCATTTTTAGATTTGTCCCCACCCTTGTCAGAAGACTTACCATCCTTCTTTTTGTTGCCATCTTTGTCACCCCCTGTATGAACTTTTCTGTTCACTCTTGTTCTGACCCATTTGTCTGCCTTCTTTCCCAATTCTTGGGGAGAGGTCAGATCAGAGTCCACCAAGTACTGGTGCAACAAATCAGACACACAATTATTAAGAATATGCTCTCTCAGGATTAAGTTATACAGGCTGTCATAATCAGTAACTTTACTGCCATGTAACCACCCCTCCAAGGCCTTCACTGCCTGGTCAATGAAATCAACCCAGTCTTGTGAAGACTCCTTTTTGGTATCTCTGAACTTGATCCTGTACTGTTCAGTGGTTAAGCCATAACCATCCAGGAGTGCATTCTTAAGAACTTGGAAATTGTTAGCATCATTTTCTTTTACAGTAAGGAGCCTATCCCTACCTTTTCCAGTAAATGATAGCCATAGGATAGCAGCCCACTGCCTTTGAGGGACATCCTGTACAGCACAGGCCCTCTCAAGTGCAGCAAACCACTTGTTAATGTCATCCCCCTCCTTGTAAGGGGGAACTATCTTATGCAGATTCCTGGAATCATGCTCTTTTGCAGGATGACTATGGGGAATACTGCTGCTGCCACCATGGGTATCTAAACCCATTTTCTGTCTTTCCCTCTCTATTTCTAAAGACTGTCTATCCAAATCCAGCTGTTGCTTCTTGAGCTTCAGTCTGGTTTGCTCCACTCTCAATCTATTGAGCTCCCTTTCCAACAATCTGTCATCAGGGTGGGTGGGAGGGACATTTCTAGATACAGAGGTATGATGGGAATGAACAGAAGGAGACCTGTCCCTTACAGAGGGCACCCTAACAGCTTGGCTACCAGTATAATGTGAGAGCACATCATCAGTATGATGTGATTCAACCTCTGTACCAACTATGCTAGACTGTCTAGTAATGGGCAGGCTGAGAAGTTTCTTTCCTGAACCTTTTCCTGGGGGAGTCCCTGGATCAGATTGAGAACCATTAGCTACTTTTTCTACAGATTGGGCACTTATGGCCTTATCCTGTACTCTAAGCATATTAATTAACAGTTCTAAGGAAGGATTCTTCCCTACACTCAAACCTCTCTCTATGCAGAGACTCCTTGCTCCTTTCCAGCTAAGGTGATCATATGCAAGTTTGGACAGTTCAACATTTTTTCCTGTGCCAGACATTTTTTAGAGAGAGTTAAAGTGATAGCAAAAGAGAAAAAAGTTTTCAGAACTTTTTGGAAAGACAGAAAAAACTTTTTAAACTTTTAAGAACTTTTTGAAAGTTTAGAAGTACTTTTCAGCACTTAGAAAAGAGTGAAAAGAGGAAATGCAAAACTTTTTGGCTATGTGTATATACACTGACCTTGTTTTGTATATTTTTCTCTTATGAAAAGTACAATGACAAGAGTGGTAAGTAGTCTCAAAGCACTTATCCCACCACTGCACAACCAATGTAGGAGGCTGGACTGGCTTGTAGTGAGTACCAAGGGGTACTTGCACCTTGCACCAGGCCCAGTTATCCCTTATTAGTGTATAGGGTGTCTAGCAGCTTAGGCTGATAGATAATGGTAGCTTAGCAGAGCAGCTTAGGCTGAACTAGGAGACGTGTGAAGCTACTACAGTACCACTTAGTGTCATATGCACAATATCATAAGAAAACACAATACACAGTTATACTAAAAATAAAGGTACTTTATTTTTATGACAATATGCCAAAGTATCTTAGAGTGTACCCTCAGTGAGAGGATAGGAAATATACACAAGATATATATACACAATAGCAAAAATATGCAGTATAGTCTTAGAAAACAGTGCAAACAATGTATAGTTACAATAGGATGCAATGGGGAAACATAGGGATAGGGGCAACACAAACCATATACTCCAGAAGTGGAATGCGAACCACGAATGGACCCCAAACCTATGTGACCTTGTAGAGGGTCGCTGGGACTATTAGAAAATAGTGAGAGTTAGCAAAATAACCCACCCCAAGACCCTGAAAAGTGAGTGCAAAGTGCACCAAAGTTCCCCTAAGGACAAAATAGTCGTGTTAGAGGGAGAATGCAAGGAAAACACAAATCAGCAATGCAACAACGATGGATTCCTGTCTGAAGGTACCTGTGGAACAAGGGGACCAAGTCCAAAAGTCACAAGCAGCTCGGAGATGGGCAGATGCCCAAGAAATGCCAGCGGTTGGTGCAAAGAAGCTCTTACTAGGCTGAAGAACTGTGAATACTGCAGGAACGACAAGGGCTAGAGACTTCCCCTTTGGAGGATGGATCCCCCACGCCTTGGAGAGTCGTGCAGAAGTGTTTTCCCGCCGGATGGACGCCAACAAGCCTTGCTACACGCAAATCGTGCGTTTGGCGTTTTTGGACGCTGCTGGGGCCCAGGAGGGACCAGGAGGTCGCAAATTGGACCTGCAGAGAGAGGGGACGTCGAGCAAGACAAGGAGCCCTCACTGAAGCAGGTAGCACCCGGAGAAGTGCCAGAAACAGGCACTACGAGGATGCGTGAAACGGTGCTCGCCGAAGGTGCACAAAGGAGTCCCACGTCGCCGGAGACCAACTTAGAAAGTCGTGCAATGCAGGTTAGAGTGCCGTGGACCCAGGCTTGGCTGTGCACACAGGATTTCCGCCGGAAGTGCACAGGGGCCGGAGAAGCTTGCAAAGTCGCGGTTCCCAGCAATGCAGCCCAGCGAGGTGAGGCAAGGACTTACCTCCACCAAACTTGGGCTGAAGAGTCACTGGACTGTGGGAGTCACTTGGACGGTGTCGCTGGATTCGAGGGACCTCGCTCGTCGTGCTGAGAGGAGACCCAAGGGACCGGAGATGCAGCTTTTTGGTGCCTGCGGTTGCAGGGGGACGATTCCGTCGACCCACGGGAGATTTCTTCGGAGCTTCTGGTGCAGAGAGGAGGCAGGCTACCCCCACAGTATGCACAAGCAGGAAAACAGTCGAGAAGGCGGCAGGATCAGCGTTACAGAGTTGCAGTAGTCGTCTTTGCTACTATGTTGCAGGTTTGCAGGCTTCCAGCGCGGTCAGCGGTCGATTCCTTATCAGAAGGTGAAGAGGGAGATGCAGAGGAACTCGGCTGAGCTCATGCATTCGTTATCTACAGTTTCCCCAGAGACAGAGACCCTAAATAGCCAGAAAAGAGGGTTTGGCTACCTAGGAGAGAGGAAAGGCTACTAACACCTGAAGGAGCCTATCACAAGGAGTCTCTGACGTCACCTGGTGGCACTGGCCACTCAGAGCAGTCCAGTGTGCCAGCAGCACCTCTGTTTCCAAGATGGCAGAGGTCTGGAGCACACTGGAGGAGCTCTGGACACCTCCCAGGGGAGGTGCAGGTCAGGGGAGTGGTCACTCCCCTTTCCTTTGTCCAGTTTCGCGCCAGAGCAGGGGCTAAGGGGTCCCTGAACCGGTGTAGACTGGCTTATGCAGAATTGGGCACCTCTGTGCCCAACAAAGCATTTCCAGAGGCTGGGGGAGGCTACTCCTCCCCTGCCTTCACACCATTTTCCAAAGGGAGAGGGTGTCACACCCTCTCTCAGAGGAAGTTCTTTGTTCTGCCATCCTGGGCCAGGCCTGGCTGGACCCCAGGAGGGCAGCTGCCTGTCTGAGGGGTTGGCAGCAGCAGCAGCTGCAGAGAAACCCCAGGAAGGGCAGTCTGGCAGTACCAGGGTCTGTGCTACAGACCACTGGGATCATGGAGTTGTCCCAACAATGCCAGGATGGCATAGAGGGGGCAATTCCATGATCATAGACATGTTACATGGCCATATTCGGAGTTACCATGGTGAAGCTACATATAGGTAGTGACCTATATGTAGTGCACGCGTGTAATGGTGTCCCCGCACTCACAAAGTTCAGTGAATTGGCTCTGAACAATGTGGGGGCACCTTGGCTAGTGCCAGGGTGCCCTCACACTAAGTAACTTTGCACCTAACCTTTACCAGGTAAAGGTTAGACATATAGGTGACTTATAAGTTACTTAAGTGCAGTGTAAAATGGCTGTGAAATAACGTGGACGTTATTTCACTCAGGCTGCAGTGGCAGGCCTGTGTAAGAATTGTCAGAGCTCCCTATGGGTGGCAAAAGAAATGCTGCAGCCCATAGGGATCTCCTGGAACCCCAATACCCTGGGTACCTCAGTACCATATACTAGGGGATTATAAGGGTGTTCCAGTAAGCCAATGTAAATTGGTAAAAATGGTCACTAGCCTGTCAGTGACAATTTGGAAAGAAATGAGAGAGCATAACCACTGAGGTTCTGATTAGCAGAGCCTCAGTGAGACAGTTAGTCACTACACAGGTAACACATACAGGCACACTTATGAGCACTGGGGCCCTGGGTTACCAGGGTCCCAGTGACACATACAACTAAAACAACATATATACAGTGAAAAATGGGGGTAACATGCCAGGTAAGATGGTACTTTCTTACAGTTCCTGGCGGGAGACCCGCCAGGAACAGGATGGCAGTAGGGGGTGTCAGAATCCCCATGGCGGCGGAGCGTGCTCCGCCTCCATGGAGGATTCTCCCGGGCAGCGGTAAACCGGCGGGAGACCGCCGGTTTACCCTTTCTGGCCGCGGCTGAACCGCCGCGGTCAGAATGCCCTTGGGAGCACCGCCAGCCTGTTGGCGGTGCTCCCGTGGTCGGTGACCCTGGCGGTCACCGGCCGCCAGGGTCAGAATGACCCCCTTTGTCTCCTTTCACAGGCAGAAGCAGCAACTGCAGGAAAGCCCAATAAAGCATAGTCACAGGCAGGGGTAGCACTTCTCCTGAGCTCTTCAGCTCTTCTCCTTGGCAGAGGTTCCCATTCAATCCAGAAGTGATCTTGAAGAAATCTAAAGTCTGGGTGTTTTGGGTCCACTACTTATACCCCTTTCTGCCTTTGAAGTTGGCCAACTTCAAAGAAATGTCTCTGTTGTTTACAGGATCCTGCCTTGCCCAGGCCAGGCCCCAGACACACAGCAGGGGGTTGTTGACTGCATTGTGTGAGGGCAGGCACAGCCCATTCAGGTGTAAGTGACCACTCCTCCCTCCACTCTAGCCCAGACAGCCCGTCAAGATATGCCCCAGTGCCTTTGTGTCACTGTCTAGCGGGGATTCACAAACAGCCCAGCTGTCAGTCTGACCCAGACAGGGAATACACAAGCAGACAGAGTCACATAACGGTTTAAGCAAGAAAACGCCCACTTTCTGAAAGTGCCATTTTCAAACTGCCATTTTAAAAAACAACTTTACCAAAAGATGTATTTTTAAATTGTGAGTTCAGAGACGCCAAATTCCATATTTCTATCTGCTCCCATAGGGAATGGGCACGTAAAAGCTATTTAAAGGAAGTCCCCATGCTAACCTATGAGAGAGATAGGCCTTGCAACAGTGAAAACAGAATTTAGCAGCATTTCTCTGTAAGGACATGTAAAACACATCAGTACATGTCCCACCTTTAACATACACTGAACCCTGTCCATGGTGCTACCTAGGGCTTACCGTAGGGGTGCCTTACAAGTAGTAAAAGTGAAGGTTTAGGCCTGGTAAGTGGGTGCACTTGCCAAGTCGAATTGGCAGTGCAAGACTGCACTCACAGACACTGGAGTGGCAGGTCTGAGCCATGTTTACAGGGCTACTCATATGGTTGGCACAATCAGTGCTGCAGGCCCACTAGTAGCATTTGATTTATAGGCCCTGGGCACCTCTAGTGCACTTTACTAGGGACATACTAGTAAATCAAATATTTTAATCACAGATAAACCAATCACCAATACAGTTTACACAGAGATCCTATTCACTTTAGCATTGTTTAGCAGTGGTACAGTGCCCAGAGTCATTAAGCCAACAAAAACATGTCAGAAAAAATAGGAGGAAGGAGGCAAAAAGTTTGGGGATGACCCTGCAAAAAGGGCCTGGTGCAACAATGGGGAAAGGGGTACAGGTGGCAGGATGACTGTTCACAGAGCATAGAGTGTAGACTGAACATACAGCAGATGGTGCATGGTGCCCAAAGACACAAGGGCACCTATTGCATATGTGCACTGCCCAAAGCAAATGTAGGACAAAAGGGACAGGGTGAAGTAGGGCACAAACTCAAGGGGACCACAGTACAGAACATCAGGGTGCCATAGCCTGCCCATAAGACACAAGCGATAGTGACTAAAGGGTTATGTAAAAAAGACAGAGTAGGGCAGGTGGGTCAGGTAATTCAGCATACACAAGGGCTAACTAGAACCCATAACATGATGCGCATGGTGAACTTTTAATACAGGATGACCAGTTAGACACAAAGAGGAAGCAATATTCTACCCGTATCTGTTGACAGACATATGGATGCTTGGCAATATTCTGCCTGTGTCTATCGACAGAGATATGGATGCTTGGCAATATTCTTCCCGTGTCTGTAGACAGAGATAAGGATGCTTGGCAAGGATGCTTGGCAATATTCTACCCGTGTCTGTAGACAGAGATATGGATACTTGGCAAGATTCTACCCATGTCTGTCGACAGAGATATGGATGCTTGGCAATATTCTACCCGTGTCTGTAGACAGAGATATGGATGCTTGGCAATATTCTACCCGTGTCTGTAGACAGAGATATGGATGCTTAGCAATATTCTACCCGTGTCTGTCGACAGAGATATGGATGCTTGGCAATATTCTACCTGTGTATGTAGACAGAGATATGGATGCTTGGCAATATTCTACCCGTATTTGTAGACAGAGATATGGATGCTTATTCTACCCATGTCTGTAGACAGAGATATGGACGCTTGGTAATATTCTACCCATGTCTGTAGACAGAGATATGGACGATTGGCGATATTCTGCCCGTGTCTGTCGACAGAGATATGGATGTTTGGCAATATTCTACCCATGTCTGTCGACAGAGATATGGATGCTTGGCAATACTCTACCCGTGTTTGTAGACAGAGATATGGATGCTTGCCAATACTCTACCCGTGTCTGTAGACAGAGATATGGATGCTTGGCAATATTCTACCCGTGTCTGTAGACAGAGATATGGATGCTTGGCAATATTCTATCCGTATCTGTAGACAGACATATGGATGCTTGGCAATATTCTACCCTAGACAGAGATATGGATGCTTGGCAATATTCTACCCGTGTCTGTAGACAGACATATGGATGCTTGGCAATATTCTACCCGTATCTGCCGACAGAGATATGGATGCTTGGCTATATTCTACCTGTGTCTGTAGACAGAGATATGGATGCTTGGCAATATTCTACCCGTGTCTGTAGACAGAGATATGGATGCTTGGCAATATTCTACCTATGTCTGTAGACAGAGATATGGATGCTTTGCAATATTCCGCACGTGTCTGTAGACAGATCTACGGATGCTTTGTAATATTCTACCAATGTCTGTAGAAAGAGATGTGGATGCTTGGCAGTATTCTACCCATGTCTGTAGACAGAGATATGGATGCTTGGCAATATTCTACACGTGCCTGTAGACAGAGATATGGATGCTTGGCAATATTCTACCCGTGTCTGTCGACAGAGATATGGATGCTTGGCAATATTCTACCCGTGTCTGTAGACAGAGATATGGATGCTTGGCAATATTCTACCCATTTCTGTAGACAGAGATATGGATGCTTGGCGATATTCTACCTGTGTCTGTAGACAGAGATATGGATGCTTGGCGATATTCTACCCGTGTCTGTAGACAGAGATATGGATGCTTGGCGATATTCTACCCGTGTCTGTAGACAGAGATATGGAGATATTCTACCCGTATCTGTAGACAGAGATATGGATGCTTGGTGATATTCTACCCGTGTCTGCGGACAGAGATATGGATGCTTGGCAATATTCTACCTGTGTCTGCAGACAGAGATATGGATGCTTGGCGATATTCTACCTGTGTCTGTAGACAGAGATATGGATGCTTGGCGATATTCTACCCGTGTCGGTCGACAGAGATATGGATGCTTGGTGATATTCTACCTGTGTCTGCAGACAGAGATATGGATGCTTGGTGACATTCTACCCCTGTCTGCAGACAGAGATATGGATGCTTGGCAATATTCTACCCGTGTCTGTAGACAGAGATATGGATGCTTGGCAATATTCTACCCATGTCTGTAGACAGAGATATGGATGCTTGGCAATATTCTACCCGTGTCTGTCAACAGAGATATGGATGCTTGGCAATATTCTACCTGTGTCTGTCGACAGAGATATGGATGCTTGGCAATATTCTACCCGTGTCTGTCGACAGAGATAAGGATGCTTGGCAATATTCTACCTGTATCTGTCTGCTTGGCAATATTCTACCCATGTCTGTAGACAGAGATATGGATGCTTGGCAATATTCTACCCGTGTCTGTCGACAGAGATATGGATGCTTGGCAATATTCTACCTGTGTCTGTAGACAGAGATATGGATGCTTGGCAATATTCTACCCGTGTCTGTAGACAGAGATATAGATGCTTGGCAATATTCTACCCGTGTCTGTAGACGGAGAATTGGATGCTTGGCAATATTCTACCCGTGTCTGTAGACAGAGATATGGATGCTTGCCAATATTCTACCCATGTCTGTAGACAGAGATATGGATGCTTGGCAATATTCTACCCGTATCTGTCGAAAGAGATATGGATGCTTGGCAATATTCTACCCATGTCTGTCGACAGAGATATGAATGCTTGGCAATATTCTACCCGTGTCTGGAGACAGAGATATGGATGCTTGCCAATATTCTAACCGTGTCTGTAGACAGAGATATGGATGCTTGGCAATATTCTACCCGTGTCTGTAGACAGAGATATGGATGCTTGGCAATATTCTACCCGTATCTGTCAACAGAGATATGGATGCTTGGCAATATTCTACCCGTGTCTGTAGACAGAGCAATGGATGCTTGGCAATATTCTACCTGTGTCTGTCGACAGAGATATGGATGCTTGGCAATATTCTACCCATGTCTGTAGACAGAGATATGGATGCTTGGCAATATTCTACCCGTGTCTGTAGACAGAGATATGGATGATTGCCAATATTCTACCTGTGTCTGTCGACAGAGATATGGATGCTTGGCAATATTCTACCCGTGTCTGTCAACAGAGATAAGGATGCTTGGCAATATTCTACCTGTATCTGTCTGCTTGGCAATATTCTACCCATGTCTGTAGACAGAGATATGGATGCTTGGCAATATTCTACCCGTGTCTGTCGACAAAGATATGGATGCTTGGCAATATTCTACCTGTGTCTGTAGACAGAGATATGGATGCTTGGCAATATTCCACCCTTGTCTGTAGACAGAGATATGGATGCTTGGCAATATTCTACCCGTGTCTGTAGACGGAGAATTGGATGCTTGGCAATATTCTACCCGTGTCTGTAGACAGAGATATGGATGCTTGGCAATATTCTACCCATGTCTGTAGACAGAGATATGGATGCTTGGCAATATTCTACCCGTATCTGTCGAAAGAGATATGGATGCTTGGCAATATTCTACCCATGTCTGTCGACAGAGATATGAATGCTTGGCAATATTCTACCCGTGTCTGTAGACAGAGATATGGATGCTTGGCAATATTCTAACCGTGTCTGTCGACAGAGATATGAATGCTTGGCAATATTCTACCCGTGTCTGTAGACAGAGATATGGATGCTTGGCAATATTCTAACCGTGTCTGTAGACAGAGATATGGATGCTTGGCAATATTCTACCCGTGTCTGTAGACAGAGATATGGATGCTTGGCAATATTCTACCCATGTCTGTCGACAGAGATCTGGATGCTTGGCAATATTCTACCCGTGTCTGTCGACAGAGATATGGATGCTTGGCAATATTCTACCCATGTCTGTAGACAGAGATATGGATGCTTGGCAATATTCTACCTGTGTCTGTAGACAGAGATATGGATGCTTGGCAATATTCTGTCCGTGTCTTTCGACAGGGATATGGATGCTTGGCAATATTCTACCCTGTGAGAAAGTAGCGTCTTTCTAGCCTTGTTACCCCCACTTTTGGCCTGTTTGTGAGTGTATGTCAGGGTGTTTTCACTGTCTCACAGGGATCCTGCTAGCCAGGGCCCAGTGTTCATAGTGAAAACCCTATGTTTTCAGTATGTTTGTTATGTGTCACTGGGACCCTGCTAGCCAGGACCCCAGTGCTCATAAGTTTGTGACCTATATGTATGTGTTCCCTGTGTGGTGCCTAACTGTCTCACTGAGGCTCTGCTAACCAGAACCTCAGTGGTTATGCTCTCTCATTTCTTTCCAAATTGTCACTAACAGGCTAGTGACCAATTTTACCAATTCACTTTGGCATACTGGAACACCCTTATCATTCCCTAGTATATGGTACTGAGGTACCCAGGGTATTGGGGTTCCAGGATATCCCTATGGGCTGCAGCATTTTTTTTGCCACCCATAGGGAGCTCTGACAAGTCTTACACAGGCCTGCCACTGCAGCCTGAGTGAAATAACGTCCACGTTATTTCACAGCCATTTACCACTGCACTTAAGTAACTTATAAGTCACCTATATGTCTAACCTTTACCTGGTAAAGGTTGGGTGCTAAGTTACTTAGTGTGTGGGCACCCTGGCACTAGCCAAGATGCCCTCACATTGTTCAGGGCAAATTCCCCGGACTTTGTGAGTGCGGGGACACCATTACACGTGTGCACTACACATAGGTCACTACCTATGTGTAGCTTCACAATGGTAACTCCGAATATGGCCATGTAACATGTCTAAGATCATGGAATTGCCCCCTCTATGCCGTCCTGGCATTGTTGGCACAATCCGTTGATCCCACGGGTCTCTAGCACAGAGCCGGGTACTGCCAAACTGCCTTTTCAGGGGTTTCACTGCAGCTGCTGCTGCTGCCAACCCCTCAGACAGGTTTCTGCCCTCCTGGGGTCCAGCCAGGCTTGGCCCAGGAAGGCAGAACAAAGGACTTCCTCAGAGAGAGGGTGTTACACCCTCTTCCTTTGGAAAAAGGTGTTAAGGCAGGGGAGGAGTAGCCTCCCCCAGCCTCTGGAAATGCTTTCATGGGCACAGATGGTGCCCATTTCTGCATAAGTCAGTCTACACCGGTTCAGGGACCCCTCAGCCCTGCTCTGGCGCGAAACTGGACAAAGGAAAGGGGAGTGACCACTCCCCTGACCTGCACCTCCCCTGGGAGGTGCCCAGAGCTCCTCCAGTGTGCTCCAGGCCTCTGCCATCTTGGAAACAGAGGTGCTGTTGGCACACTGGACTGGTCTGAGTGGCCAGGGCCAGCAGGTGACGTCAGAGACTCCTTCTGAAAGGCTCCTTCAGGTGTTGCTAGCCTATCCTCTCTCCTAAGTAGCCAAACCCTCTTTTCTCGCTATTTAGGGTCTCTGCTTTGGGGAATTCCTTAGATAACGAATGCAAGAGCTCATCAGAGTTCCTCTGCATCTCTCTCTTCACCTTCTGCCAAGGAATCGACTGCTGACCGCGCTGGAAGCCTGCAAAACTGCAACAAAGTAACGAAGACGACTACTGTAACGCTGATCCTGCCGCCTTCTCGACTGTTTTCCTGGTGGTGCATGCTGTGGGGGTAGTCTGCCTCCTCTCTGCACTAGAAGCTCCGAAGAAATCTCCTGTGGGTCGACGGAATCTTCCCCCTGCAACCGCAGGCACCAAGGAACTGCATTACCGGTCCTCTGGGTCTCCTCTCGGCACGACGAGCGAGGTCCCTTGAATCCAGCAACTCTGTCCAAGTGACTCGGACAGTCCAGTGACTCTTCAGTCCAAGTTTGGTGGAGGTAAGTCCTTGCCTCCCCACGCCAAACTGCATTGCTGGGAACCGCGCCTTTTGCAGATACTCCGGCCTCTGTGCACTTCTGGCGGAAATCCTTTGTGCACAGCCAAGCCTGGGTCCACGGCACACTAACTTGCATTGCACGACCCCCTGAGTTGTCCTCCGGTGGCGTGGGACTCCTCTGTGCAACTTCGGGTGAGCACCATTTCACTCCTCTTCATACTGCCTGTTCCGGCACTTCTGCGGGTGCTGCCTGCTTCTGAGAGGGCTCCTTGTCTTGTTGGGCGCCCCCTCTGTTCCCTGACACAATTGGCGACATTCTGGTCCCTCCTGGGCCACAGCAGCATCCAAAAACCCAAACCCTACGAATTGCAACTAGCAAGGCTTGTTTGCGGTCTTTCAGCGGTGAAACACTTCTGCACGACTCTTCACGACGTGGGACATCCATCCTCCAAAGGGGAAGTTTCTAGCCCTTGTCGTTCCTGCAGAATCCTCAGCTTCTACTGCCTAGTAGCAGCTTCTTTGCACCCACAGCTGGCACTTCCTGGGCATCAGCCCACTCTCGACTTGATTGTGACTTATGGACTTGGTCCCCTTGTTCCACAGGTACTCTAGTCTGGAAATCCATCGTTGTTGCATTGCTGGTGTTGGTCTTTCCTGCAGAATCCCCCTATCACGACTTCTGTGCTCTTTGGGAAACTTTAGTGCACTTTGCATTCACTTTTTAGGGTCTTGGGGTGGGCTATTTTTCTAACCCTCACTGTTTTCTTACAGTCCCAGCGACCCTCTACAAGGTCACATAGGTTTGGGGTCCATTTGTGGTTCGCATTCCACTTTTGGAGTATATGGTTTGTGTTGCCCCTATCCCTATGTGTCCCCTTTGCATCCTATTGTAACTATACATTGTTTGCACTGTTTTCTAATACTATACTGCATATTTTTGGTATTGTGTACATATATCTTGTGTATATTTGCTATCCTTACTTTGACATATTGTCATAAAAATAAAGTACCTTTATTTTTAGTATATCTGTGTATTGTGTTTTCTTATGATATTGTGCAAGTGACACTAGTGGTACTGTAGGAGCTTCACTCGTCTCCTAGTTCACCCTAAGCTGCTCTGCTAAGCTGCCATTATCTATCAGCCTAAGCTGCTAGACACCCTATACACTAATAAGGGATACCTGGGCCTGGTGCAAGGTGTAAGTACCCCTTGGTACTCACTACAAGCCAGTCCATCCTCCTACATTGGTTGTGCAGCGGTGTGATAAGTACTTTGCAACTACTTACCACTTTTGTCATTGTACTTTTCATAAGAGAAAAATATACAAAACAAGTTCAGTGTATGTACAACTAACCAAAAATTTTTGCTTTTCTCCTTTCACTTCTTTGCTAAGTGCTGAAAAGTACCTCTAAACTTTCTAAAAAGTTCTTAAAAAGTTTTAAAAGTTTTTTCTGTCTTTCAAAAAGTTCTGAAAACTTTTTCTCACTTTTTCTATCACTTAAACACTTTCTAATATGTCTGGCACAGGTCAAACTGTTGATCTGTCCAAACTTGCTTATGATCACCTTAGCTAGAAAGGACCAAGGAGTCTCTGCATAGAAAGAGGGTTAAGTGTAGGGAAGAATCCCTCTAGAGAACTGTTGGTTAATATGCTTGTTGAACAGGATAAGGCCAGAGGTGGCACTTCTGTTGAGAAATTAGCTGATGGTTCCCAATCTGACCCTGGGGCACCCCTAGCACCCCAAGCAAAAGATTTAGAAGGGAAACTTCCTAGCCTGCCCATTAGCAGACAACCTAGCATAGCTGGTACTGATGTAGAGTCACATCACAGTAATAGTGTTGTCTCACATCACAGTAAGAGTATTCCTTCTCATCATAGTAGAAGTGCTGTTTCTGTTAGCCAGGCTGTTAGGGTGCCATCTGTTAGGGCCAGGTCTCCTTCTGTTCATTCTCAGCATACTTCTGTTTCTAGACATGACTTCCCCACCCACCCTGATGACAGAATGTTAGAAAGGGAGCTCAATAGATTGAGAGTGGAACAATCCAGGCTGAAGCTCAAGAAGCAACAGCTGGATTTAGATAGGCAGTCCTTAGAAATAGAAAGAGAAAGACAGAAAATTGGGTTAGAAACCCATGGTGGCAGCAGCAGTATTCTAAATAGTCATCCTGCAAGAGAGCATGATTCTAGGAATCTGCACAAGATAGTTCCCCCTTATAAGGAGGGGGATGACATTAACAAGTGGTTTGCTGCACTTGAGAGGGACTGTGTTGTACAGGATGTCCCTCAAAGGCAGTGGGCTGCTATCCTATGGCTATCATTAGGTGGAAAGGGTAGGGATAGGCTCCTTACTGTGAAAGAAAGTGAAGCCAATGATTTCAAAGTTCTTAAGAATGCACTCCTAGATGGTTATGGCTTACCCACTGAACAGTACAGGATGAAGTTCAGAGAAACCAAAAAGGAGTCTTCACAAGACTGGGTAGACTTTGTTGACCATTCAGTGAAGGCCTTGGAGGGGTGGTTACATGGCAGTAAAGTTACTGATTATGAAAGCCTGTATAATCTAATCTTGAGAGAGCATATTCTTAATAATTGTGTGTCTGATTTGTTGCACCAGTACTTGGTGGACTCTGATCTGACCTCTCCCCAAGAATTGGGAAAGAAGGCAGACAAATGGGTCAGAACAATATGCCAAAGTATCTCAGAGTGTACCCTCAGTATGAGGATAGCAAATATAAACAAGATATATGTACACAATACCAAAAATATGCATTATAGTCTTAGAAAACAGTGCAAACAATGTATAGTTACAATAGGATGCAATGGGGACACATAGGGATAGGAGCACACAAACCATATACTCCAAAAGTGGAATGCGAACCACGAATGGACCCCAAACCTATGTGACCTTGTAGAGGGTCGCTGGGACTATTAGAAAATAGTGAGGGTTAGAAAAATAGCCCACCCCAAGACCCTGAAAAGTGAGTGCAAAGTGCACTAAAGTTCCCCAGAGGACAAAGAAGTCGGGATAGGGGAATTCTGCAGGAAAGACACAAACCAGCAATGCAACAACGATGGGTTTCCAGTCGAGGGTACCTGTGGAACAAGGGGACCAAGTCCAAAAGTCACAAGCAAGTCGGAGATGGGCAGGTGCCCAGGAAATGCCAGCTGTGGGTGCAAAGAAGCTGCTACTGAACAGTAGAAGCTGAGGATTCTGAAGGAACGACAAGGGCTAGAGACTTCCCCTTGGAGGATGGATACCGCACGCCATGGAGAGTCGTGCAGAAGTGTTTTCCCGCCGAAAGATCGCCAACAAGCCTTGCTAGCTGCAAGTCGTGCGGTTAGAGTTTTTGGATGCTGCTGTGGCCCAGGAGGGACCAGGATGTCGCCAATTGCGTCTGGGGACAGAGGGGGCATCGAGCAAGACAAGGAGCCCTCTCAGAAGCAGCCAACTCCCGCAGAAGTGCCGGAACAGGCAATACAAAGAGGAGTGAAACGGTGCTCACCCGAAGTTGCACAAAGGAGTCCCACGTCGGCGGAGACCAACTTAGAAAGTCGTGCAATGCAGGTTAGAGTGCCGTGGACCAAGGCTTGGCTGTGCACAAAGGATTTCCGCCGGAAGTGCACAGAGGCTGGAGTAGCTGCAAAAGTCGTGGTTCCCAGCAATGCAGTCTGGCGTGGGGAGGCAAGGACTTACCTCCACCAAACTTAGACTGAAGAGTCACTGGACTGTGGGAGACACTTGGACACAGTTGCTGGATTCAAGGGACCTCGCTCGTCGTGCTGAGAGGAGACCCAAGGGACCGGTGATGCAGTTCTTTGGTGCCTGCGGTTGCAGGGGGAAGATTCCGTCGACCCACAGGAGATTTCTTCGGAGCTTCTAGTGCAGAGAGGAGGCAGACTACCCCCACAGCATGCACCACCAGGAAAACAGTCGAGAAGGCGGCAGGATCAGCATTACAGAGTTGCAGTAGTCGTCTTTGCTACTTTGTTGCAGTTTTGCAGTCTTCCAGCGCGGTCAGCAGTCGATTCCTTGGCAGAAGGTGAAGAGAGAGATGCAGAGGAACTCTGATGAGCTCATGCATTCGTTATCTACGGAAATCCCCAAAGCAGAGACCCTAAATAGCCAGAAAAGAGGGTTTAGCTACTTAGGAGAGAGGATAGGCTAGCAACACCTGAAGGAGCCTATCAGAAGGAGTCTCTGACGTCACCTGGTGGCACTGGCCACTCAGAGCAGTCCAGTGTGCCAGCAGCACCTCTGTTTCCAAGATGGCAGAGGTCTGGAGCACACTGGAGGAGCTCTGGACACCTCCCAGGGGAGGTGCAGGTCAGGGGAGTGGTCACTCCCCTTTCCTTTGTCCAGTTTCGCGCCAGAGCAGGGCTAAGGGGTCCCTGAACCGGTGTAGACTGGCTTATGCAGAAATGGGCACCAAATGTGTCCATGAAAGCATTTCCAGAGGCTGGGGGAGGCTACTCCTCCCCTGCCTTCACACCATTTTCCAAGGGGAGAGGGTGTAACACCCTCTCTCAGAGGAAGTCCTTTGTTCTGCCATCCTGGGACAAGCCTGGCTGGGCCCCAGGAGGGCAGAAACCTGTCTGAGGGGTTGGCAGCAGCTGCAGTGAAACCCCTGAAAAGGCAGTTTGGCAGTACCTGGGTCTGTGCTACAGACCACTGGGATCATGGGATTGTGGCAACTATGCCAGGATGGCCTAGAGTGGGCAATTCCATGATCATAGACATGTTACATGGCCATATTCGGAGTTACCATTGTGAAGCTACATATAGGTAGTGACCTATATGTAGTGCACGCGTGTAATGGTGTCCCCGCACTCACAAAGTCTGGGGAATTTGCCCTGAACGATGTGGGGGCACCTTGGCTAGTGCCAGGGTGCCCTCACACTAAGTAACTTTGCAGCTAACCTTTACCAGGTAAAGGTTAGACATATAGGTGACTTATAAGTTACTTAAGTGCAGTGTAAAATGGCTGTGAAATAACGTGGACGTTATTTCACTCAGGCTGCGGTGGCAGGCCTGTGTAAGAATTGTCAGAGCTCCCTATGGGTGGCAAAAGAAATGCTGCAGCCCATAGGGATCTCCTGGAACCCCAATACCCTGGGTACCTCAGTACCATATACTAGGGAATTATAAGGGTGTTCCAGTAAGCCAATGTAAATTGGTAAAATTGGTCACTAGCCTGTTAGTGACAATTTGAAAGAAATGAGAGAGCATAACCACTGAGGTTCTGGATAGCAGAGCCTCAGTGAGACAGTTAGTCACTACACAGGTAACACATTCAGGCACACTTATGAGCACTGGGGCCCTGGCTGGCAGGGTCCCAGTGACACATACAATTAAAACAACATATATACAGTGAAAAATGGGGGTAACATGCCAGGCAAGATGGTACTTTCCTACACAACCCCCCCCCCCCCCCCCCCCCAAACGAAGGACAATAAGACTAGTCATTCCCTGATGGGTCTTCATTGTCTAAGTGGAAATATCTGGAGAGTCCATCTGCTTTGGAGTGGCTACTCCCAGGTCTATGTTCCACTGTATAGTCCATTCCCTGTAGGGATATGGACCACCTCAACAATTTAGGATTTTCACCTTTCCTTTGTTTTAGCCAAAGTAGAGGTTTGTGGTGTGTCTGAACAATGAATTGAGTGCCAAACAGGTATGGCCTCAACTTCTTCAGTGCCCAGACCACAGCAAAGGCCTCCCTCTCAATGGCAGACCAACGCTTTTCTCTAGGGGTCAACCTCCTACTAATAAAAGCAACAGGTTGATCCTGGCCCTCAGAATTAGGTTGTGATAGGACTGCCCCTACTCCTAATTCAGATGCATCAGTTTGGACATAGAATTTTTTAGAGTAACAAGGGCTTTTCAGGACAGGTGCAGAGCACATGGCCTGCTTGAGCTCCTCAAAAGCTTTCTGACAGTTTGCTGTCCATAATACCTTTTTAGGCATTTTTTTGGATGTGAGGTCATTAAGAGGGGCTGCCATGGAGCCATAGTTCTTAATGAACCTCCTGTAATACCCAGTGAGGCCTAGGAAGGCTCTAACCTGAGTCTGAGTAGTAGGGGGAACCCAATCAATAATTGTATGGATTTTCCCCTGTAGTGGTGCAATCTGTTCCCCACCAACAAGGTTTCCCAGATAAACCACCTTACCCTGCCCTATCTGGCACTTTGAAGCCTTGATAGTGAGGCCTGCCTTTTGCAGGGCCTCTAAAACTTTCCATAGGTGGACAGGGTGATCATCCCAGCTGGAGCTAAAGACAGCTATATCGTCCAAATATGCTGCACTGAAAGCTTCCAGCCCTTGCAGGACTGTGTTCGCCAACCTCTGAAAAGTGGCAGGTGCATTTTTCAATCCAAAAGGCATTACAGTGAACTGGTAATGGCCTCCAATGGTTGAAAATGCAGTTTTAGGTTTAGCATTTTCTGATAATTTGATCTGCCAATTCCCTGCAGTCAAATCAAAAGTGCTTAGATACTTGGCAGATGCCAGTGTATCTATGAGCTCATCTGCCCGGGTATAGGGTGAGCATCAGTTTTGGTTACCTGGTTGAGACCTCTGTAGTCTACACAAAACCGCATTTCCTTCTTTCCATCTTTGGAATGGGGTTTTGGTACAAGTACCACAGGAGAATCCATGGACTTTCAGAGTGCTCAACCACTCCCAGTTCTAGCATTTTCTGCACCTCTTGCTTTATGCAGTCTCTGACATGGTCAGGCTGCCTATAGATCTTACTTTTGACAGGCAAGCTGTCTCCAGTATCTATAGTGTGCTCACACCAAGAAGTGGTACCTGGCACAGTAGAGAAGAGTTCAGAAAACTGACCCAGGATATTTATGCAATGGTCTTTCTGCTCAGCAGTAAGACAATCAGCCAAAACTACCCCTTCCACCAGAGCATCTTGTTCTGTGGAAGAGAAGAGATCAGGAAGAGGATCACTGTCTTCTTCCTGTCCCTCATCAGTTGCCATGAGCAGGGTGAGATCAGCCCTGTCATAGTAGGGTTTCAGGCGATTGACATGGAGCACCCTAAGGGGACTCCTGGCAGTGCCTAAGTCAACTAAGTAGGTGACTTCACCCTTTTTCTCAACAATTGTGTGGGGTCCACTCCATTTATCTTGGAGTGCTCTTGGGGCCACAGGCTCCAAGACCCACACTTTCTGCCCTGGTTGGTACTGAACCAAAACAGCCTTCTGGTCATGCCATTGCTTCTGGAGCTCTTGGCTGGCCTGAAGGTTTTTACTGGCCTTTTTCATGTACTCAGCCATCCTTGATCTGAGGCCAAGTACATAATCCACAATATCTTGTTTTGGAGTTTTTAAAGGTTGTTCCCAACCCTCCTTGACAAGTGTTAGTGGACCCCTAACATGGTGTCCAGAGAGGAGTTCAAAGGGGCTGAAGCCCACTCCTTTCTGGGGTACCTCCCTGTAGGCAAAAAGGAGGCATGGTAACAGGATATCCCATCTCCTGCGGAGTTTTTCAGGGAGACCCATAATCATGCCTTTGAGAGTTTTATTAAATCTCTCCACCAGTCCATTTGTTTGTGGATGATAGGGTGTGGTGAACGTGTATGTCACCCCACACTCCTTCCACATGGCCTTCAAGTAAGCAGACATGAAATTGCTTCCTCTGTCTGAAACTACCTCTTTTTGGAAGCCCACCCTGGAAAAGATTCCCAGGAGGGCCTTTGCCACTGCAGGAGCTGTAGTGGTCCTTAGAGGGATTGCTTCAGGATATCTTGTGGCATGGTCCACTACCACCAAGATAAACCTATTGCCTGAAGCAGTAGGAGGGTCAAGGGGGCCAACTATGTCAACCCCTATCCTTTCAAAGGAACTCCAACCACAGGCAGTGGAATAAGGGGTGCCTTTGGGGTGCCACCTGTCTTGCCACTGGCTTGACAGGTTTCACAGGACTTACAAAATTCCTTTGTGTCCTCAGACATTCTAGGCCAATGAAACAAGGGAACAAGCCTGTCCCAAGTTTTCATTTGCCCCAAATGTCCAGCCAGGGGAATGTTGTGAGCAAGAGTTAGGAGGAACTTTCTGTACTCCTGAGGAATCACTAATCTCCTGGCAGCTCCAGGATTAGGATCCCTTGCCTCAGTGTACAAGAGGTTGTCCTCCCAGTAAACTCTGTGAGAGTCACTGACATCCCCATTAGCTTGTTTGACAGCTTGCTGTCTTAGACCCTCTAGTGTGGGACAGGTTTGCTGTGCCACACTCAGCTCCTCCCTGGCAGGCCCCCCTTCACCCAAAAGCTCAGCAGTGTCTGCTTCCAGCTCCTCTGGTGTAGGTTCTGCACAGGGTGGAAATTCTTCTTCCTCAGAAGTAGAATCCACTGTAGAGGGAGGGATAGTAGCTAGTGCTTTACTTCTACTAGCCCTAGCTTTAGGGAGCACTTGGTCCATTGTTCCAGGATCCAAGTTTCCCTGTCCTTTTTGCTTTTTGGCCTGAGCCCTGGTTAAAGCAAAAATATGCCCTGGGATGCCCAGCATTGCTGCATGGGCCTCCAACTCCACATCTGACCAAGCTGATGTCTCCAAATCGTTTCCTAGTAGACAGTCTACAGCTAAATCTGAGGCTACCACAACTTTCTTTGGACCAGTAACCCCCCCCAGTTGAGATTTACAACAGCCATGGGGTGGCTAAGTGTGTTGTTGTGAGCATCGGTTACTTGGTACTGGTGACCAAGTAGGTGTTGTTCAGGGTGGACCAGTTTCTCTATCACCATTGTGACACTGGCACCAGTGTCCCTGTAGGCCTGAACCTCAACACCATTTATTAGGGGTAGCTGCTTGTACTTATCCATATTAAGGGGACAGGCAACTAAGGTGGCTAAATCAATAGCCCCCTCAGAGACTAACACAGCCTCTGTGGTCACCCTAACAAGACCAACCCCAACTAAGTTACCAAAGGTGAGCCCAGCTACACTCTTAGATTGGCTATTAGTAGTTTTGCTCCCACCACCACTGCTATTAGTAGGGACACTAGGTGTAGCAGTAGGGGTTGTAGTGGTAGGAGGCTTGGTGCTTTTCTTTGGACAACTGGGATCTGTTGTCCAATGGCCTTTTATTTTACATAAATAGCACCATGGTTTCTTTTCTTTGTTTTGATTGGAAGAGGATTTGGGCCCACCACCCCCACCAGAGTGTTTTTGTGGGCCTGATGAAGACTCATTTTTAGATTTGTCCCCACCCTTCTCAGAAGACTTACCATCCTTCTTCTTATTGCCATCTTTGTCACCCCCTGTATGAACTTTCCTGTTCACCCTTGTTCTGACCCATTTGTCTGCCTTCTTTCCCAATTCTTGGGGAGAGGTCACATCAGAGTCCACCAAGCACTGGTGCAACAAATCAGACACACAATTATTAAGAATATGCACTCTCAGGATCAAGTTATACAGGCTGTCATAATCAGTAACTTTACTGCCATGTAACCAACCCTCCAAGGCCTTCACTGAATGGTCAATGAAATCAACCCAGTCTTGTGAAGACTCCTTTTTGGTCTCTCTGAACTTTATCCTGTATTGTTCTGTGGTTAAGCCATAACCATCCAGGAGTGCATTCTTAAGAACTTTGTAATCATTGGCTTCATTTTCTTTCACAGTAAGGAGCCTATCCCTACCTTTTCTACTAAATGATAGCCATAGGATAGCAGCCCACTGCCTTTGAGGGACATCCTGTACAGCACAGGCCCTCTGAAGTGCAGCAAACCACTTGTTAATGTCATCCACCTCCTTATAAGGGGGAACTATCTTGTGCAGATTCCTGGAATCATGCTCTTTTGCAGGATGACTATGGGGAATACTGCTGCTGCCACCATGGGTTTCTAAACCCAATTTCTGTCTCTCCTTCTCTACTTCTAAGGTCTGTCTATCCAAATCCAGCTGTTGCTTCTTGACCTTCAGTCTAGTTTGTTCCACTCTCAATCTATTGCGCTCCCTCTCTAACAATCTGTCATCAGGGTGGGTGGGAGGGACATGCCTTGAAACAGAAGTGTGGTGAGAATGGACAGAAGGAGACCTGTCCCTTACAGAGGGCACCCTAACAGCTTGGTTAACAGAAACATCACTTCTACTGTGGTGAGAAGGAATACTCTTGCTATGATGTGAGACACCCCCATCTGTATGGTGTGACTCCAGATCAGTACCAACTATGCTAGACTGTCTAGTAATGGGCAGGCTGGGAAGGTTCTTTCCTGAATCTTTTCCTAGGGGAGTCCCAGGATCAGATTGGGAACCATTAGCTACTTTTTCAACAGATGGGGCACTTTTGGCCTTATCTTGTTCTCTAAGCATGTTAAGCAACAATTCCAAGGAAGGATTCTTCCCTACACTCAAACCTCTTTCTACACAGAGACTCCTTGCTCTTTTCCAGCTAAGGTGGTCATATGCAAGTTTGGACAGATCAACATTTTGGCCTGTGCCAGACATTTTAGAAAGAGTTTAAGTGATAGAAAAAGTGAAGAAAAAGTTTTTCAGAACTTTTAGAAAGACAGAAAAAAAAACTTTTAAAACTTTTTAGAACTTTTTAGCAAGTTTTAGAAGTACTTTTCAGCACTTAGAAAAGAGTGAAAAGAGGAAATGCTAAACTTTTTAGTTATGTGTACACACACTGAACTTGTTTTGTATATTTTTCTCTTATGAAAAGTACAATGACAAGAGTGGTAAGTAGTCTCAAAACACTTATCCCACCGCTGCACAACCAATGTAGGAGGCTGGACTGGCTTGTAGTGAGTACCAAGGGGTACTTGCACCTTGCACCAGGCCCAGTTATCCCTTATTAGTGTATAGGGTGTCTAGCAGCATAGGCTGATAGATAATGGTAGCTTAGCAGAGCAGCTTAGGCTGAACTAGGAGACGAGTGAAGCTCCTACAGTACCACTAGTGTCACTTGCACAATATCATAAGAAAACACAATACACAGATATACTAAAAATAAAGGTACTTTATTTTTATGACAATATGCCAAAGTATCTCAGAGTGTACCCTCAGTATGAGGATAGCAAATATACACAAGATATATGTACACAATACCAAAAATATGCAGTATAGTCTTCGAAAACAGTGCAAACAACGTATAGTTACAATAGGATGCAATGGGGACACATAAGGATAGGGGCAACACAAACCATATACTCCAAAAGTGGAATGCGAACCACGAATGGACCCCAAACCTATGTGACCTTGTAGAGGGTCGCTGGGACTATTAGAAAATATACACAAGATATATGTACACAATACCAAAAATATGCAGTATAGTCTTAGAAAACAGTGCAAACAACGTATAGTTACAATAGGATGCAATGGGGATACATAAGGATAGGGGCAACACAAACCATATACTCCAAAAGTGGAATGCGAACCACGAATGGACCCCAAACCTATGTGACCTTGTAGAGGGTCGCTGGGACTATTAGAAAATAGTGAGGGTTAGAAAAATAGCCCACCCCAAGACCCTGAAAAGTGAGTGCAAAGTGCACTAAAGTTCCCCAGAGGACAAAGAAGTCGTGATAGGGGAATTCTGCAGGAAAGACACAAACCAGCAATGCAACAACGATGGGTTTCCAGTCGAGGGTACCTGTGGAACAAGGGGAAAAAGTCCAAAAGTCACAAGCAAGTCGGAGATGGGCAGGTGCCCAGGAAATGCCAGCTGTGGGTGCAAAGAAGCTGCTACTGAACAGTAGAAGCTGAGGATTCTGCAGGAACGACAAGGGCTAGAGACTTCCCCTTTGGAGGATGGATCCCCCATGCCGTGGAGAGTCGTGCAGAAGTGTTTTCCCACCGAAAGATCGCCAACAACCCTTGCTAGCTGCAAGTCGTGCGGTTAGTGTTTTTGGATGCTGCTGTGGCCCAGGAGGGACCAGGATGTCGCCAATTGCGTCTGGGGACAGAGGGGGCGTCGAGCAAGACAAGGAGCCCTCTCAGACGCAGGCAGCACCCGCAGAATTGACGGAACAGGCACTACGAAGAGGAGTGAAACGGTGCTCACCCGAAGTTGCACAAAGGACCCAAGGGACCGGTGAAGCCGTTCTTTGGTGCCTGCGGTTGCAGGGGGAGGATCCCGTCGACCCACGGGAGATTTCTTCGGAGCTTCTAGTGCAGAGAGGAGGCAGACTACCCCCACAGCATGCACCACCAGGAAAACAGTCGAGAAGGCGGCAGGATCAGCCTTACAGAGTTGCAGTAGTCGTCTTTGCTACTTTGTTGCAGTTTTGTAGGCTTCCAGCGCGGTCAGCAGTCGATTCCTTGGCAGAAGGTGAAGAGAGAGATGCAGAGGAACTCTGATGAGCTCATGCATTCGTTATCTACGGAAATCCCCAAAGCAGAGACCCTAAATAGCCAGAAAAGAGGGTTTGGCTACTTAGGAGAGAGGATAGGCTAGCAACACCTGAAGGAGCCTATCACAAGGAGTCTCTGACGTCACCTGGTGGCACTGGCCACTCAGAGCAGTCCAGTGTGCCAGCAGCACCTCTGTTTCCAAGATGGCAGAGGTCTGGAGCACACTGGAGGAGCTCTGGACACCTCCCAGGGGAGGTGCAGGTCAGGGGAGTGGTCACTCCCCTTTCCTTTGTCCAGTTTCGCGCCAGAGCAGGGGCTAAGGGGTCCCTGAACCGGTGTAGACTGGCTTATGCAGAATTGGGCACATCTGTGCCCAACAAAGCATTTCCAGAGGCTGGGGGAGGCTACTCCTCCCCTGCCTTCACACCATTTTCCAAAGGGAGAGGGTGTCACACCCTCTCTCAGAGGAAGTTCTTTGTTCTGCCATCCTGGGCCAGGCCTGGCTGGACCCCAGGAGGGCAGCTGCCTGTCTGAGGGGTTGGCAGCAGCAGCAGCTGCAGAGAAACCCCAGGAAGGGCAGTCTGGCAGTACCAGGGTCTGTGCTACAGACCACTGGGATCATGGAATTGTACCAACAATGCCAGGATGGCATAGAGGGGGCAATTCCATGATCATAGACATGTTACATGGCCATATTCGGAGTTACCATTGTGAAGCTACATATAGGTAGTGACCTATATGTAGTGCACGCGTGTAATGGTGTCCCCGCACTCACAAAGTTCAGGGAATTGGCTCTGAACAATGTGGGGGCACCTTGGCTAGTGCCAGGGTGCCCTCACACTAAGTAACTTTGCACCTAACCTTTACCAGGTAAAGGTTAGACATATAGGTGACTTATAAGTTACTTAAGTGCAGTGTAAAATGGCTGTGAAATAACGTGGACGTTATTTCACTCAGGCTGCAGTGGCAGGCCTGTGTAAGAATTGTCAGAGCTCCCTATGGGTGGCAAAAGAAATGCTGCAGCCCATAGGGATCTCCTGGAACCCCAATACCCTGGGTACCTCAGTACCATATATTAGGGAATTATAAGGGTGTTCCAGTAAGCCAATGTAAATTGGTAAAAATGGTCACTAACCTGTCAGTGACAATTTGGAAAGAAATGAGAGAGCATAACCACTGAGGTTCTGGTTAGCAGAGCCTCAGTGAGACAGTTAGTCACTACACAGGTAACACATTCAGGCACACTTATGAGCACTGGGGCCCTGGGTTACCAGGGTCCCAGTGACACATACAACTAAAACAACATATATACAGTGAAAAATGGGGGTAACATGCCAGGCAAGATGGTACTTTCCTACACAACCCCCCCCCAAACGAAGGACAATAAGACTAGCCATGACCTGATGAGTCTTCATTGTCTAAGTGGAAATATCTGGAGAGTCCATCTGCATTGGAGTGGCTACTCCCAGGTCTATGTTCCACTGTATAGTCCATTCCCTGTAGGGATATGGACCACCTCAACAATTTAGGATTTTCACCTTTCATTTGTTTTAGCCAAAGTAGAGGTTTGTGGTCTGTCTGAACAATGAAGTGAGTGCCAAACAGGTATGGCCTCAACTTCTTCAGAGCCCAGACCACAGCAAAGGCCTCCCTCTCAATGGCAGACCAACGCTTTTCTCTAGGGGTCAACCTTCTACTAATAAAAGCAACAGGTTGATCCTGGCCCTCAGAATTAAGTTGTGATAGGACTGCCCCTACTCCTAATTCAGATGCATCAGTTTGGACATAGAATTTTTTAGAGTAACAAGGGCTTTTCAGGACAGGTGCAGAGCACATGGCCTGCTTCAGCTCCTCAAAAGCTTTCTGACAGTTTGCTGTCCATAATACCTTTTTAGGCATTTTCTTGGATGTGAGGTCATTAAGAGGGGCTGCAATGGAGCCATAGTTCTTAATGAACCTCCTGTAATACCCAGTGAGGCCTAGGAAGACTCTTACCTGAGTCTGAGTGGTAGGGGGAACCCAATCAATAATTGTTTGGATTTTCCCCTGAAGTGGTGCAATCTGTTCCCCACCAACAAGGTGTCCCAGATAAATCACCTTACCCTGCCCTATCTGGCACTTTGAAGCCTTGATAGTGAGGCCTGCCTTTTGCAGGGCCTCCAAAACTTTCCATAGGTGGACCAGGTGATCATCCCAGGTGGAGCTAAAGACAGCTATATCATCCAAATATGCTGCACTAAAAGCCTCCAACCCTTGCAGGACTGTATTCACCAACCTCTGAAAAGTGGCAGGTGTATTTTTCAAACCAAAGGGCATTACTGTGAATTGGTAGTGCCCTCCAATGGTTGAAAATGCAGTCTTAGATTTAGCATCTTCTGATAACTTGATCTGCCAATACCCTGCAGTCAAATCAAAGGTGCTTAGATACTTGGAAGATGCCAGTGTATCTATTAGCTCATCTCCCCTGGGTATAGGGTGAGCATCAGTTTTAGTTACCTGGTTGAGACCTCTATAATATAAACAAAATCTCATTTCCTTCTTTCCATCTTTGGAATGAGGTTTTGGTACAAGTACCACAGGAGAGGCCCATGGACTTTCAGAGTGCTCAACCACTCCCAGTTCAAGCATTTTCTGAACCTCTTGTTTTATGCAGTCTCTGACATGGTCAGGCTGCCTATAGATCTTACTTTTGACAGGCAAGCTGTCTCCAGTATCTATAGTGTGCTCACA
Organism: Pleurodeles waltl; assembly: GCF_031143425.1. Lineage (NCBI taxonomy): Eukaryota > Metazoa > Chordata > Amphibia > Caudata > Salamandridae > Pleurodeles > Pleurodeles waltl. Next base: position 15,800,500 of record NC_090436.1, on the reverse strand, counting down.
CCAAGAAGTGGTTCCTGGCACAGTAGAAAAGAGTACAGAAAACTGGCCCAGGAGATTTATGCAGTGGTCTTTCTGCTCAGCAGTAAGACAATCTGCTGAAACTACACCTTCCACTAGAGCATCTTGTTCTGTGGAAGAGAAGAGATCAGGGAGAGGGTCACTCTCTTCTTCCTGTCCTTAATCTGTTGCCATGAGCAGGGTGAGATCAGCCCTGTCATAGTAGGGTTTCAGGCGATTGACATGGAGCACCCTAAGGGGACTCCTGGCAGTGCCTAAGTCAACCAAGTAGGTGTCTTCTCCCTTTTTCTCAACAATAATGTGGGGTCCACTCCATTTGTCTTGGAGTGCTCCTGGGGCCACAGGCTCCAAAACCCACACTTTCTGCCCTGGTTGGTACTGAATCAGAACAGCCTTCTGGCACACAATTATTAAGAATATGCTCTCTCAGGATTAAGTTATACAGGCTGTCATAATCAGTAACTTTACTGCCATGTAACCACCCCTCCAAGGCCTTCACTGCCTGGTCAATGAAATCAACCCAGTCTTGAGAAGACTCCTTGTTGGTCTCTCTGAACTTTATCCTGTACTGTTCAGTGGTTAAGCCATAACCATCCAGGAGTGCATTCTTAAGAACTTGGAAATTATTAGCATCATTTTCTTTCACAGTAAGGAGCCTATCCCTACCTTTTCCACTAAATGATAGCCATAGGATAGCAGCCCACTGCCTTTGAGGGACATCCTGTACAACACAGGCCCTCTCAAGTGCAGCAAACCACTTGTTAATGTCATCCCCCTCCTTATAAGGGGGAACTATCTTGTGCAGATTCCTGGAATCATGCTCTTTTGCAGGATGACTATGGGGAATACTGCTGCTGCCACCATGGGTATCTAAACCCAACTTCTGTCTTTCCTTCTCTAATTCAAAAGACTGTCTATCCAAATCCAGCTGTTGCTTTTTAAGCTTCAGTCTGGTTTGTTCCACCCTCAACTTATTGAGTTCCCTCTCTAACATTCTGTCATCAGGGTTGGTGGGAGGGACATTTCTAGAAACAGAGCTATGATGGGAATGAACAGAAGGAGACCTGTCCCTTACAGAAGCCACACTAACAGCTTGGTTTACAGAAACATTACTACCAGTATGGTGAGAATAAATGCTTTTGCTATGATGTGAGACAACACTATTTATTTGGTGTTGTGAGAAGGTAGCCTCTTTCTAGCCTTGTTACCCCCACTTTTGGCCTGTTTGTGAGTGTATGTCAGGGTGTTTGTCACTGTTTTCACTGTCTCACTGGGATCCTGATAGCCAGGCCTCAGTGCTCATAGTGAAAACACTATGTTTTCAGTATGGTTGTTATGTGTCACTGGGATCCTGCTGGTCAGGACCCCAGTGCTCATAGGTTTGTGGCCTATATGTATGTGTCACTGGGACCCTGTCACACAGGGCCCCAGTGCTCATAGGTGTGCATGTATATGTTCCCTGTGTGGTGCCTAACTGTCTCACTGAGGCTCTGCTAACCAGAACCTCAGTGGTTATGCTCTCTCATTACTTTCAAATTGTCACTATCAGGCTAGTGACCAATTTTACCAATTTACATTGGCTTACTGGAACACCCTTATAATTCCCTAGTATATGGTACTGAGGTACCCAGGGTATTGGGGTTCCAGGAGATCCCTATGGGCTGCAGCATTTCTTTTGCCACCCATAGGGAGCTCTGACAATTCTTACACAGGCCTGCCACTGCAGCCTGAGTGAAATAACGTCCACGTTATTTCACAGCCATTTTACACTGCACTTAAGTAACTTATAAGTCACCTATATGTCTAACCTTTACCTGGTAAAGGTTAGGTGCAAAGTTACTTACTGTGAGGGCACCCTGGCACTAGCCAAGGTGCCCCCACATTGTTCAGAGCCAATTCACTGAACTTTGTGAGTGCGGGGACACCATTACACGCGTGCACTACATATAGGTCACTACCTATATGTGGCTTCACCATGGTAACTCCGAATATGGCCATGTAACATGTCTATGATCATGGAATTGCCCCCTCTATGCCATCCTGGCATTGTTGGTACAATTCCATGGTCCCAGTGGTCTGTAGCACAGACCCTGGTACTGCCAGACTGCCCTTCCTGGGGTTTCTCTGCAGCTGCTGCTGCTGCCAACCCCTCAGACAGGCAGCTGCCCTCCTGGGGTCCAGCCAGGCCTGGCCCAGGATGGCAGAACAAAGAACTTCCTCTGAGAGAGGGTGTGACACCCTCTCCCTTTGGAAAATGGTGTGAAGGCAGGGGAGGAGTAGCCTCCCCCAGCCTCTGGAAATGCTTTGTTGGGCACAGATGTGCCCAATTCTGCATAAGCCAGTCTACACCGGTTCAGGGACCCCTTAGCCCCTGCTCTGGCGCGAAACTGGACAAAGGAAAGGGGAGTGACCACTCCCCTGACCTGCACCTCCCCTGGGAGGTGTCCAGAGCTCCTCCAGTGTGCTCCAGACCTCTGCCATCTTGGAAACAGAGGTGCTGCTGGCACACTGGACTGCTCTGAGTGGCCAGTGCCACCAGGTGACGTCAGAGACTCCTTGTGATAGGCTCCTTCAGGTGTTAGTAGCCTTTCCTCTCTCCTAGGTAGCCAAACCCTCTTTTCTGGCTATTTAGGGTCTCTGTCTCTGGGGAAACTTTAGATAACGAATGCATGAGCTCAGCCGAGTTCCTCTGCATCTCCCTCTTCACCTTCTGATAAGGAATCGACCGCTGACCGCGCTGGAAGCCTGCAAACCTGCAACATAGTAGCAAAGACGACTACTGCAACTCTGTAACGCTGATCCTGCCGCCTTCTCGACTGTTTTCCTGCTTGTGCATGCTGTGGGGGTAGTCTGCCTCCTCTCTGCACCAGAAGCTCCGAAGAAATCTCCCGTGGGTCGACGGAATCTTCCCCCTGCAACCGCAGGCACCAAAAAGCTGCATTACCGGTCCCTTGGGTCTCCTCTCAGCACGACGAGCGAGGTCCCTCGAATCCAGCGACACCGTCCAAGTGACCCCCACAGTCCAGTGACTCTTCAGCCCCAGTTTGGTGGAGGTAAGTCCTTGCCTCACCTCGCTGGGCTGCATTGCTGGGAACCGCGACTTTGCAAGCTACTCCGGCCCCTGTGCACTTCCGGCGGAAATCCTTCGTGCACAGCCAAGCCTGGGTCCACGGCACTCTAACCTGCAGCACGACTTTCTAAGTTGGTCTCCGGCGACGTGGGACTCCTTTGTGCAACTTCGGCGAGCACCGTTTCACGCATCCTCGTAGTGCCGGTTTCTGGCACTTCTCCGGGAGCTACCTGCTTCAGTGAGGGCTCTTTGTCTTGCTCGACGTCCCCTCTCTCTGCAGGTCCAATTTGCGACCTCCTGGTCCCTCCTGGGCCCCAGCAGCGTCCAAAAACGCCAAACGCACGATTTGCGTGTAGCAAGGCTTGTTGGCGTCCATCCGGCGGGAAAACACTTCTGCACGACTCTCCAAGGCGTGGGGGATCCATCCTCCAAAGGGGAAGTCTCTAGCCCTTGTCGTTCCTGCAGTATTTACAGCTCTTCAGCCTAGTAAGAGCTTCTTTGCACCAACCGCTGGCATTTCTTGGGCATCTGCCCATCTCCGAGCTGCTTGTGACTTTTGGACTTGGTCCCCTTGTTCCACAGGTACCCTCAGTCAGGAATCCATCGTTGTTGCATTGCTGATTTGTGTTTTCCTTGCATTTTCCCTCTAACACGACTATTTTGTCCTTAGGGGAACTTTAGTGCACTTTGCACTCACTTTTCAGGGTCTTGGGGAGGGTTATTTTTCTAACTCTCACTATTTTCTAATAGTCCCAGCGACCCTCTACAAGGTCACATAGGTTTGGGGTCCATTCGTGGTTCGCATTCCACTTCTGGAGTATATGGTTTGTGTTGCCCCTATCCCTATGTTTCCCCATTGCATCCTATTGTAACTATACATTGTTTGCACTGTTTTCTAAGACTATACTGCATATTTTTGCTATTGTGTATATATATCTTGTGTATATTTCCTATCCTCTCACTGAGGGTACACTCTAAGATACTTTGGCATATTGTCATAAAAATAAAGTACCTTTATTTTTAGTATAACTGTGTATTGTGTTTTCTTATGATATTGTGCATATGACACTAAGTGGTACTGTAGTAGCTTCACACGTCTCCTAGTTCAGCCTAAGCTGCTCTGCTAAGCTACCATTATCTATCAGCCTAAGCTGCTAGACACCCTATACACTAATAAGGGATAACTGGGCCTGGTGCAAGGTGCAAGTACCCCTTGGTACTCACTACAAGCCAGTCCAGCCTCCTACATTGGTTGTGCAGCGGTGGGATAAGTGCTTTGAGACTACTTACCACTCTTGTCATTGTACTTTTCATAAGAGAAAAATATACAAAACAAGGTCAGTGTATATACACATAGCCAAAAAGTTTTGCATTTCCTCTTTTCACTCTTTTCTAAGTGCTGAAAAGTACTTCTAAACTTTCAAAAAGTTCTTAAAAGTTTAAAAAGTTTTTTTTCTGTCTTTCCAAAAAGTTCTGAAAACTTTTTTTATCTTTTGCTATCACTTTAACTCTCTCAAAAAAAATGTCTGGCACAGGCCAAAAAGTTTAACTGTCCAAACTTGCATATGATCACCTTAGCTGGAAAGGAGCAAGGAGTCTCTGCATAGAGAGAGGTTTGAGTGTAGGGAAGAATCCTTCCTTAGAACTGTTAATTAATATGCTTAGAGTACAGGATAAGGCCATAAGTGCCCAATCTGTAGAAAAAGTAGCTAATGGTTCTCAATCTGATCCAGGGACTCCCCCAGGAAAAGGTTCAGGAAAGAAACTTCTCAGCCTGCCCATTACTAGACAGTCTAGCATAGTTGGTACAGAGGTTGAATCACACCATACTGATGATGTGATCTCACATTATGCTGGTAGCCAAGCTGTTAGGGTGCCCTTGGTAAGGGACAGGTCTCCTTCTGTTCATTCCCATCATACCTCTGTATCTAGAAATGTCCCTCCCACCCACCCTGATGACAGATTGTTAGAAAGGGAGCTCAATAGATTGAGAGTGGAACAAACCAGACTGAAGCTCAAGAAGCAACAGCTGGATTTGGATATACAGTCTTTAGAAATAGAGAGGGAAAGACAGAAAATGGGTTTAGATACCCATGGTGGCAGCAGCAGTATTCCCCATAGTCATCCTGCAAAAGAGCATGATTCCAGGAATCTCCATAAGATAGTTCCCCCTTACAAGGAGGGGGATGACATTAACAAGTGGTTTGCTGCACTTGAGAGGGCCTGTGCTGTACAGGATGTCCCTCAAAAGCAGTGGGCTGCTATCCTATGGCTATCATTTACTGGAAAAGGTAGGGATAGGCTCCTTACTGTAAAAGAAAATGATGCTAACAATTTCCAAGTTCTTAAGAATGCACTCCTGGATGGTTATGGCTTAACCACTGAACAGTACAGGATAAAGTTCAGAGATACCAAAAAGGAGTCTTCACAAGACTGGGTTGATTTCATTGACCAGGCAGTGAAGGCCTTGGAGGGGTCGTTACATGGCAGTAAAGTTACTGATTATGACAGCCTGTATAACTTGATCCTGAGAGAGCATATTCTTAATAATTGTGTGTCTGATTTGTTGCACCAGTACTTGGTGGACTCTGATCTGACCTCTCCCCAAGAATTGGGAAAGAAGGCAGACAAATGGGTCAGAACAAGAGTGAACAGAAAAGTTCATACAGGGGGTGACAAAGATGGCAACAAAAAGAAGGATGGTAAGTCTTCTGACAAGGGTGGGGACAAATCTAAAAATGAGTCTTCATCAGGCCCACAAAAACACTCTTCAGAGGGTGGGGATAAAACAAATTCTTCCTCTTCTTCCCAACCTGCACACATTAAAAAGCCTTGGTGCTTTGTGTGTAAAAACAGAGGCCATAGGCCAGGGGATAAGTCCTGTCCAGGTAAACCCCCTGAGCCTACCACCACTAATACATCAAGCTCTAGTGCCCCTAGCAGTAGTGGTACTAGTGGTGGGACTGCTGGCAACAGTCAAGCAAAGGGTGTAGTTGGGTTCACTTATGGGTCCATAGTGGAAACTGATGTAATCAGTCCCAAGACAGTTTCTGTCACACCTAGTGGCATTGGCCTTGCCACACTGGCTGCTTGTCCCCTTACAATGGATAAGTACAGGCAGACAGTTTCAATAAATGGTGTTGAGGCCTTGGCCTACAGGGACACAGGTGCCAGTTTCACTTTGGTGACTGAAAACCTAGTGCCTCCTGAACAACACATCATTGGACAACAGTATAAGATTATTGATGTCCATAACTCCACTAAGTTTCTTCCCTTAGCTATAATTCAGTTTAGTTGGGGTGGAGTTACTGGCCCTAAGCAGGTGGTGGTATCACCTAGCTTACCTGTAGACTGTCTCTTAGGTAATGACCTAGAGGCCTCAGGTTGGGCTGATGTAGAGTTTTATGCCCATGCAGCCATGCTGGGCATCCCTGAGGAATTGTTCCCTCTCATTTCAAGTGAAATGAAAAAGCAAAGGAGAGAAGGCCTGAAAACTCAGGATCCCTCTCCATCAACAGGTAAAAAGGGTATCACAGTATCCCCTAACCACCCTACCATTCAGGATACTATTCCTGTGGTGGGAGAAACCTCTCCTGGGGTGGCACCTGTTCCAAGGGAATCATCAGCTGGCAAAGCTGGACTCCCTGAGGTAGAAGTACCTCTCTGTGGGATAACTAACATTGGTGAGAAAAAGAGCACCATTTTAGTTAAAATGGAGCATCCCTCCAACCCTCCCAGAGAAACTTTAGTGCAGAAACTCTGCACTGCCTCACAACACTTAGGACAGCATCCCTGCCCTAGTGTGGAGCTGATAGGACAGCATCCCTGCCCTGCTCCAACTCAAGAGAAACAGCATCCCTGTTCTCTCTTCCAGCCAGATGGACAAAGTTTTTGCCCAGCTATGGCTTTTCTGAGACAGCATCCCTGTCTGGCATTTCCATCACTACAAATAGGTTCAGTGGACAATTCCCACTGCTCTAAACTAAAACTTACTGATAGAAACTCTGAAAATACATCTTCACATTGTTGCTTAGCTAAAAAACTTCAAACAGGGTGGTTTACATCCCCACAGGGAAGTAACCATATAGTGGATGATAAAGGGAGTAACCAGTCTATTGCAGAGCTACTCTCTACTTATCACCACTTAGACAATAAAGTCTCAACTGGCCAAGGTTAGCCTTATTGTCCTTCGTTTGGGGGGGGTTGTGTGAGAAGGTAGCCTCTTTCTAGCCTTGTTACCCCCACTTTTGGCCTGTTTGTGAGTGTATGTCAGGGTGTTTGTCACTGTTTTCACTGTCTCACTGGGATCCTGATAGCCAGGCCTCAGTGCTCATAGTGAAAACACTATGTTTTCAGTATGGTTGTTATGTGTCACTGGGATCCTGCTGGTCAGGACCCCAGTGCTCATAGGTTTGTGGCCTATATGTATGTGTCACTGGGACCCTGTCACACAGGGCCCCAGTGCTCATAGGTGTGCATGTATATGTTCCCTGTGTGGTGCCTAACTGTCTCACTGAGGCTCTGCTAACCAGAACCTCAGTGGTTATGCTCTCTCATTACTTTCAAATTGTCACTATCAGGCTAGTGACCAATTTTACCAATTTACATTGGCTTACTGGAACACCCTTATAATTCCCTAGTATATGGTACTGAGGTACCCAGGGTATTGGGGTTCCAGGAGATCCCTATGGGCTGCAGCATTTCTTTTGCCACCCATAGGGAGCTCTGACAATTCTTACACAGGCCTGCCACTGCAGCCTGAGTGAAATAACGTCCACGTTATTTCACAGCCATTTTACACTGCACTTAAGTAACTTATAAGTCACCTATATGTCTAACCTTTACCTGGTAAAGGTTAGGTGCAAAGTTACTTAGTGTGAGGGCACCCTGGCACTAGCCAAGGTGCCCCCACTTTGTTCAGAGCCAATTCACTGAACTTTGTGAGTGCGGGGACACCATTACACGCGTACACTACATATAGGTCACTACCTATATGTGGCTTCACCATGGTAACTCCGAATATGGCCATGTAACATGTCTATGATCATGGAATTGCCCCCTCTATGCCATCCTGGCATTGTTGGTACAATTCCATGATCCCAGTGGTCTGTAGCACAGACCCTGGTACTGCCAGACTGCCCTTCCTGGGGTTTCTCTGCAGCTGCTGCTGCTGCCAACCCCTCAGACAGGCAGCTGCCCTCCTGGGGTCCAGCCAGGCCTGGCCCAGGATGGCAGAACAAAGAACTTCCTCTGAGAGAGGGTGTGACACCCTCTCCCTTTGGAAAATGGTGTGAAGGCAGGGGAGGAGTAGCCTTCCCCAGTCTCTGGAAATGCTTTGTTGGGCACAGATGTGCCCAATTCTGCATAAGCCAGTCTACACCGGTTCAGGGACCCCTTAGCCCCTGCTCTGGCGCGAAACTGGACAAAGGAAAGGGGAGTGACCACTCCCCTGACCTGCACCTCCCCTGGGAGGTGTCCAGAGCTCCTCCAGTGTGCTCCAGACCTCTGCCATCTTGGAAATAGAGGTGCTGCTGGCACACTGGACTGCTCTGAGTGGCCAGTGCCACCAGGTGACGTCAGAGACTCCTTGTGATAGGCTCCTTCAGGTGTTAGTAGCCTTTCCTCTCTCCTAGGTAGCCAAACCCTCTTTTCTGGCTATTTAGGGTCTCTGTCTCTGGGGAAACTTTAGATAACGAATGCATGAGCTCAGCCGAGTTCCTCTGCATCTCCCTCTTCACCTTCTGATAAGGAATCGACCGCTGACCGCGCTGGAAGCCTGAGAGGTCACTCACCTTTCCTTTGTCCAGTTTCGCGCCAGAGCAGGGCTGAGGGATCCCTGAACCGGTGCAGACTGGCTTATGCAGAAATGGGCACCATCTGTGCCCATCAAAGCATTTCCAGAGGCTGGGGGAGGCTACTCTTCCCCAGCCCTAACACCTTTTTCCAAAGGGAGAGGGTGTAACACCCTCTCTCTGAGGAAGTCCTTTGTTCTGCCTTCCTGGGCCAAGCCTGGCTGGACCCCAGGAGGGCAGAAACCTGTCTGAGGGGTTGGCAGCAGCTGCAGTGAAACCCTGGGAAAGGTAGTTTGGCAGTACCCGGGTCTGAGACTCGGGGGATCATGGAATTGTCTCCCCAATGCCAGAATGGCATTGGGGTGACAATTCCATTATCCTAGACATGTTACATGGCCATGTTCGGAGTTACCATTGTGACGCAATACATATGTCTTGACATATGTATAGTGTACGCGTGTAATGGTGTCCCCGCACTCACAAAGTCCAGGGAATTTGCCCTGAACAATGTGGGAGCACCTTGGCTAGTGCCAAGGTGCCCACACACTAAGTAACTTAGCACCCAACCTTTACCAGGTAAAGGTTAGACATATAGGTGACTTATAAGTTCTTTAAGTGCAGTGGTAAATGGCTGTGAGATAACGTGGACGTTATTTCACTCAGGCTGCACTGGCAGGCCTGTGTAAGAATTGTCAGATCCCCCTATGGGTGGCACAGGAAATGCTGCAGCCCATAGGGATCTCCTGGAACCCCAATACCCTGGGTACCTCAGTACCATATACTAGGGAATTATAAGGGTGTTCCAGTATGCCAATGTAAATTGGTGAAATTGGTCACTAGCCTGTTAGTGACAATTTGGAAAGTAATGAGAGAGCATAACCACTGAGGTTCTGAATAGCAGCGCCTCAGTGAGACAGTTAGTCATGACACAGGTAACACATACAGGGCACACTTATGAGCACTGGGGCCCTGGCTGGCAGGGTCCCAGTGACACATATAACTAAAACAACATATATACAGTGAAATATTGGGGTAACATGCCAGGCAAGATGGTACTTTCCTACACAACCCCCCCCCAAACGAAGGACAATAAGACTAGCCATGACCTGATGAGTCTTCATTGTCTAAGTGGAAATATCTGGAGAGTCCATGTGCATTGGAGTGGGTACTCCCAGGTCTATGTTCCACTGTATAGTACCACCTCAACAATTTAGGGTTTTCACCTTTCATTTGTTTTAGCCAAAGTAGAGGTGTGTGGTCTGTCTGAACAATGAAGTGAGTGCCAAACAGGTATGGCCTCAACTTCTTCAGTGCCCAGACCACAGCAAAGGCCTCCCTCTCTATGGCAGACCAACGCTTTTCTCTAGGGGTCAACCTCCTGCTGATAAAAGCAACAGGTTGATCCTGGCCTTCAGAATTAAGTTGTGATAAGACTGCCCCAACCCCTAATTCAGATGCATCAGTTTGGACAATTAATTTTTTGGAGTAACAGGGGCTTTTCAGGACAGGTGCAGAGCACATGGCCTGCTTCAGCTCCTCAAAAGCTTTCTGACAGTTAGCTGTCCACAATACCTTTTGAGGCATTTTCTTTGAAGTGAGGTCATTAAGAGGGGCTGCTATGGAGCCATAGTTTTTTATGAACCTCCTGTAGTACCCAGTGAGGCCTAAGAAGGCTCTTACCTGAGTCTGAGTTGTAGGAGGAACCCAATCTATGATAGTTTGGATTTTCCCCTGAAGTGGTGCAATCTGTTCTCCACCTACAAGGTGTCCCAGATAAACCACTTTCCCCTACCCTATCTGGCACTTTGAAGCCTTGATAGTGAGGCCTGCCTTTTGCAGGGCCTTCAAAACTTTCCATAGGTGGACCAGGTGATCATCCCAGGTGGAGCTAAAGACAGCTATATCATCTAGATATGCTGCACTAAAAGCCTCCAACCCTTGCAGGACTGTATTCACCAACCTCTGAAAAGTGGCAGGTGTATTTTTCAAACCAAAGGGCATTACTGTGAATTGGTAGTGCCCTCCAATGGTAGAAAATGCAGTCTTTGCTTTAGCATCCTCTGATAACTTGATCTGCCAATACCCTGCAGTCAAATCAAAGGTGCTTAGATACTTGGCAGATGCCAGTGTATCTATTAGCTCATCTCCCCTGGGTATAGGGTGAGCATCAGTTTTAGTTACCTGGTTGAGACCTCTATAATATAAACAAAATCTCATTTCCTTCTTTCCATCTTTGGAATGAGGTTTTGGTACAAGTACCACAGGAGAGGCCCATGGACTTTCAGAGTGCTCAACCACTCCCAGTTCAAGCATTTTCTGAACCTCTTGTTTTATGCAGTCTCTGACATGGTCAGGCTGCCTATAGATCTTACTTTTGACAGGCAAGCTGTCTCCAGTATCTATAGTGTGCTCACACCAAGAAGTGGTTCCTGGCACAGTAGAAAAGAGTACAGAAAACTGGCCCAGGAGATTTATGCAGTGGTCTTTCTGCTCAGCAGTAAGACAATCTGCTGAAACTACACCTTCCACTAGAGCATCTTGTTCTGTGGAAGAGAAGAGATCAGGGAGAGGGTCACTCTCTTCTTCCTGTCCTTAATCTGTTGCCATGAGCAGGGTGAGATCAGCCCTGTCATAGTAGGGTTTCAGGCGATTGACATGGAGCACCCTAAGGGGACTCCTGGCAGTGCCTAAGTCAACCAAGTAGATGTCTTCTCCCTTTTTCTCAACAATAATGTGGGGTCCACTCCATTTGTCTTGGAGTGCTCCTGGGGCCACAGGCTCCAAAACCCACACTTTCTGCCCTGGTTGGTACTGAATCAGAACAGCCTTCTGGTCATGCCATTGCTTTTGGAACTCTTGGCTGGCCTGAAGGTTTTTATTGGCTTTTTTCATGTACTCAGCCATTCTAGATCTTAGGCCAAGTACATAGTCCACTATGTCTTGCTTTGGAGCTTTTAAAGGTTGTTCCCAGCCCTCCTTGACAAGTGTTAGAGGACCTCTTACAGGATGTCCAAATAGGAGTTCAAAGGGGCTGAAGCCCACTCCTTTCTGGGGTACCTCCCTGTAAGCAAAAAGGAGGCAAGGTAACAGGACATCCCATCTCCTTCTGAGTTTTTCAGGGAGTCCCATTATCATTCCTTTGAGAGTTTTATTAAACCTCTCAACCAGTCCATTTGTTTGTGGATGATAGGGTGTGGTGAACTTGTATGTCACACCACATTCCTTCCACATGGCCTTTAGGTAAGCAGACATGAAATTGCTTCCCCTGTCTGATACCACCTCTTTTGGGAAGCCCACCCTGGAAAAGATTCCCAGGAGTGCCTTTGCCACTGCAGGAGCTGTAGTGGTCCTTAGAGGAATTGCTTCAGGATATCTGGTGGCATGGTCCACTACCACCAAGATAAACCTATTGCCTGAAGCAGTAGGAGGGTCAAGGGGGCCAACTATGTCAACCCCTACTCTTTCAAAGGGGACCCCAACCACAGGTAGTGGAATAGGAGAGCCTTTGGAGTGCCACCTGTTTTGCCACTGGCTTGACAGGTTTCACAGGACTTACAAAGCTCCTTTGTATCCTCTGACATTCTAGGCCAATGAAACAAGGGGACAAGCCTGTCCCAAGTTTTCATTTGCCCTAAATGTCCAGCCAAGGGAATGTCGTGGGCTAGAGTTAGGAGGAACTCTCTGTATTACTGAGGAATCACTAATCTCCTGGCAGCTCCAGGTTTAGGATCCCTTGCTTCAGTATACAAGAGGTTGTCCTCCCAGTAAACTCTGTGAGAGTCACTGACATCCCCATTTGCTTGTTTGACAGCTTGCTGTCTTAGACCCTCTAGTGTGGGACAGGTCTGCTGTGCCACACTCAGCTCCTCCCTGGTAGGCCCCCCTCCACCCAAGAGCTCAGCAGTGTCTGCTTCCAGCTCCTCTGGTGTAGGTTCTGCACAGGGTGGACATTCTTCTTCCTCAGAAGTTGAATCCACTGTAGAGGGAGGGATAGTAGGTATTGTTTTACCTTTACTAACCCTAGCTTTAGGGAGCACTTGGTCCATTGTTCCAGGATCCAAGTCACCCTGACCTTTTTGCTTTTTGGCCTGAGCCCTTGTCAAAGCAAACATATGCCCAGGAATGCCCAGCATTGCTGCATGAGCCTCCAACTCCACTTCTTCCCAAGCTGATGTCTCTAAATCGTTCCCTAGTAGACAGTCTACAGGTAAATCTGAGGCAACCACAACTTTCTTTGGACCAGTAACCCCCTCCCCCCAGTTGAGATTCACAACAGCCATGGGGTGGCTAAGAATGTTGTTATGAGCATCAGTCACTTGGTACTGGTGACCAAGTAGGTGTTGTTCAGGGTGGACCAGTTTCTCTATTACCATTGTAACACTGGCACCTGTGTACCTGTAGGCCTGAACCTCAACACCATTTATTAGGGGAAGTTGCTTGTACTTATCCATATTAAGGGGACAAGCAACCAAGGTGGCAAAATCAATGGCACCTTCAGAGACTAACACAGCCTCTGTGGTCTCCCTAACAAGACCAACCCCAACTAAGTTACCAAAAGTGAGCCCAGTTACTCCCTTGGATTGGCTATTAGTATCAAATCAAATCATTAACATTTATAAAGCGCGCTACTCACCCGTGCGGGTCTCAAGGCGCTAGGGGAAAAAGGGGGGGGTTATCGCTGCTCGAACAGCCAGGTCTTTAGGAGTCTCCGGAAAGCGGAGTGGTCCTGAGTGGTCCTGAGGCTGGTGGGGAGGGAGTTCCAGGTCTTGGCCGCCAGGAAGGAGAAAGATCTCCCACCCGCCGTGGAGCGGCGGATGCGAGGGACAGCAGCGAGTGCGAGGCCAGAGGAGCGGAGGAGGTGGGTGGGGACGTAGAAGCTGAGGCGTCTGTTGAGGTATTCCGGTCCCTTGTCGTGGAGGGCTGTGTGTGCGTGGGTGAGAAGTCGGAAGGGGATCCTTTTGCTGACTGGGAGCCAGTGCAGGTGTCTCAGGTGTGCGGAGATGTGGCTGCTGCGGGGTATGTCGAGGATGAGGCGGGCCGAGGCGTTTTGAATGCGTTGCAGGCGATTTTGGAGTTTGGCTGTGGTCCCGGTGAAGAGGGTGTTGCCGTAGTCCAAGCGGCTCGTGACGAGGGCGTGGGTCACGGTTTTTCTGGTGTCGGCGGGGATCCAGCGGAAGATCTTGCGGAGCATGCGGAGGGTGAGGAAGCAGGCGGAGGACACGGCGTTGACTTGCTTGGTCATGGTGAGAAGAGGGTCCAAGATGAAGCCGAGGTTGCGGGCGTGGTCTGTGGGGGTCGGTGCGGTGCCGAGGGCCGTGGGCCACCAGGAGTCGTCCCAGGCGGACGGGGTGTTGCAGAGGATGAGGACTTCCGTTTTTTCAGAGTTCAGCTTTAGGCGGCTGAGCCTCATCCAATCTGCGACGTCCTTCATACCCTCTTGTAGGTTGGTCTTGGCGCTGGCGGGGTCCTTGGTGAGGGAGAGTATAAGTTGGGTGTCGTCGGCGTAGGAGGTGATGATGATGTCGTGCTTGCGTACGATGTTGTCGAGGGGGCTCATGTAGACATTGAAGAGTGTCGGGCTGAGTGATGAGCCTTGGGGTACGCCGCAGATGATCTCGGTGGGTTCTGAGCGAAACGGAGGGAGGTAAACTCTTTGGGAACGGTTTGAGAGGAAGGAGGCGATCCAGTCCAGGGCCTGGCCTTGGATTCCGGTGGAGCGGAGGCGGGTGATTAGAGTGCGGTGACAGATGGTGTCAAAGGCAGCCGAGAGGTCGAGCAGAATGAGGGCGACTGTTTCACCGTTGTCCATCAGGGTTCTGATGTCGTCAGTGACTGAGATGAGGGCGGTTTCAGTGCTGTGGTTGGTTCGGAATCTGGTTTGTGAGGGGTCGAGCAGGCTGTTGTCTTCCAGGAAGGTGGTCAGCTGTTTGTTGACGGTCTTCTCTATTACTTTGGCTGGGAAAGGCAGAAGAGAGATGGGGCGGAAGTTTTTCAGGTCGCTCGGGTCAGCCGTAGGTTTCTTTAGTAGGGCGTTGACTTCGGCGTGTTTCCAGCATTCGGGGAAGGTAGCAGAAGAAAAAGAAGAGTTGATGACGGTCTGGAGGTGCGGGGCGATGATGTCGTCGGCTTTGTTAAAGATGAAGTGCGGGCAGGGGTCCGAAGGGGCGCCGGAGTGGATAGAGTTCATGATGGATTTGGTTTCTTCCGTGTTGATGTGGGACCAGTTGTTGAGGGTCGTGGATGCCGGTTCGGTGGTGTTTGGTTGGGTCTGGTGTCCGAAGCTGTCGTGGAGGTCGCTAATCTTGCGATGGAAGAAAGTGGCGAGGGTTTCGCACAGATCCTGTGAGGGCGTGACGGCGTTGGCGTTGGCACTGGGGTTGGAGAACTCCTTGACGATGCTGAAGAGTTCTCTGCTGTTGTGTCTGTTTTTGTCCAGTCTGTCGGTGAAAAAGTTCCTTTTGGCGGCGCGGATCAGGTGGTGGTGTTCGCGGGTAGCGTTCTTGAGGGCGGTCATGTTGTCAGCGGTGCGGTCCTTGCGCCAGGCTTTCTCAAGGGCGCGACAAGTTTTCTTTGATTCTTTGAGGGTGTCAGAGAACCAGAGAGGTTTTTTGGTGTTGGTCTGTCGATGCGTGCGTTTGAGGGGAGCAAGGATGTCTGCGCAGTTGGAGATCCAGTTTGTGAGGTTGAGGGCTGCGTCGTTGGGGTCGGTGGTGAGGGTGGGTTGGTTGGCGGCGAGTGCGGAGAAGAGTTGCTCTTCCGGGATCTTGTTCCACTGTCGACGAGGGATGGGTTGGGTGTGGAGGTGGCGGGTCTCGCGTCGGAATGTGAAGTGGACGCAGCTGTGGTCGGTCCAGTGTAGGGCGGAGGTGTGGCTGGAGAAGACGTGTTTGCTGGCGGAGAAGATGGGGTCAAGTGTGTGTCCGGCGATGTGGGTGGCGGTGTTCACCAGTTGTTTGAGGCCGAGGCCGGGGAGGTTGTTGAGCAGGGTGGTGGTGTTGGGGTCGTTGTTTTGTTCCAGATGGAAGTTGAGGTCACCTAGGAGGATGTAGTCCGGCGAGGCGAGGGCGTGCGGGAAGATGAAGTCGGCGATGGCGTCGCTGAAAGGGGCGCGTGGCCCGGGAGGACGGTAGATGAGGGATCCTCTGAGGGTGGTCCTCGGATCGGTGCGAATCTGAAAATGCAGGTGTTCAGCGGCGAGAGGGGTGTCTTCGGTGGAGGTGGTGACGCTGATGGAGTCTTAGAAGACGATGGCGATACCTCCTCCTACCTGGTTGGTGCGGTCTTTTCTGGAGATCTTGTAGCCTTCGGGGATGGCAGTGGCGATGTCAGGGGCCGAGGAGGCGTTCATCCAGGTCTCCGTGATGAAGGCGACGTCCGGTGCTATGGAGTCCAGGAGGTCCCAGAGTTCAACGGCGTGTTTGTGGACGGAGCGAGCGTTGACTAGGATGCACTTGAGGTGGTTGATGGCGCGTGGGCTTGTGGTCGTGGTTGTTGCATGGTGGAAGGTGCGTTTGCAGGAGTTGCAGGCGAAGGGTCCATGGATGCGTTTGGGGTGAGCTTGGAAGCAGGTGTTGGAGCGTCCTGGGTTGAGGGCGTGGAGGGTGGTGGGGTCGTAGCGGGTCAGCGAGGCTTGGGAGAGCTGGGGACCAGGGGTCGTGGCGCTGGGCGCGGGACAGGCGCCGACGGGCGCAGACGGGCTTGCCTCTGGCGCGCCAGCGGCACACCCGCTGCGCATTCGCGCAGCGGGCGCCATATGAGGTAGGAGGGGGGGGGAGGGGTCAGGTGGGGGCGAATGGGAGCTGGGGGGCGGGGGCGTGCAGGAGGTCGCGGCGGGAAAGCGCGAGGGAGGGGGGAGACAGGTAGGGTGAGAAGAGCTGGGGGAGGGGGGTTTAAGGGTGGAGGGGGGTGAGTGTTAGAAGGTTTAGGAGATAAGGGAGAAAGATAGGAGTAGGGTTGAGAAGATAGGGGAGGGGGGGTTGTAGAGGTGGGTGAGGGTGGGAGGTAGAGTGAGAGGATAGGAAGATAGGTAATAGAGGGGGTGAGGGAGGGGGGGAGAGATAGAGAAATAGATAGAGAAAATAGATAGGGAAATCGATAGATAGGGAAATAGATAGAGAGATAGGTAGATAGGAGGAGTGAGGGAGGTAGATAGTGAACGGGTTAGATAGGGGAGATAGAGAGGGGGATGCGAGTGGGGGAGGGGGATGAGGCAGGAGCAGGAGGGCAGGCGCGGGGAGAAGAGGACAGAGGAGGCGGAAGAGCCGAAGTCAGAAGACAAGAAGAACAGAAGAACAGAAGACAAGAAGACAAGAAGAACAGAAGAACAGAAGAACAGAGGAACAGAAGAACAGAAGAACAGAAGACCGGAAGGAGAGAAGAAAGGAAGATCAGAAGACCGGAAGGAGAGAAGAAAGGAAGACCGGAAGAACACAGAAGAACACAGAAGAACACAGAAGAAGATACAGAAAAGAAGAACAGAGGGCAGAAGACCACAGAAGAAGATGAGGAAGAAGAGAAGTAGAGTGAAGACGGGGGAAAGAAGAGTACAGAAGAAGATTACAGACGAGGAGCGAGGAGGAAGAACAGAAGAACAGAGAAGAAGAAAAGAAGAAAAGAAGCAGGAGCAGGAGAGAGGGTGAGTAGCGCGGGGCAGAGCGAGGGGCTGGGAGGGGGGGGGTACTTACTGTGAGGTGGGTCTCAGGAACTCAGGAACCTGGAGGAGCTGCAGCGGCAGGGGGAGCGACCTACCCTTGGGTCAAGGGTCGCTACCACTGTCGCGCAGCGGCCGCCATATGAGGTAGGAGTGGGGGGAGGGGTCAGGTGGGGGCGAATGGGAGCTGGGGGGCGGGCGTGCAGGAGGTCGTGGCGGGAAAGCGCGAGGGAGGGGGGACAGGTAGGGTGAGAAGAGCTGGGGGAGGGGGGTTTAAGGGTGGAGGGGGGTGAGTGTTAGGAGGTTTAGGAGATAAGAGAGAAAGATAGGAGTAGGGTTGAGAAGATAGGGGAGGGGGGTTGTAGAGGTGGGTGAGGGTGGGAGGTAGAGTGAGAGGATAGGAAGATAGGTCATAGAGGGGGTGAAGGAGGGGGGGAGAGATAGCGAAATAGCTAGAGAAAATAGATAGATAGGGAAATCAATAGATAGGGAAATAGATAGAGAGATAGGAAGATAGGAGGAGGTGGAGAGTGAGGGAGTTAGATAGTTGGATAGAGAGATAGAGAGATAGGTAGATAGGAGGAGTGAGGGAGGTAGATAGTGAACGGGTTAGATAGGGGAGATAGAGAGGGGGATGCGAGTGGGGGAGGGGGATGAGGCAGGAGCAGGAGGGCAGGCGCGGGGAGAAGAGGACGGAGGAGGCAGAAGAGCCGAAGTCAGAAGACAAGAAGAACAGAAGAACAGAAGACAAGAAGACAAGAAGAACAGAAGAACAGAAGAACAGAGGAACAGAAGAACAGAAGACCGGAAGGAGAGAAGAAAGGAAGATCAGAAGACCGGAAGGAGAGAAGAAAGGAAGACCGGAAGAACACAGAAGAACACAGAAGAACACAGAAGAAGATACAGAAAACAAAGAACAGAGGGCAGAAGACCACAGAAGAAGATGAGGAAGAAGAGAAGTAGAGTGAAGACGGGGGAAAGAAGAGTACAGAAGAAGATTACAGACGAGGAGCGAGGAGGAAGAACAGAAGAACAGAGAAGAAGAAAAGAAGAAAAGAAGCAGGAGAGAGGGTGAGTAGCGCGGGGGCAGAGCGAGGGGCTGGGAGGGGGGGGGTACTTACTGTGAGGTGGGTCTCAGGAACTCAGGAACCTGGAGGAGCTGCAGCGGCAGGGGGAGCGACCTACCCTTAGTAGGTTCACTCCCACCACCACTGCTATTACTATGGGCACTAGGTGTAGCAGTAGGAGTTGTGGTAGTGGCAGGCTTGGTGCTTTTCTTTAGGCAACTGGGATGAGTTGTCCAATGACCTTTTATTTTACATAAATAGCACCATGGTTTCTTTACTTGATTTTGATTTGAAGAGGATTTGGGCCCACCACCCCCACCAGAGTGTTTTTTGTGGGCCTGATGAAGACTCATTTTTAGATTTGTCCCCATTCTTGTCAGAAGACTTACCATCCTTCTTCTTGCCATCTTTGTCACCCCCGTATGAACTTTTCTGTTCACCCTTGTTCTGACCCATTTGTCTGCCTTCTTTCCCAATTCTTGAGGAGAGGTCAGATCAGAGTCCACTAGGTACTGGTGCAACAAATCAGACACACAATTATTAAGAATATGCTCTCTCAGGATTAAGTTATACAGGCTTTCATAGTCAGAAACTTTACTGCCATGTAACCACCCCTCCAAGGCCTTCACTGAATGGTCAACAAAGTCTACCCAGTCTTGTGAAGACTCCTTTTTGGTTTCTCTGAACTTGATCCTGTACTGTTCAGTGGTTAAGCCATAACCATCTAGGAGTGCATTCTTAAGAACTGTAAAATCATTGGCATCACTTTCCATAACAGTAAGGAGCCTATCCCTACCCTTTCCACCGAAAGATAGCCATAGGATAGCAGCCCACTGCCTTTGAGGGACCCCCTGTACAACACAGGCCCTCTCAAGTGCAGCAAACCACTTGTTAATGTCATCCCCCTCCTTGTAAGTGGGAACTATCTTGTGCAGATTCCTAGAATCATGTTCTTTTACAGGATTACTATCTGTAATACTGCTGCTGCCACCATGGGGTCCACACCCCAACCTCTGTCTTTCTTTTTCTAAGTCAAATGCTTGCCTATCTAAATCCAACTGTTGCTTCTTGAGCTTCAGCCTGGATTCTTCCACTCTCAATCTATTGAGTTCCCTTTCTAACACTCTGGGGGTGATTCTAACTCTGGCGGGCGGCGGAGGCCGCCGCCAGAGTTCCCCCCTCCAGAACACCGCTCCGCGGTCATAAGACCGCTGCGGTGATTCTGGGTTTCCCACTGGGCTGGCGGGCGACCGCCAAAAGGCCGCCCGCCAGCCCAGTGGGAAACACCCCTCCATGAGGATGCCGGCTCCGAATGGAGCCGGCGGAGTGGAGGATGTGCGACGGGTGCAGTTGCACCCGTCGCGAATTTCAGTGTCTGCTCAGCAGACACTGAAATTCTTTGTGGGGCCCTCTTACGGGGGCCCCTGCAGTGCCCATGCCATTGGCATGGGCACGGCAGGGGCCCCCAGGGGCCCCACGACACCCCATACCGCCATCCTGTTCCTGGCAGGCGACCCGCCAGGAACAGGATGGCGGTATGGGGTGTCAGAATCCCTATGGCGGCGCAGCAAGCTGCGCCGCCATGGAGGATTCTGCAGGACAGCGGAAAACCGGCGGCAGACCGCCGGTTTTCCTGTTCTGACCGCGGCTGAACCGCCGCGGTCAGAATGTCCTGAGGAGCACCGCCAGCCTGTTGGCGGTGCTCCCGCCGACCCTGGCCCTGGCGGTCCGTGACCGCCGGGGTCAGAATCAGGCCCTCTGTCTTCAGGGTGGGTGGGTTAGGCATGCCTTGACACAGAAGAATGGTGAGAATGAACAGAGGGAGACCTGTCCCTAACAGATGGCACTCTAACAACCTGGCCTGAAGGAGCAACCTCTATACTATGATGAGAACTCACATCGGTACCAGCCCTGCTAGGTGGCCTGCTAAGGGGCAGGTTGGGAAGGTTCCCTTCTAACCCTTTACCTGGGGCTACCCCAGAATCAGAGTGTGAACCATCAGCCAATCTCTCACCAGAGGTGCCAACTAAGGTCCTATCCTGTTCAATGAGCATATTAACTAACAATTCTCTTGAGGGATTCTTCCCTACCCCTAAACCTCTTTCAACGCAGAGACTCCTTGATCCTTTCCAGCTAAGGTGGTCATAAGCATTTCTGGCCAGATCCAGAGTTTGACCTGTACCAGACATGGTAGAAAAGGTTTAAGGGACAGAAAAAGAAAGAAAAAGTTTCAGAACTTTTTAAAGAACAGGAAAAAAAACTTTTTCAATTTTTTAAGAACTTTTTGAAAGTTTTAGAGGTACTTTTCAGCACTTAGCAAAGGAGTAAGAGAAGAAAAGCAAAACTTTTTGGTTAGGTGTACATACACTGAACTTGTTTTGTATATTTTTCTCTTATGAAAAGTACAAAATGACAAAGTGGTAAGTAGTTGCAAGTACTTATCCCACCGCTGCACAACCAATGTAGGAGGCTGGACTGGCTTGTAGTGAGTACCAAGGGGTACTTACACTTTGCACCAGGTCCAGGTATCCCTTATTAGTGTAGAGGGGTGTCTAGCAGCTTAGGCTGATAGAAAAGGTAGCTTAGCAGAGCAGCTTAGGCTGAACTAGGAGGCGTGTAATGCTCCTACTGTACCACTAGTGTCATATGCACAATATCATAATAAAACACAATACACAGATATAATAAAAATAAAGGTACTTTATTTTTATGACAATATGCCAAAAGTATCTCAGTGAGTACCCTCAGTATGAGGATAGCAAATATACACAAGATATATGTACACAATACCAAAATTATGCAGTAATAGCAATAGAAAACAGTGCAAGCAATGTACAGTCACACTAGATTGCAATGAGAGCACATAGGTATAGGGGCAACACAAACCATATACTCTAGAAGTGGAATGCGAACCACGAATGGACCCCAAACCTATATGAGCTTGTAGAGGGTCACTGGGACTGTAGAATAACAGTGAGGGTTAGAAAAATAGCCCACCCAAAGACACTGAAAAGTCGGTGCAAAGTGCACCTAAGTTCCCCAGAGAGCACAGAAGTCGTGATAGTGGAATTCTGCAAGGAAGACCAACACCAGCAATGCAACAACAATGGATTTCCAGGCGAGAGTACCTGTGGAACAAGGGGACCAAGTCCAACAGTCACACTCAAGTCGGGAGTGGGCAAATGCCCAGGAAATGCCAGCTGTGGGTGCAAAGAAGCTGCCACCAGATGGTAGAAGCTGTGGATTCTGCAAGAACAAAGAGGACTAGGAACTTCCCCTTTGGAGGATGGATGTCCCACGTCATGAAGAAACGTGCAGAAAGACCGCAAACAAGCCTTGCTAGCTGCAAGGGTTGCGGTTAGGGTTTTTGGATGTTGCTGTGGCCCAGGAGGCCCAGGAGGGACCAGGATGTCGCCAATTGCGTGAGGAGACACAGGGGGCGTCCAGCAAGACAGAGAGCCCACTCAGAAGCAAGCAGCACCCGCAGAAGTGCCGGAACAGGCACTACAAAGAGGAGTGAACCGGAGCTCACCCGAAGTCGCAAAAGAAGGTCCCACAACGCCGGAGGACAACTCAGGAGGTCGTGCACTGCAGGTTAGAGTGTCGGGGACCCAGTCTTGGCTGTGCACAAAGAAAATCCTGGAAGAGTGCACAGGAGCCGGAGCAGCTGCAAATCACGCGGTACCCAGCAATGCAGTCTAGCGTGGGGAGGCAAGGACTTACCTCCACCAAACTTGGACTGAAGAGCCACTGGATAGTGGGAGTCACTTGGACAGAGTTGCTGAGTTCCAGGGATCACGCTCGTTGTGCCGAGAGGGGACCCGGAGGACCGGGGATGCAGTTCTTTGGTGCCTGCGGTTGCAGGGGGAAGATTCCGTCGACCCATGTGAGAAAGTAGCCTCTTTCTAGCCTTGTTACCCCCACTTTTGGCCTGTTTGTGAGTGTATGTCAGGGTGTTTTCACTGTCTCACTGGGATCCTGCTAGCCAGGGCCCAGTGCTCATAGTGAAAACCCTATGTTTTCAGTATGTTTGTTATGTGTCACTGGGACCCTGCTAGCCAGGACCCCAGTGCTCATACGTTTGTGACCTATATGAATGTGTTACCTGTGTTATGACTAACTGTCTTATTGAGGCTCTGCTATCCAGAACCTCAGTGGTTATGCTCTCTCATTTCTTTCCAAATTGTCACTAACAGGCTAGTGACCAATTTCACCAATTCACATTGGCATACTGGAACACCCTTATAATTCCTTAGTGTATGGTACTGAGGTACCCAGGGTATTGGGGTTCCAGGAGATCCCTATGGGCTGCAGCATTTCTTTTGCCACCCATAGGGAGCTCTGACAATTCTTACACAGGCCTGCCACTGCAGCCTGAGTGAAATAACGTCCACGTTATTTCACAGCCATTTACCACTGCACTTAAGTAACTTATAAGTCACCTATATGTCTAACCTTTACCTGGTAAAGGTTAGGTGCAATGTTACTTAGTGTGTGGGCACCCTGGCACTAGCCAAGGTGCCCCCACATTGTTCAGGGCAAATCCCGGACTTTGTGAGTGCGGGGACACCATTACACGCGTGCACTACACATAGGTCACTACCTATGTGTAGCTTCACAATGGTAACTCTGAATATGGCCATGTAACATGTCTATGATCATGGAATTGCCCCCTCTATGCCATCCTGGCATAGTTGGCACAATCCCATGATCCCACGGGTCTCTAGCACAGACCCAGGTACTGCCAAACTGCCTTTTCAGGGGTTTCACTGCAGCTACTGCTGCTGCCAACCCCTCAGACAGGTTTCTGCCCTCCTGGGGTCCAGCCAGGCTTGGCCCAGGATGGCAGAACAAAGGACTTCCTCAGAGAGAGGGTGTTACACCCTCTCCCTTTGGAAAAAGGTGTTAAGGCAGGGGAGGAGTAGCCTCCCCCAGCCTCTGGAAATGCTTTCATGGGCACAGATGGTGCCCATTTCTGCATAAGCCAGTCTACACCGGTTCAGGGACCCCTCAGCCCTGCTCTGGCGCGAAACTGGACAAAGGAAAGGGGAGTGACCACTCCCCTGACCTGCACCTCTCCTGGGAGGTGCCCAGAGCTCCTCCAGTGTGCTCCAGACCTCTGCCATCTTGGAAACAGAGGTGCTGCTGGCACACTGGACTGCTCTGAGTGGCCAGGGCCAGCAGGTGACGTCAGAGACTCCTTCTGATAGGCTCCTTCAGGTGTTGCTAGCCTATCCTCTCACCTAAGTAGCCAAACCCTCTTTTCTGGGTATTTAGGGTCTCTGCTTTGGGGAATTCCTTAGATAACGAATGCAAGAGCTCATCAGAGTTCCTCTGCATCTCTCTCTTCACCTTCTGCCAAGGAATCGACTGCTGACAGCACTGGAAGCCTGCAAAACTGCAACAAAGTAGCGAAGACGACTACTGCAACTCTGTAACGCTGATCCTGCCGCCTTCTCGACTGTTTTCCTGGTGGTGCATGCTGTGGGGGTAGTCTGCCTCCTCTCTGCACTAGAAGCTTTGAAGAAATCTCCCGTGGGTCGACGGAATCGTCCCCCTGCAACAGCAGGCACTTAAGAATTGCATCACCGGTCCCCTGGGTCTCCTCTCAGCACGACGAGCGAGGTCCCTTGAATCCAGCAACTCTGTCCAAGTGACTCCCATAGTCCAGTGACTCTTCAGTCCATGTTTGGTGGATGTAAGTCCTTGCCTCCCCACGCCAGACTGCATTGCTGGGAACCGCGTCTTTTGCAGCTACTCCCGCCTATGTGCACTTCCGGCGGAAATCCTTCGTGCACAGCCAAGTCTGGGTCCACGGCACTCTAACCTGCATTGCAAAACCTCCTGAGTTGTCCTCTGGCGGCGTGGGACTCTCTTGTGCAACTTCGGGTGAGCACCGTTTCACTCCACTTTGTAGTGCCAGTTCTGGCACTTCTACGGGTGCTGCCTGCTTCTGAGAGGGATCCTTGTCTTGCTGGGCGCCCCCTCTGTCCCCTCACGCAAGTGGTGACATCCTGGTTCCTCCTGGGCCACAGCAGCATCCAAAAACCCTAACCACACGATTTGCAGCTAGCAAGGCTTTTTTGCGGTCTTTCATCAGGCAAACACTTCTGCACGACTCTTCACGACGTGGGACATCCATCCTCCAAAGGGGAAGTTTCTAGCCATTGTCGTTCCTGCAGAATCCTCAGCTTCTACTGCCTAGTAGCAGCTTCTTTGCACCCACAGCTGGCATTTCCTGGGCATCTGCCCACTCTCGACTTGATCGTGACTTTTGGACTTGGTCCCCTTGTTCCACAGGTACTCTAGTCTGGAAATCCATCGTTGTTGCATTGCTGGTGTTGGTCTTTCCTGAAGAATTCCCCTATCACGACTTCTGTGCTCTTTGCACTCACTTTTCAGGGTCTTGGGGTGGGCTATTTTTCTAACCCTCACTGTTTTCTTACAGTCCCAGCGACCCTCTACAAGGTCACATAGGTTTGGGGTCCATTCGTGGTTCGCATTCCACTTTTGGAGTATATGGTTTGTGTTGCCCCTAACCCTACGTGTCCCCATTGCATCCTATTGTAACTATACATTGTTTGCACTGTTTTCTAATACTATACTGCATATTTTTGGTATTGTGTACATATATCTTGTGTATATTTGCTATCCTCATACTGAGGGTACTCACTGAGATACTTTGGCATATTGTCATAAAAATAAAGTACCTTTATTTTTAGTATATCTGTGTATTGTGTTTTCTTATGATATTGTGCATATGACACTAGTGGTACTGTAGGAGCTTCACTCATCTCCTAGTTCAGCCTAAGCTGCTTTGCTAAGCTACCATTATCTATCAGCCTAAGCTTCTAGACACCCTATACACTAATAAGGGATACCTGGGCCTGGTGCAAAGTGTAAGTACCCCTTGGTACTCACTACAAGCCAGTCCAGCCTCCTACAACCCACGGGAGATTTCTTCGGAGCTTCTAGTGCAGAGAGGAGGCAGACCACCCCCACAGCATGAACCACCAGGAAAACAGTCGAGAAGGCGGCCGGATCCGCGTTACAAGGTCGCAGTAGTCGTCTTTGCTACTTTGTTGCAGTTTTGCAGGCTTCCAGAGCAGTCAGCGCCCGATTCCTTGGCAGAAGGTGAAGAGAGAGATGCAGAGGAACTCTGATGAGCTCTTGCATTCGTTATCTAAAGAATTCCCCAAAGCAGAGACCCTAAATAGCCAGAAAAGGAGGTTTGGCTACTTAGGAGAGAGGATAGGCTAGCAACACCTGTAGGGGCCTATCAGAGGGAGTCTCTGACGTCACCTGCTGGCACTGGCCACTCAGAGCAGTCCAGTGTGCCACCAGCACCTCTGTTTCCAAGATGGCAGAGGTCTGGAGCACACTGGAGGAGCTCTGGGCACCTCCCAGGGGAGGTGCAGGTCAGGTGAGTGGTCACTCCCCTTTCCTTTGTCCAGTTTCACGCCTGAGCAGGGCTGGGAGATCCCTGAACCGGTGCAGACTGGCTTATGCTTTGATGGGCACCCTTTGTGCCCATCAAAGCATTTCCAGAGGCTGGGGGAGGCTACTCCTCCCCAGCCCTGACACCTTTTTACAAAGGAGAGGGTGTAACACACTCTCTCTGAGGAAGTCCTTTGTTCTGCCTTCCTGGGCCAAGCCTGGCTGGACCCCAGGAGGGCAGAAACCTGTCTGAGGGGTTGGCAGCAGCTGCAGTGAAACCCCGGGAAAGGTAGTTTGGCAGTACCCTGGTCTGTGCTAAAGACTCGGGGGATCATGGAATTGTCTCCCCAATGCCAGAATGGCATTGGGGTGACAATTCCATGATCTTAGACATGTTACATGGCCATGTTCGGAGTTACCATTGTGACACTATACATATGTTGTGACATATGTATAGTGCACACGTGTAATGGTGTCCCCGCACTCACAAAGTCCGGGGAATTTGCCCTGAACAATGTGGGGGCACCTTGGCTAGTGCCAGGGTGCCCACACACTAAGTAACTTAGCACCCAACCTTTACCAGGTAAAGGTTAGACATATAGGTGACTTATAAGTTACTTAAGTGCAGTGGTAAATGGCTGTGAAATAACGTGGACGTTATTTCACTCAGGCTGCAATGGCAGGCCTGTGTAAGAATTGTCAGAGCTCCCTAATGCTGCAGCCCATAGGGATCTCCTAGAACCCCAATACCCTGGGTACCTTAGTACCATATACTAGGGAATTATAAGGGTGTTCCAGTATGCCAATGTAAATTGGTGAAATTGGTCACTAGCCTGTTAGTGACAATTTGGAAAGAAATGAGAGAGCATAACCACTGAGGTTCTGGTTAGCAGAGCCTCAGTGAGACAGTTAGTCATAACACAGATAACACATACATGGCACACTTATGAGCACTGGGGCCCTGGCTGACAGGGTCCCAGTGACACATACAACTAAAACAACATATATACAGTGAAATATGGGGGTAACATGCCAGGCAACATGGTACTTTCCTACACAACCCCCCCCAAACGAAGGACAATAAGACTAGGCATGCCCTGATGAGTCTTCATTCCTACACAGTGTCCCTGGTCTTTCCCTCCCCCTTCCACGACCTCTACCCCTTCAACCACCCCACTCCCCTCACCCATCCCAAGCTCACATACAGACAGCCATGCACACAAATCAACACACATGAAGCACAAAGAGAAACACAAGCACCACACGTCCCACCACAAGCAGGCAGACACCCAACATACCGTTGCAGATACACCAACATCCATCACCCCTACTGTGTCTCCCTCCACCTCCTCCCTGTCTGTTACCTCAGCAACCACACCCACATGCACTGCACCCCCAGTCACAGTTGCTGCCCTCATTCTTGCAGTCACCGCAACAGCTGACATCCATTCATGCACCCCCGACACCACACTTGCACTCACAATGACTACCCTCACTGATACTTGCAGCACACTCACCAGACCTGCAGACACCCAGACAACATCCATCCACAATGGCAGCCTGTCTTCTCCCTCTGTGTTCACCCCCTCCTCCCACAACACACAAACGCTCACACACATCCACTCCACACACATCCACCAGACATAAGCATACTAAACAGGCACCTGCATCCACTTCCAGCACACCTACACCTTGTACAAGCACTCTCTCAACCTCCACTCCCGGACTTGCCTCCAAAGCCCCTCCATCTGCACCAAAGAAGCTTTTCCTCTCCCGTGTGGACCTCTTTGAAACCACTGGCCCTCCCCGTCTTGTCCCTAAACCTTCCCTTGGCCTCCCCAAGTCCACTCCTTCCTCTTCCAAGTCCTCCCTAGTCTGCCCTTCCCATTCCCGTGCCCCTTCCCCAGGGAAGAAGAAGCCCTGTGTTGCCCCAGGTCCCTTTGCCACCCCCCGGTTCAAGCCCTCTCCACCTCCTTCCAAGGGCAAGCCCAAACCTTCTCGCCCTGCTAAATCTAAGGCCAATACCCCCCCCCCCTTCCAGACCTGAGTCCTCACCTCCGCCACCCCCTGCCCCTGCCCCTGCTCCCTGACGTGCCTGTCTGCCCCATTGATGCCCCTGCCCAGTGGAGCCTTTTTGTCACTATAGGAGTCAAGTGTGGGCTATATTTGCCCGTCCGGACATTGCTGGTGGACTGGCCTATGGCCTTGTTTGGACATTGTTCATATATTTTATTTTGAGATTTAAATATATCTGGCCAACATACTTGTTGGTGTGTGCATTTGTTCAGATATAAGATAGCATGTGTCTGGTAAGTACATTTCAGTAGGGTATGTATGGCTTGGGTTGAGTGGGAGGAGGGGGGTGTGTATTGTGGTGTGGTTGGGGTGGGTGAGTAGTGTAATTGTCCCCTTTCCTCTCATGTGTGCTAGGCTGCGGTACTTACCATCGGCGGCAGCAGCGGTGGTCACGGTCCTGGAGACATATCGCAAGAAGAAGCACCGGGACAATTTCGAGCTCTTGTTCCATGTCAGCGTTGGCGTGTTCTGTGTGCCTGCGCTGAGTGTTTTCCTTTATATGGGTCGTTTCCAGCAAGCTTTGTGTGGCGGTGATTCCCGCCCCACAACTGATGGTGGTGTGGTGTTACATTATATGATGGGTGGGTAGGGCCTTTCCGCCTGGCTGAAGATGGCCTCTGCCGCCGTCGACGGTACACCAAAAATGGCGGTGAGTGGCTGGCCCGCTGGCTGCTTCTCATGTGCTTCATTATATGGCAGTCCAGACCGCCAGCCTGTTGGTGGGAGTTTCCGCGACTGCCTGCGGTGCGGTCTTTCCCACCAGGATCATAATGACCACCTTAATCTCCTTACTCAGTAGACTCCACGCCTGTACCTCCACACGGGTTCCCTTTAGCCTGGAGGGCAATCTAACAGAAGAATTTCCCTCCTTAAAGGGGGTTAGACAAGGATGTGTGTTGGCCCCCTTTCTTTTCCTTCTCTATATAAACAGCCTGGAAGATTTTTTTTATGTAAGACGGGGAAGGATTTGCCACTTGTCAACTCCCAGCCAATCCCAGTACTGCTTTACGCATACAATTTTGCCCTTATGTCAAGGACAGCAAATCAGCAAATTACCTTCAATCCTTACTGAATGCTTTTATTATTTTTATGGGAAGCCTTGGTCTTACAATTAACAGAACAAAGTCCTATGTGATGAAGCGTGTCCCAAAGCTATCAAAAAGTAAAAGATTCATTCTGGAAGGCGCAGAAATACTTAAAGTTTCTAATTTCACCTACCTGGGGGTCCCAATCGATGCTGATTTTAATTGAAATTTTTTAATTAGTGCTCGCTTCCTGCAATGTCAAAGAGCTATATATGTAGTTTTTAGATTTTCTAAGAAGCTGGGATACAAACCAGTGAAGGAAATGCTCATTGTTATTAAAAGTAAATGTCTTACTATTGCATTGTTCGGAGCTGGGGTGTGGGTTACACTGATTGTACGAGCCTCCAGGTTGTGGAAGATAAGTTTCTGAGAACGCTGTTAGCAGTCCCTCAAACCCCGGCTGTGTTTTGTCATAATGAAGCAGGCCTGAGGGGTGTAGGGACTACATAAGACTGCAACCTTTATTGCTCTGGTAAAGAGCCTGGCTAAATCCCGGATCTCAACTGTGTAGATCAGTGATTATGGATTGTTTGTCACTGACTCGGTCTATGGATTTTCCTTGGCTCAGATATGTTAACTTTACACTCTCTTGTCTTGGGGTAGGGGAATATTTCCAGGCCCCCCAACTCTTTACCCGTGGGGGCCAAAGAGAGGATTAAGGAGCTATATTGGCACTCTATTTCTGACTCGAACTTAACCAGTCACATATCCGGGGACCCGGAGAGTCATTTGCCATAGCCATCACACCCCAAGCTATATCTTAACATCTTAACATTACCACTTCTGAGCAGCATAGGTTCTTACTTACTAGACTCCGTCTAATGTCCATACACTTTTTATTAGCATTTCCCAATCAAGGCACTTGGGCCCGTATTTATACTTTGTTTGCGCCGCTTTTGCGTCATATTCTGACACAGAAACAATGCAAACTTACATGATGCAAATGCGGCGCAAACAGAGTATAAATACAGGCCTTAGTTTAAGAAACTCCCGCCATGCTGTTGCAATGGCAGATCACGCCAAAGCACTCTGCACTTTGTTCTTTTTTGTAACTTTAGACTGCACCCAGGAGAAGGTTTCTATGTACTGTACTCCTGCCTACGTGCATTAGGTCCAGCCACCTTGCCTATTCTTATTTACATGACTTGGGTAGCGAAGGGACGATACAGGCTGTGCTAAATTTTATATGTGCTGCTCTTCGAATCTGCAAATGTTATTAACTTTTACAATATGTTTTATATTGCTACTGCTATTTATATTTTTGATCATGGTGTATACAATTGATTATGTCTTTTATGGCTTTTCTGAGCTGAATAAACGATTTGAAACTAAACGACTCAATGTTTCATATAAATATATTTCTTCTCTTTAAATTTCTCCCATTTAAAAAAAAGGACTGTATTTTCCAGCTTAAAAAATGGCACAGTGTCTACTGGCCACTGGGAGCAAGAGGTCTGCTGTTTGTAAATGCGACTCTTTGAAATGGGAGAAAATGAAGAGTTAACTTAATAATTAACTTCACACTTCATTTTACATCATTCAAAACATCATTTTGTTCTCACACTAGTATACAAGGATCTTTATTTAAGATTTAAATACCTCAGTGCTTCAGCTCTTCACCTCGGTGCCCTCAGGTCAAAAATTTGACTACAGCACTGCTCATTATCAGGGCCAGCTATCTGCAGCCTGAAGATAATATTGTAAAATAAACACAACCTTCCCATAACTTTAAAAGGAAAATGTGACTCTGTGATTATTTAAAAATTAACTTAAGGCTGTGAGCTACTCTGAAGGTGTATTTGAGCTACTGGTAGCTCGCGATTGACTGGTTGGAGACACTTGGTGTAAAGTCAGAGCGGAAAATACATATTTTGTGACAGCAGAGGAATATCAGGATGCAGGATTCGACAAGGTATTTGTACACAAAAGAGGCACTTTGTCTTACAGATTTGAACAGACATTTTTTATGTGTTAATTGCCATGTTACCTGGATCTACTTAAAAGGAGTTGTTCTTTTTGACATTTGCTACAACTATGACAATTGAAATATTCTGGACTTCTTGTGGATTTACACAATACATTTATCATACAAATACTTATTTCTCATCAGGTGCCACAAAATTTAATGAATTCTTGGCAAACATGAAATAAAATAAATATTTGTTCTATTTGAGGAATTTCCTAATGTTTTCCCTGGAAATTCAGGCCTTTTAAACGATTTTTTTCACAAAATTGTTTTGAAATTCAATGCCAACCCATCTATACATAAGTTGAGGCATACTCCATTGTTACCTGGGAAGAGATTACAACAGTAGTTAAAACACTTGGCAAGGAATGGTGTCATAGAAGTTGTGGAGCCTACAGAATGGGTGTCTCCCCTCATGGCAATATGTACCAACTGTGGGGTTAAGATTGCGTGTTGATTTCAGAGAGTTGACTAAAAACATTTTGGTAGATCAATGCCCAGTACCAATTATACATGAAATACCTGTCACAAAAGGAGTTCAATGATTTTCCACTATAGACTTAAAGACTGTGTACCATCAGGTTCCACTACTTGTGGATAAGTAGGAGATTTGCAACTTTCATTATGCCTGTCGGGTGAGAATGTGATTCGGTCCTGGTAGGGCATCCGCAATGTTCTAATGACTGATGAGTAACTTGTTAGAAGGTGTGAGTAGAGTGATGTATTTTCAGGATGACATCTTAGTCATGGGTAAAACGATGTTAAATAATGATATGAAGCTTTGGGATGTTTGAAAAGTTTAGAGAACAAAGGCCTTGCATTTGAATTCAATAAATGTGAGCACAAGAGGTTTGGAAGTCCTTGAGTGACAACAATAAAAAGTGTTAAATGTATTAATTTAAAGGTTGGTGAATTTGTGAGTTAAGAAAGACAAGAAAGTGCATTACGTTTTCTTATTCAAGACATCTTTAAGTTTTCATTTATAAAAAATAATATAACTGTCCGTCTTGTTAAGGGGGAAGATATGTAGTGGTGTATTTATAGTTATAAAGTTTGACCCTCACCAGCCACTGTATGTAGACCACTGGTGTTGAACACTGGTGTTGATGTGTTCTAATAATGTTTGATGTGTAGAGAAGTTAGAGAGTGACCATTGAGTGTATTTGATGCAGTTACTTGTACTCTATCTGAGACACTTACCTGCAGTGCCCTTTGTATGATGCAACCCTAGGTGATTGTGCCATGCTACTACAAAGATGTTCATGGTGGTCCGACCCATGCTTTGGTTTTTATCATGCCAGCAAGAGCAAAACTGCTAGCAATAGCTCCTGCTACTCATACATCCATGGAAAAATCTCACTGGTAATTATTTCTTCTCGAAACTAACCATTTATTTTTTTATGTTTTTTAGTGAGACAACTTCATCATGAGTCTGCTTCATGTGCTCGGTGTGATCTTGTGCAGCCTCACCCTGGGGAATGCAGAGGTTATACAGTACACATTTAAAAACGGTTGCCCTGATTTTTTTTACCAAGGAACAGAGCCCTCTGGAATTATACCTAAATGGCCAGCTCGGATTTACCAAGTTTATGAGAATCAGTATCGGTTTGCCACCATGGATGACCATGATCTTCTCATTCCACTCTACTTTGCTTACGTCTACGAACGAGGGGTGTCTGAAAGAGCTGAATGGATGATAGAGCCCCTGATAGGTACCATCTCTGGGGAGGGGAGCTGATAGAAGATAAAAGGAGGGGAAGAGAAATGAGGGGAGGAGAGGTCTGAATGGATGATGTACCCCAGGTAGGTACCATCTCTAGGGAGTGTAGCTGATAGAAGATGAGGGGAGGAGAGGACTGAATGGTGCCCCAGGAATGTACCATCTCTGGGAGGTAAGGCGATGGAAGGAGAGAGGAAGGTATGGAAGGTGGAGGTCGGGAAGGAAGGATAAAGTAAGGGGTGGAGAGGATAGTAGTGAATGGATGATAGAGCCCCAGGTAGGTACCGTCTCTGATTATCTAGCTGGGCAGTTTGCAGATCCAGACTCTGTTAACCCCATTGAATCAGGTGATTCTGGTGACTTTCTTTGAATACGTACTGTACTTTACATGTAGGATTTATGCACATGCTTTCCACTGTGGTGTTTAATTTGAGTTTTATGTCGACCCACCAAATATTGTGGCCAAAATATCAACTACCAAAATATTATGAATGCGTGTAAAGTACATAGGTGTACATTTACTGTTCTTAAATCTGCATGTATGTACCTTGACGATATACATATTGTCAAGGTACGTACATGTAGAGGTAATGATAGTAAGCCTATACTTACTTCTATATACTTACCTTCACAATATTCTGGCATGTACATCTCTATATAACATCTTTATGTAGTAAACTTTTAATTGGTAGTGGTTTTTAAATGCCTAGAAATAGTCACAATTACAAATCATTGTGATTACAACCACTAAAAGTATATGGACTTGATTTTGGACCAGGTTTTTTAATTATACATTTTTTTAAATGTTTCTATTAGTTTTTAGCTAGTTACTACAAACAAGGGCTAATCATTTCAATAGAATGTTGCAAATGATTGTTACAGATTCTTAATAGGACAAACCTTAAGACAGAGTAAACCCTACCCCATCCCGCCCAGTTCAAAGGAAGCTGTCTCTTTCATAAAACTCCAGTTAAAACCAATAAGTCTGATAAATATATTGATGCTGCTATTCACATTGAAAGTAAATTGTAAGAAACTGGGTTATTGTTGTGGGGTGGAGACCCTTCTTGAGCATCAACCCCAATCCTTGTCAGGAAGACCCACAAAGGTCACTAAACCCACCTATGCTTAACCCTCTGGTAGCATGGCACAAATACAGTCAGGCTTAACTTAGGTTCCAATTTGGTAAAGTATTTATGTAGCACAGAAACAGTAATAGAGTGAAAGCACAACCCAATATTTTTTTTTTAAATCTGTTTAGAAAGCTAGAGTAAATGTGAATAAATAACATCACATTAGAATGTCAAAAATCCAATCACGGTCATCTGGTCCTGCTAGACTGAGGGAAAGTTGCAGGTTCAGGCCGACCGCGATGCAGTGTGGGCTAGAGACAGGGACATGGTTAACCCCGCTGAAAAAGTTACCTTCTCAAAGTCCGGCGCAAAGAGCTCTGTTGTTGCTGCTCATTGGCAGTCACCTCAGGCTATCACTGCTGTACCTCAAGTACAGATCTCGTTCTGCATTTGTCACTGGCAATCATTGCAGTGTGAAGAGTCTGGTTCACTGGAGCTTTCTGTTTGCACCCGGTGCACAACGAGGCCCAGTCATGAAACACCCAAAACTTAGAGATTCCTCCTTTTCCTTACAGGAGGAGCACAACTGCTGCCAGCCAGGGGTCCACGGCCTGGGAAAGCATCTCTTTGGGATTTGAAACACACTCCAACAGAGGCCAGT